>NW_006921655.1:8207327-8252953 GCF_000298275.1 Orycteropus afer afer | reverse complement strand
GCTGGATTCAGAAGAGGACATGGAACGAGGGATATCATTGCTGATGTCAGATGGATCTTGGCTCAAAGAAAAGAATACCAGAAAGATATTTACTTGTGTTTTGTTGACTATGCAAAAGCATTCGATTGTGTGGCTTGTAACAAATTGTGGATAACATTGAGTAGAATGGGAATTCCAGAATATTTAATTGTACTCATGAGGAATCTGTACATAGACCAAGAGGCTGTCATTTGAACAGAACAAGGGGACATTGCATGGCTTAAAATCAAGAAGGGACTGTGTCACAGTTGTATCTTTCCACATATTTATTTAATCTATATACTGAGCAAATAATCCGAGAAGCTGGACTATATGAAGAAGAATGTAGCATCAGGATTGAAGGAAGAATCATGATACAACTTTGCTTGCTGAAAATAAGGATGACTTGAAGCACTTACTGATGAAGATTGAAGAATACAGTCTGCAGTGTGGATTACATTTCAATATAAAGAAAATATAAATCCTCACAACTGGACCTATAAGCCACATCACAAAAAGTGGAGAAAAGATTGAAGTTGTCAAAGACTTCACATTGCTTCGTTCTGCAATCGATGCCAATGGAAGCAGCAGTCAGGAAATCTGACATAGCACTGGGCAAATTGGCTGCAAAAGACCTCTTTCAAGTGCTGAAGAGCAAAGATGTCTCCTTGAGAAATAAGGTGCACCTGACACAAGCCATGGTATTTTGAATTGTCTCATATGCATGTGAGAGCTGGACAACGAATAAGGAAGACCAAAGAAGAATTGATGCTTTTGAGTCGAAGTGCTAGTGAAGAATGCTGAAAGTAACATGGACTGCTAAAAGAACAAATCTGTCCTGGAGGAAGTGCAGCTGGAATGCTCCTTGGAAGTGAGAATGGCCAGAATTCATCTCACCTACTTTGGTTATGTTATAAGAAGTAACCATTCCATGGAGAAGGATGTCATGCTTGGTAAGGTGGAGGGGAAGACCCTCAACGAGATGGATTGACACAATGGCTGCCATTAGGGGCTCAAGTATAACAAGAATCGTGGAGCTGGTGTGGGATGGGGAGGTGTGTCCTTCTGCTGTGCATAGGGTTGCTGTGAGTCAGAGATGACTCGACAGCATCTAACAACAACAACATTCCTGTCACTGTTTTTTGTTTGTTTGTTTTGTTTTCCCATTTGGATCCATTGCTTCTGGTAACATCATCCCAGTTTACACAGAAGGAAAATGATTGCTCCATTTCAGAGTCTACTCTGACTGTCAAAGTTTTCTGCTGCCCTCTCATCAAGACATCAATCTATGATCTAAAACTTTTCCATGGAATTTGATGTGAGCAGAGTGACAAAAAAAGAGCTCATTTGTCATTGAAGAGTTTGTCCATCTGTTCTTGTTCTCTTGACATCTATTTCTGTCTTGCCTTTTTTCCTTAGTGAGTTCTTTTTTCTTTCCAACCTTCTTCAAAACACTGTGAATTACTCAATATTTACTTTCAATAACCTGTGTTTTCTGTTTAAAGTAGAGTTGGTTTTTGTTGATTACAACCAGGCTCCCGATTGAGATATAACGGAATTGGCCTCAAATATCCACCAGTCCAATTGTTTTCTCACTTCTGGTGAAGAATGAGGCAGATTCTCTTGGGGCTATAAATTTGTTCTCTGGTCTTCCTAAAATTTCTTCCTTCTCTTGATATTAAATTTTATGCTTTTCATCCTCTATAACACTTTTTCAAATTTAGCTTTTTCTTGAAAACTAATGCATTCAACTTTTGACACCACGACCCTTCCAGTGTTCATTTGCTATCTGCCAAATCCCAAAGCTGGCTCTCCTTGCAAGATCTCTAATCATTTGCATTGGGATAAGCTGTCAGGTGTTAAACAAATGAAAACTGAGCCTCAGTGAGGTAACTCCTGTACTTTTAATTAAAGTAAACCAAAGACCACTTGCTGGTAGACCAATCCTGAGTCACTGCTATCAAATGTAAATTGGCTACAGGAAAAACATTATCAGAGTTCCCTCACTCAAAGATTAGGAGAAAGTATTGGAGGGACAGGATCAAAGGTTTTGATCTATACCAGCACAGTAGGCTGGCAAAGAACACTAAAATCTCAGTGGCTTAATACAACAAAGTTTATTTCTTACTCATGCTCCATGTCTAATGTGGTCCAGCAGAGTTCTATATATCATAGCCCCTCAAGGACACAGTTGGTGGAGGCGTCTTGCTGATGAATGACATCTATGTTCATATTTTATTGAAAAGCAAATAATATGACCATCCCCATCTTTAAATAGGAATGGGGAAGTGAATCCCTCCAAGTGGCTGGGAGGAGGAAAGTTCAACATCTTTAGTAAATAGGATTACTAAGGATTACTAGAAATGCCTCATTCCTTATCTGTACTTCTCATTATGTCCAGCATTTTTCTCTCTAGAACTTCTTGGCTCATACCAGGCACTTTTTCTAGGTCTTGTCTTTAATTTAACCAGTTATTTTCACCATATGTCTGTCAGCTTATTGTACTGTGGTTTGCATGTTGTTATGATAGTGGAAGCTGTATCACTGGTATTTCAATACCCACAGGATCACCCATGGTGGACAGGTGTCAGGGAAGCTTCCAGACTAAGACAGATCAGGAAGAAAAGCCTGATGATCTGTTTCCAAAAATTAGCTAATGAAAACCTTATGATTAACAACAGAATATTAACTTGCTTTGGACACATCATCAGGAGGAATCATTCCCTAGAGGAGGACATCATGCTTGGTGAAGGAGAGGGCCAAAGAGGGTGAGGGAGACCGTCAGTGAGATGGATTGCCATAATAGCTGCCATGATGGACTTGAATATTCAGGCAGTCATGAGGATGACTCAGGACTAGGCAATGTTTTGTTCTATGACAGCTATCTACATGTTTCTTGATCCCTGCCAAGACATTAATTAATAATGATAATACTGAGTTGATAGACCCTTTATAATTTACATAGAGTTTCTACATAAACTATCTATCATCCAGGGAAATACGTGGGGCAGATAGTACTAACTCCATTTTATGGAGGACTAAAATGTAGGGAGGAAGCAAAATGCCTGAGCTAAATTCAAAGTGATAGAGCTGGGACTCAAACTCTGTATCATTCCACACTTAACTCGTGTTGTTTTGTTCTGTTCGGTTTTGCCACATCACACTTAACACAGTTAGTAAATAAGGCTTGGAAACTGTGTTGTTTTTACTACCATGTAAACGAGGGCTCCAAGAATATGGGAGTTCCATCTGGAACCAAGTAAGTGACGCCATAATGATAGGGCAGCCCCTTCAGCACACCATGATCAGTGGATAGAGGCCCTGCCTCTTGTCTTTTAGCCGCTACAGAGGAGCCTGCCGAAGCCTCTATCTACTTCTATAAATGGCTTCCATTAGGGAACTAGACGTGTAGAGTGGGTGTTTCATTGCCAACTAATTCAAAAGATGAGAGAGGCTACCCAGGTAAGAACTGCTTTAAAGGATGGCAAAGAACCTGTGATGTTGCTAGAAAAAGGAATGCCTAAATGAACCCGAATAACTTGGTAGCACTTTCTACCTTTATATCAAAAAGAATAGCAATTCATAATACATTTTTAACAATACACTTTTCAGGTTAGAAAATTGATTTAATGTGACCCAGTTTAATCATCAAGTTACTAGGAGTTAATTTGTTGCAACAATTATGATAATTCTTTGTCCTTCAATTTTCTTTTTCATATAGGTGTCAGTGTATCTCAGTTTTGAGTTTTGAAAATATAATTATTTTCACCAAGGAAAGGGAAACACTCTGGCTGTAAATGAAGATTTGGAGGCCTTTTGCCATTCACTTCTCTTGTGTCAACCTCTTGAAGCCATGGATGTATAACAGAAGTACATTGTAGATAATCCAGAAACTTCAAGGTAGGAAAAGAAAAAAAAAAAAGTATAATTGAAAAGTCCACCAAGAAAAGCCTGAAAGACAGATGAAAATATGAAATTGTCCAGCACCATTTGGCCCTGAATATCAATCACTAATAACCTTTTCCAATAATCCAGCGTAGTGTTCAACATTTCCCTGGGAGGTGCCATCCTTCTTGAGTGCATGCAGCACACCTGCAGGCAGGTCTCTTCTGGCATTTGCCTACAGGATGGTCATTAAAAGGCAGGACAAATTAGGGCAGCTCCCCCAGCAGCATCAATTAACCTTCAGGAACCTAGCAGGCATAGGTATATTTTAGAATGGCAGAAACCATTAACCCTCTTGTTATTTAAAGGAGCAAACAGTAGGGGAAAACAGAGCTCCTTTGCCTTCTCTCTCTCCACTTCCCTTTTCCCATCCTCCCCCTTTGCCATCCCTTCTTTGTCATTTACCCAATGGCTGTTGTTGAGATGTGTGGAGTCCCCTGATCACACTACAAACATCATGTGAGGACTTGTGGTGGTCATAACTTGATGGTTGTCTGTAAAACATCAGTGTGGGCAGCCATAGGAGGCCAATTGCGGATGGTTTAGTGATGTCGTTTCAGCTTTGGGTCCACCTTGAAGGGTCCAGCCTGGGAGGACTTCATGCTGATCCTGAAACTGCCTGGTCAAGCTCCATGTGGTGACAGGTGTTGCTGATGCCTGTCACACATACAGTGCCCCTGCAGGTGTCTCTTGAATGCCCATCCGTCTCCTGCCTGGCCGTCTCTCCCTGCACTCTGGAAAAGAAGGAAGCCCATTCTCTCTGCAGGGGAGAGCAAACAGCAAGTTGGCTCATCAGTCATTGCTTATGGCAAGGTGCAAGCTGTGGATGAATGTTCAGAGGCTGATACAGCACAAGTCAGAACTTCCTCAATGATGCCCCTTTTCTCTGTTAGCTAGGGATTTCTGATTGGGAAGAGAATAATGTCTACATCATTTAAAAATGTTAATATTCAAGAACTAGCATCTAATTTTGCAAATGTCAATCTAATGCCTTTTAACTGAGATAACTTATATTTGGATCTTACTGTACCAAGAAAAGATTCAGATTTTACTGTACATTTAATTAATGTTGCTTCATTCCGGCAAAAAAAAGCAACAATGATTATAAAAGGAAAGGCATTGGGACAATACTTCTTGAATCTCTTATACCAAGTATCACCGATGTACATTTATTTAAAGGGGAAAAAATACCAAAACTCTTTGACTTTATTAAAGAATTAAATGTTGTTATTTTACTTTTAAAGCAGTCTCTAGGTTATCAGGCAATGATGTGAAAATCCAATTTGGCAACATATTTGTGATTGTCACAAGAAAACACCTATGAAGAAATTCAAAGGAGACAACTGATTCAGGATTTGATGTGGCTTCTGGCAAAGTGAGGAGATGCCAGGATTGCCCCAGCCTCTGAGGAAGCCTTTTTAATTTAAATGTGCATGCTGAGATGCAGCTGTGCCGATGAATGCATATTTATGGGACCTGGATAGGAGGCAAATGCGTAACTAATTAAACTATCCTGGTGTCAGCTACTCTGGCCAACATCATCCTTTTAAAAAGAGTATCACTGTTGTTTAAAATGCATTTTGGAAGCAAAAAATTACCACTTAGAACTGGTTGGCAAATAATATCTGTGAAGGAATGTTAAAGTAATTTTAATTACCCACATTTTAGGGAGACCTTTAATATACAAGTATTTTTATGAAAGTTTACTAAATGAATAATGTTAATTGAATATCTTTGCTGTCAACTTGAGGCTATTCTTATTTCACGCCATGAAGAGGACAAATATTTTAGATAAAGTGTAGCATTTTATGTAGCGCTCCTCTAGTCCCCCTATTCCTTTTATGCTCTCACTACCCCCAGTTGCTGTTGAGTTGACTCATGGAGACTCCATGTGTGTCAGAGTAGAATTGCTCTATAAGGTATTCAGGGGCTGATTTTTCCAAAGTAGATATCCAGGCCTTTTTTCCGAGACACTTTAGGGTGAACTTAAACATCCAATTAAGAGCCAAGCAAAAAAGTGAAAGAAAGCAAAATTGAAACTGTTGCCCCATCCAGGACTCTATTCCCTTGAAAGCTGAGGCATTAGGAACATAGTAACCTGGGTTATATGCTAAGCTTTTCTGTTAAGAGTCCTACCATTGCATTACAAATAGCCAATGAAGAACTTTATAATGCCAACCTTAAAAAAAAAAGAACTGATTAACAAGAAATTCTTAAAATTTGTTCCTTTAAGAAATCTGGCCAGCATAGAAGCAAATGGCAGAGACCAAGCTGCATCAGTATTTTGCAGTTCTATTGTCTCTTACAAGGAGCTCTGGTGGAGTAGGAGATAAGGCATTTGGCTGCTAACCAGAAGGTCAGTGGTTCAAGCCCACCAGCTACTCTGCTGAAGGAAGAAGGGGCGATCTGCTTCTGTAAGGATTTACAGCCATGGAAACCCAATGGGAGTTGCTATGAGTCAGAAGCGACCAGATGGCGATGAGTTTGGTTTGTTGGTTTATTGTCTTTTACAAGGAGCTCTGATGGTATAGTGCCTAAGGAATTTGACTGCTAAACAGAAGGTTGGCAGTTCAACGCCTCCAGTCACTCCACAGAAGGAAAACTGGGCAATCTACTTCTATAGAGATTTACTGCTTTGGAAATCCAATGGAAGTCACTATGAGTCAGAGTTGACTCGATGGCAGTGTGTTTTTTTTTTTTTTTTTTGGTATTGTCTCTTACACTTTACATCATGTTAAATGGATCAATTTAGGTGTTTATTTTATCAGTACTGTGCACAAGTTAGATTTTCATTATCTGTTGTAGTGCCTAAGGCATTTGATTACTAACCAGGAGGCTGGTGGTTCAAACGCACCAGCAACTCCTCAGAAGGAAGGCTAGGCAGTCTGCTTCCATAGAGACACCACCTTGGAAACCCAAGGAGGGGTTGCTATGAGTCAGAACCGACTTGACAGCACTTGAATTTGCTTTTTGTTTTGTTGTCTGAATATCCAATGATAGATCTAGATTTAGGAGAACATTTAAATTTTGTGGAGTTTTTGAGGCTTCACAATAAATAGTACTTCTCTTACTTGCTCAAATTCTGAACTAATGGAGAAATAAATCAACAAAGTCAGAAAATGAAATACTAAAATATTACCTATGTCAACTCAACAGCAAGAGTCCAGATGAATCAGTGGTCTCCACCAGAACTTATGAAGTTGAAATGGGCCAGATATCAAGCATACCAGCTACTGACCTCAGCCCTAAATGTCAGTAGGAGGAGTCAGAACCAAGTGAAGAAGAGACATGATAGGAGACATGGTAGACCAAAGAATTCAGACATCATACAGATCTGAGGAGCCCTTCAATTCTCTGCCACTAAGTCCTAATAAGCCCCTTTCCCCACCATTTACCCAGAGACCATTTTAAGAAGAGACTGCAAAATCAGAAAGACAATGTTTTACTTTAAGTGGCTGAATTTTGAAAACAGTATTGAACCAATCCTGATTCAGAGTGAATGTTTAAACTGAAAAGAAGCTTAGACTGGAAACACTGAGATATTTTTATCTTGATTGAATTTATTGCTTTTTCTTGATATCTACAATAGCGAGATCATGAAGAAGAAGAAAACTTTTATGGAGAGTGAAATTTTTTTTTCCCTCTGCTTATCTGAGGGTGGTATGGGTGGTCCTACCTACCACACAATGGTACCCAGATGATGTGACATAATTATCAAAAATACTCAGATGCCTCACTCCCAGACTAATTCTGAGACAAAAGGAGACTTTTATTCTTCCTGTTTGAAGTTGGTGATCTTTAGTAAACTCCACCTATTGAAGGGGGATGATTTGTCAGTGACTCTCATAGTACTCTCTACTTTAAAAGTACCAAAGTGTTGAGAGGCTAGTAAACAAACGGTCCCAGGACTTACAGCTACACAGGACTTAAAGTACAAAAATTTGGGCTCCCTCCTAGAGAAATGAAGGGATGGCTCAATGGGAGAGAAATGAAGTAGCTAAGTTCATAGTGGCCCTGGACCAATGACTGTCTAAAAGTTTATGTTCATTTTATTTGGTCTAATGAACCCTTTTAATTACCTCTAGATCTACTGTAACCTATAGTCATCTGTTTTGTGTGATGCTTTCCCTTTTTCGTTTTCCTATTCTGATTGAGTCCCAGCTCCCACATAACCACTCAAACTATTTTTCCAAAGGTTGGCAAAGACCTCCAAATCCCAAATCCAAAACTCTCTTCCAACAACTCACCCATCATCTTTGCACAGCATTCTCATTTCTGTACTTCTCTGCTGAGACTGCTTTTTCAAAACTTTAAGAGTGAAATGCTGATTCTTCCTATGATTTTGAAGATTCTTTGTCAGTCTCCTTCAATATTTCTCGTTCTCTGCTAATCCCTTAATTGTGGGCATTTCCTAAAGTTCAGGCTTATCTCAGTCTTCATGTTTAGCTTTCCTGATCTCATATACCTCCACATGTTCAATGATCATCTCCATGAAGGTGATTGCCAAATTTAATAGATTGACCTATATGAAATGACCATTTTTATAAGTTAAAAGTGGTTGACTATTGACAGTTTCTTATAGTTCAACCTAATATAAACCTAATATAACCTAAACTTTCCCTTAAACTCCAAGTCTGCATTACCCCCTGCCTTTTACATATATCCACAAGATTATACCACAGAAACCTTGCAAACAGCATTCAAAGCAGCTCTTACCATCTTCTTAGGAAGTCTCTGGACTTAAAACATTGACATAATCTTTGGTTAATTCCTCTCTGTCAATGTCCTAAAGCCCGGTTCCTATTTGTGTGGCTTAGACTACTTTCCACACCCATTTCTTTAGTGTGAGCTCTTTTGGCGGGGCTATCAAGGAACCTTTTGAAAATTTTTCAGTTGAAAGGTCGGTCCCTGGGCCTCAGGGATTCAAATCACTTCATTTTGGTTTTACCCCCTGCTGACAATTTGCATTTTCACCCCAGATATACTGAATCAGAATCCACAGTTTAACAAGATACCCAGGCGATTTGTGTTGATCCCCAGGGTATCTTGTAAAAATGTAGATTCTGATTCAGTGTATCTGCAGTGGAGATGTGAATTCTCAGCAGGAGTCAAATTGGAATGAACTGATTCAATGCAGTGCTAGACCTGCAGCATTCTCATCGCCTGGAAACTTAAAAATGAAGACTCTCAGGCCCCACATAGACTCATTCAATCAGAACCTGAACTGTAAAAAAAAAAAAGATTCCCAGGTTATTCTTATACAAATTAAAGTTTGAGAAGGACTGACTTAGAATATTGGGGTGGTCATTGAGTTACTAACTTTCCAGAAAAATTTTATTGACTTATTTTCCCACTGGATAGTATAAGAAAACCCAACTCACTGTATTACCAACTATCACAGAGTATCCTTTACCAAAAAAAAAAAAAAAAAAAAGCTGTTTTTTTTAATAGTAAAACATCATGTTTTAATATTGTCGATATTTTCTCTTCTTTGATTACTGTTATAGTTCTTCATTAATATTTATCAATGAATTCTCTATTTATAGCATTTGGTTGTTCTTTTTTCTGTATAATTTAATTATTTGTATACTTTTCTAAATTCCATTATTATTCTCCCCTTTGTTACTGCAATGTGGACAACCCCTAGGGCCATTTGTTAACCTGCTGAATTTGAACTGAAAGATTTTCAAATATTTCTGTCAGCCATGAGTCAGAGTCAGAGGCAATTGGGAAAAAGAAACGCTTTTACACTGCATAGAATTTGAGGAAGGAATTGTTTTCTTGCCAAATGGTCTTATAGTCAGCTGTTCAAGTGACCAGTCTTTGGTGAGCAAAATGAGCACACTTTGAGAAACATAACATTAATTTGACAGTGTGTGCTATGGCATTTGACACACAGTAGGTCAAGAATTTCTCTGAACTGAGTTGCTGCTCAGAATATATAATAAGACAGCCTGCTTTCTAAGTTATAAAACATACACACACACACACACACACACACATACATACTCATGCACAGTGTTTCTGGGGGGCCAAGATGGATTCTAAGACACTCATCACTTAGAATCATGCCTGTCTTATCACTAAGAATGATTAGTCTGCTAGTTGCAGCAATCTCCTTGACCGGGAAGGTGGCTTGACAAGGTTACTTAGGTCAGAGCAGGATAACAGGCCGCAACAGAAAGAGGTATATGCTATTTAAGAAAATAAACAAACAGCTCTGATCACGCTCCTAAAGCCCAGCTCAAGCCTTACTTTGCAGTTGAGTAAGCTGTACTTGTCGTCCTTGTTTCTCTTTGTTTATGAGGATTTCTAAGTCCTTGCCAGTTGATGGTGTAATTTGCTTAGCCAGACAAGCAGGTACTGTACACAATAAGTTATTCTAAATAAAAGGGGTGATTAATCAAGGAAAATCAAACTGTGAGCCCTAGTACTACTCCTTCCTGGCTGGTCCCAGACTCCCAGCTTGTTTATTTAGTGTCACCCATAGTCTGTCATGGCTGACCTAAAACTATCAGGGACAGCCGCAATGGCAGCCAAGCATAAACAAAAATCTGAACTGAAGGTGCAGAGGGACTGCCATTCCACAGATAAGATCTATTGCTGTAATAGCCCTTGATTATGAAGACCAAAGGAGAAAAAATACCAAATACACAGACAATTTTCTGTTTATTTATACATGAAGAAGGAGGGGGAAGCAAATCATTTACAAAGAAGAAGGAAAAAAGGGAATAAGGTTTTGTTACATGTCAGTGTTTCTCAGTTTATAAAACAAGATTCTGTGATGGCAGGGGTTTGCTTCTGGTCTCCTTTGTTTGTGTATTGACATTTTGCAACGCTTTAAAAAATCACATGCTGGGGCCAGAGACAGCAGAGAGAAAGAACTGAGAAGGGAAAATCTACCAGACTATACCTAGGGAAAGTATGTTTTTCTCCTCTATGTAACTATTCCAAATGATCTGTAGATTCAGGCCAAAAGTGGATAAGCTGTTAGATGATCTTCATGTAAAATATGTGTTAGGAGATTATACTTTTCAGATGAACAAGACTCATTATTGCAGATGTACATGATGCATTTTTAACACACTTCTTGCAAATCCTCACTTCTCTGTTTTCCAAGGTATTCTTTTTGCAGTGGAAACCTTTCGTGTTTTCTATCAGATTATTTCATTTTATAAAGTTTGTTAGTTCCTTAGAAAGAAAGTTAGCTGGAGATGCTTTTGTCCAAATGTGATAGACGTAAGTGCTAGCATCAGAGCCAATCTGGTCACTACCTCAAGATGGAATGTGAAAAGATTACTCTCACCCTTAAAGAGGCCCACATATTCTGGAAAGCAGTGGAAATGTATCTTTCTATTGTTGTTTGTAGGTGCTATACTGCTGTTGCTCATGTTTCAGGGGTCAAATTTATCCGTTTAATGGAGAAGTGTGCTTGTCCTACTAGCATTCCAATTTATAACACGTGTAAGAGGAAGGGCAAGTTGCTTCCAACAGGATACTGGTGTTGAAGAATACTACTTTATTGTTCTCTGTTGGTCAATTACTGGGACAAATGGCTGCAAGTTCTCCCCAATCTATTTTCTTGCAGCCCATGCAGTATTACATTTCACTCCAAAGAGTAAAAGCTCTAATGCTTTATCACATTCCAATGCTCAAAAGGAAAATTGCTGGTAAGGTACTTAACACTTAATGCATCCATTTTGGTATACTGACATTGCCTGGGACTACAGATAAATTTCAACAAATCACACTCATACACTAAGGAATTGGGATCTCATTCTCCCAGGCACTGGTGGAAATAGAAAGCTCCTCCTAGGGAGGGCACAAAGTGAGGGTTGGTGTTATCCAACCACTGCACTGAAAAGGTGAAATGTTCCATCCGTTACTGTGAACACTCCAACTGTGTTCAACCTGCATCGCTGGCCGGAAATTCATTTTCTTTTCCCACTTGGATGTTTTGTGGTAAAAGAAAAACATTTGGGAAAGGTTGGCATTAGGCTAATATATGGTGTGCAAATTTAAAGGCCATGGCTACTGGGACAGAGCTCAGTGGTTAGCAGTACCCTAACATTAACATGTTAGATGGATACTTCCGTCCACTTTCTGGAAGCTGATCTAAATTCATATATCTGCTTTATCAGCCTTCTAATTATTTATAACTTCATGGCCAGTTTTTCTAACCAAACCAAAAACAAAAAAAACAAAAAAACCCTCACTGCCATCGGATTGATTCAGACTCATAGCGACCCCCTTTGAGTTTCTGAGATGGTAAATCTTTATGGAAGTAGATTGCCCACACTTCCTTTTGTGGAGTGGCTGGTAGGTTTGAACTGCCAACCTTCTGGCTAACAGTCAAATGCCTTAGGCACTATGTCACCAGAGCTCCTTAATTTTTCTAAAGTACAATGTTATTTGCTCATGCCTTCTTGAAGCCTAACATGGCATTCATTCTTCTCTCGATTTCTTCTTTTCTTTATAATGCGGCTATCACTTTATCCTGGAAGTGTTATTTGCACATGATGGTTAGTTGTGAGAGGACGTGTCTGTATACCCAGATTATTCACTGCATTAAAGGACATTTTAGGGATGAAATATGACGACCAGAGTCAAATGAGTTATTATCACTGAATTGTTTATACTTATGGTATGCCTCATTTTCCCTGTCTGTAAAATATGTTTTTCCTCAGATATATTTTTTATTGAGATATAATTCACACACTGTAAGATTCACCTTTTAAAATTCAGTGTTTTAATTATGTTCTCAAAGTTGTGTGACTATCACCACTATCTAATTACATAATGTATTCATCATCCCAAAATAAAACCCTGCACCCACTAGCAGTCAACACCCCCCATTCTTCCCTCCTCTTACACAAGTCCATTTTCTGTTTTTATGGATTTGTCTATTCTGGACATTTCATATAAATCGAATCATGTACTATGTGGCCAATTTTATCTTCTTTCTTTCATTTAGCATAGTATTTTCAAGGTTTATTCATGTTGCAGAATATGTCAGTATTTCATTCTTTTTATGGCTGAATAACATTCTGTTGTATGATTATACAACATTTTTTATATAAATTAACCAGTGGATAGGACATTTGTCTTGTTTCTACTTTTTAGTTATTATGAATATTATGGTATGGACATTTGTGTACAAATTTTTGCATGAACATATGTTTTAAATTATCTTAGGTATATACCTAAGAGTGGAATTGATAGGCCATAAGGTAACTCTGCACTTAACTTTTTGAGGAACTGGCAAACTGTTTTACAAAGCAGCTAAAATACAAGTTTATATTACTTTATAATTTATAATTCACATTCAATAATTTTCTTCTGTTATGTCACTCTATCTATGCTTTCTTATAACTTTAACTCTCCCATAAAATATTCTTTGATTAAAATTTAATTTATATAGATGATTAAGTTGAATAAAAATGGAAAGCCTTATTCTAATTTAAATACTCATTTCTATATTCATTTAATTTTTTTTATTTAGAATTTTTACCATGCTGTTGCAGTCAGTATTAAAGACAAACCTCAAATACAATTACATTGATAATCAATAAGCAGAATAGGTTATGATTTTGTCAATACTGTATTATGATTAGTCAATATCATATAGTTCATGTGTATATATAGATAGCTATTAGTAACACACACACACACAAATCTTTACAATATTTATTAGTTCATATTCATTTTTCTCTTTTCTTGCAATTTTTTGTTTAAATAATGTCTTATTTCTAGAAATCAAATGTCAATTTTGAAAGAAAGATTATATGCATCCCTGCTGTGACATATGCTACTTCATTTAATCACATTTATAAAAATTAAGTACATTTCATTTACAGTGATGATAGAAGAAGGCTTTAATAAAAAACAGTACACTTCATAATTAAACTCAAGCCACCAGAAACATTGATAGCAGAATAGTAAATTAATGACATTTCTAATTGTTTGGGAGGCACTCAACAAATGATTAGCTAATTGATTGTTTGAGGCAATAGATTGAACTATGTGATTGAGACCAATAAAAATTTGGAGGCTAAGTAACTTTATAATCTGATGATACTCAAGAACTTTTCAGAGATAATTACAAATACTGGAAATAAATCCTGTGATTCGCATAAAGGAGAAATGACTCTATTGTGGATCTTGGTTGTATAATGTTGTTATTTCTAATAAAGTAAGAGTAGGTAGGATAGTCTGCTAAATTTAGGAAATTGGCTCTCTCTTAGCTGTATACTTAGGTTCCATTTACCCTGATCCCCAACTTATAAGAAGCTTAGATGTTCATTTCTATATATTGTTTAGTCATGAGAATGGGAATAAAGACCCATAAGAAATTGAATGAGAGAAAGAAAATTCCTCTGGGAGAAAATCTCAAGTGCATTTTAGAAAAATATTGTTTCTAGAAAATCAATAACTAAACATTTCTAAAGGTAAATAATATTAAGGCAGGAAGCAAACAGCACTGTTATGGTCCGTGGTCAGATTGGAGACACTGTCCCCAGTAAGGACATTGTGGCACCAGGGAAACCAACAACAGACTTTGTTAATATGTTGAAACAGTTATTCCTCTAAGACAGTGTCTCATATAAAAGATCTACTAGGGCATTTGAGACCACAGACCCCACTCAGGTGGAGAATTACTTGCAGGTCTGAAAGGCTTGGTTGCTATGTAAAAGGCTGATATGCTTTTGTGGGGCAGCAGATCAATTTGTGTGTAGCAAATTAGCAGTGTAGACCTGCATAACAAGCTTAGGACAAGTAATGAAGCCTTCCTGAGAAAAGCTTGCAAAGTTTGTGTGTAAAAATAATTAATAGTTGATTCATTTTACAAGAGCATTCATTGTTCTATTTGCCTACTTTTGAGATTTATAGCAATAAGTCATCATTAATTCTATTTCAGAGATAAAGACCTTAACAGGGCTACATTAGAATACTCTTTGTTTTTGTTATATGTTGGAGAAGCAAGTAACCGAAAACAACTGTAGTAAGCTTAAATTGTTAGTTGCCGTCAAGCAGGTGTCAACATACGGGGACCCCGTGTACAATGGGAAGAGATGTTGTCCAGTCCTAGGCCATTTTCATAATCGTTGGTGTGGTTGAGTTCATCAGTGTGGCCGCTGTGTATTTTAAGTGACTTCCAAACTGGAGGGCTCATCTTCCAGCACCATATTGGATTATATTCTGTTGTGATCCATAGGGTTTTCATTGGTTAATTTTCAGAAGATCACCAGACCTTTTTCCTAGTACATTTCAGTCTCAAAGCTCTGCTGAAACTTACCCACCATTGGAGACCCTGCTAGTATTTGAAATACAGGTGGCATAGCTTCTAGCATCATAGCAATGCACGAGCCACCACAGTATGACAAATGGAAAGATGGGTTGTGGAGTAAGCATAAGTAAATAAGAAGAATTTATTATAAGGAAACAGGGACAGCTCATGCAATCCAGTAGTGTGAAGGAATTTGGGCTTAGAAAGAGGGAGAAACAGGCACTAAAAAAATGCTTCTTATTTCTGCTCACTTCTTTGTTTTTTTCTTCTCTCTGAGGACTGAACAGTTTTCTCTTCATGGCAAGTGGAATTATCAATCCCACACCTTTAGGCCTAGCTCCCATAGATGTGGACACCCAAAGATGAGCTGCCTTCCAATGCCAAATTCAATTTCTGAGAGATGGAATTCTGATTGGCTGAGAGTGAGGTAACTGCGCATTCTCAGTCCTGTTCATCATGGCTAAGGGGATGGGGTTATAAATAAAATGACTGCTGATGTAGCCACTATCTTGGACGGTGTGGCAGTGGGTGTTGGGATGCATGGACTGCTATGGTGCGATATAGGCAGAAATTAATCCAAGTTATGTGTAAACAAGAAATAATTTCAAGTGAGTCACAATAGAATGAGAATATAACCAGAAAACTATCTGATTTAGACCCAAACAACACTAACTTTGTTGTACCAATGTCCCAGAAAATCCTGTGTGTGGTTATTATGAAGAAATTGAACACTGGCTTTTTTCCCCAAAATAAAAACCTAAGGATTCATTCATTCAATATCTACCATTCAGCACGGTAGATATCGTTTACCAATCTTTTGAATTATATTCCAACCAGGGGGGAAATCAATTGCTTTTTAGTTGTCTTTATGAAAAGTCTTATGCAGGCTTCAAAGAAGAGCTATTGGTTCAAGAAATTTCAGAGCCGAGTAATGACTTCCTTAAGGGCAAGGTATAAAAAGTGCAGTTGAACTCAGCAGTTGGGAGGTTGTTGGAGTGACTGCTACAATACTCATTGTACACAATGTTATCTTTTTCCTACACCCTTGAGAAATAAAACTGGTGTAGACTTTGTTTTTAACAGAGATATTTTAGAGGTATTCAGTATTCTGTAGGATTTTTATATTTATTAAAAGAGAAGTTCTAGTTTTCCCTCAATTTGTCCATTTTGCCCTTATTTTTGTGTGCCTGTGTCTAGCTACATCCCATTTTAAACATGCAATTCCCTATTTGGAAAAAAAAAAAAGTCCACATGACTTCACAAAAATAGTGTGGGAAGAGAGAATTGTTCCTAATTTGTAAGGAATGTTTTATTTTATGTAGCTAAATCAATGGAGGGAGGAGGATTATCTTAATTTGGGGAACAGGAAATCAGAAAATATCTTGATGAAGGAAATTACATTTAAAATTATAAGGGGAAGAAAACAAAGGGTGAGAAAATATGATCAATGCCACTGAGTGGGGAAGGAGCGGTAGAAACAAATACTTGTTAAGCAAATATTATATGGAACAGATATGTCTAGGAGATTTATAATTATTTTAGATTGGTGGTAATAGTGAGTGAGTATTTGAATATAGACAATAGTATACAGACAATAGAATATAGTCAGTTCTAGTTTTGCACAGTATGTGGGACCAAAAAAATGGCTATGCTAAGTAAAATTAATAATCAATGGGAAAAATTACAATTGTTCTGTGAACTGAAAAATATTAAATATATTAAAAATATTTAATCAAAATATTAAAAATTGTCTTACTCTCAGTTACAAATACAGCTAACATTTTTTTTTTTTTTTAAAAAAAAGAAAATCCACCATTTCCAAGTTGATACCAACTTATGGTGACCTCATAGGACAGAGTAGAACTACTCCATAGGGTTTCCAAGACTGTAAATCTTTAAGGAAATGGGTAACCACATCTTTCTCCCGTGGAGCAATTGGTGGGTTTGAACCACCAACCTTTTGGTTAGCAGCCAAGCACTTAATCACCATGCCACCAGGGCTCCTTATATTTATTTAGTACTCTATAATTAAAAACATTAGAAATATTAACAATTAAAGTTTTCTTTCTTTACAAAAACCTTATCAAGAGTAGTTTGAACAGGTTCTGTCTTCTTGTACAATTTTCTATATGGGGAGAGCCTCTTTTCTATGTGTTGTCATATCATCATATACTTTTCTAAGTTTGAATCAATTCCCAACATTTTATCGTTGTGCTTTCAGTGTTATGACATATCTTTGAGAGTTTTATAATGTAAAATTTTCTGCCTCAGTCATTTTCTCTGGGACATTTTCATAAAAACTACTTTTCTCATTTATGTTTATAAGTTCCTCCAGTTGCCTATTTCTAGTGTCTCAAATGGTGGCAATGTCAACAATAACACCATCACTTAATTCTTTGGGTTAGAATTTATTTTGGGGTTAGCACTTTTCTTTTCTTTGTTGCATTTTCATCTTTATGGACCAATTCCCTCTTTCAGTAACCCATTTTTGTAAAATGTTATATGGGTTTCTTACTGGGTGATGAGGCAACACAACTGCATACTATGCTGTCTGTGTAAGAACTGAATAACAGGTGTGGAGTGACCAATGACCAACATACTTTGAAAAAATGATGTGATAGGCCACTGATTATGGTGCATATCTGTTTTTTACATAGTGATTTGTGGACTAACCAGCTAACCAGGAAGTTTGTAATTTATGCAATTATTCACCATTAATATTACTCTGGTAACTGAAATTTGAACCATGTTGTCGGAACACTGACATTATTTAGCTTAACTATGGTAATTGAAATTCATGCCAGAATATGCAGAGGCCTGCATGTATAAAATAATGTATAATGTATACACATATAGAAAGTAAGGATAGAAAAGAGACATTTTGTAAAAGGACTTAAATACCAGACTAAGAACTTTGGACTAAAATGGGACACAGTGGTGACCCAAGGAAGGCTTTTGATCAAATGAATTAAATCATGAAAGTTACATTAAAAGAATAAAATCAATCCCACAATTATCTGAAGATGGTTTAGAAGAAGAGGCACCTAGTAGAAAATAATTTTAAGACTTCAGCTGAGAGTTAGTGAGGGCCTGCCCATGGTTGTGGTCGGAAACATGGTCTCAATCCTTTGCTCAGTCCTCTTCTCAGAGTGGATGATCATTATCTACTGAGGTATCAGGTAGATCCAGGACAATAGCTCAATTTATAGCTCTGTTTCCAATAGTAAAAGAATGCTTATTAGATTATCCCACTGCTGTTCTCCTCCCTATTATGAGGCCATATGTAGCTGGTGAGTTCTTGGCAACTTTACAGGACAGAGTTGCTGCCTTGCATACATCTGTATCCAATACAGACTGCACAGGGCCTTTTTATTTTCATTTCCTGGTATAGGATTCTTGACACTTTCTCCTCAGCTGCCTCTACACCAGCTCCTCCCGTTCATTATTCAGAGTTTGCCTGAAGCATCAAGATGAGAGGGAGAAATCCTTGGAACAGAGAGTGTGAGACCCTCAAAATTATAAAACAAAAAGGTGATTGGTTGTGCCTAAGTTTTCTGTTACAGGATGTACTCCATTGCACTTTAGGAAAAAAATGACATGCTTAGCTGCTCTTTTAGAAACTCACTGCTTACCTGCTGTTTCGTCCTCTCAGCCAAATTCTAATGACTCCTTAAAGAATAAAACAGGTGCAATTGAAAGCACACAGGGACTCTGATACTTAAATTCTCCAATCTTCTTGCCAAAGGAAAATCCTCAGGAAATGGGTCACAAGGCAAGGTAAGGTGAATCTTTGGCCTCACAAGCTGCTCAGAGTAGAGTGAAGGGAAAGTGAATAATGAGAACAGGCTCATGTGGATCAGATGCCAAGTATTTGGAAGACTCAGAGGGTATACAGTGTATGAAGTGACATTATCTGGTTAGGAAGTTTCAGTAATGAAAATGTAAATGTTGCTACTGCAAAAACCCAGGAGACTCTACAGAACCAGCAGATGTGAGTGCTTATATGAGCCAGACCTCTAGACCTTGGGCTGTTATGAGGCATGTAGATCAGTTAAATTGGAGAAGGATAAGAAAAGCATGTGATTTAGGTTGAGTGGAAATCTTTCGAGTACTTGGTAATATCATGGCACTGAGAAGGCATATAGATGTTCAATAAATATTGTTGATTGCTGCAGTGTCAAAATATGCTGCCAAACCTTGCCTTAACATGACTTCTATACATAAAGTCCCTGCTATAACTTTGGGTTACAGTGGACTCTTGGTTGAGATACTGATTTGTATTTTAGAAGTCTAGGTAAGTAGCTTATTGCTTAATTCTTCACTTCCCTTGACTTTATGAGTATTTTTTAGTTACTCGATTCTGTTTTTAGAAAGTATCTTGACATCCTTTTATCCAGTTACCATCTTTGAATTTCCTGGGATTTGTGGTGACAGGATATAGATAAGGAAAAGACTTTAAGATAAACTGTTAGAATACTGACTTGACACCTTAATCACAAAACTGTCCTAGTGAGATTTCTTTTTGATAATAACAATCCACATAATAAACCTGAGATGAGCATCCATCATAGGTGGGTAAGAGCTTGCCTGAGTTCATTTGGCCATGGAGTGATGAAGTCCTTGTCTTCTGACTCCAAATTTTTGCTCTTTCAATTTTGTTATATGAGGATTTGACCACTTATCAATTTGTTGTACTGTGGTGGTCTGTGTGTTGCTGTGATCCTAGAAGCTATACTAGGTATTCCAGTACTGTCACCTATGTTGGGCAAGTTTTACCACAGCATCCAGGCTAAGACAGACCAGGAAGAAAGGCCTGATCTACTTTCAAAAATTAGCCAGTGAAAGTATTATGGATCATAACAGAAAGTTGTCCGACTTGCTTGTTTTGGACACATCAATAGTACGGATGCTATACGAGGACATCATGTTTGATAACAATAGATCAGCAAGATGGAAGAATACCCTTGGTGGGATGAATTGCCACAATAGTAGCAATGATGGATTCAAACATGCCAGTAATCATGAGGATGACACAGGCACTATTTCTTTCTGATGTACATGAGTTCCCTATGAGTTGGAACTGACTTAATGGCAACTATCTATCTATCTCTGTTGTTGTTGTTACGTGCCGTCGAGTCGGACCTGACTCATAGTGACCCTTCCTTGGATTTCCAAGGCAGTATCACTATGGAAGTAGATTGCCCAACTTGCCTTCTGAGGAGCAATTGGTGGGTTTGAAACGCCAGCCTTCTGGTTAGCAGTCAAGTGCCTTAGGCACTATGCTACCAGAGCACCTATCTATCTATCTCTATATGAAGATTAATTATTTAATCTTTTTTTATCCTTTATTTTATTGATTCAGAACATTTCAAGTCTATCTTGTCCCCTACAATGCTTCTTTTTCTCTCTCAATAAGACTTCTTCAGAATAAGAAGAATACTTCATACTTCTGTAAGTCTCTTAAAGCCAATGATACCTTGCATTTGAGAGTTAAGTAAAAGTTTTTGTGAGCAATGCATCTCTTCCAGTCCTTTTTTTGGCCCTTTCTCTGCTCTCACCTAAGTCAGTCAGTACTCATTTATTGGATGACTGTCACATTCCTTTTATGATGAATCTATTGACTTCTGATATATAAGACTGTTATCTTGGAAGTGGTCTTAGAACATAGGAAATTATCTTCATAGGCATATATAAATTATATATACATTTAATATGGTCCCTGGATGGTGCAAATGGTTAGGCTCTTGACTGCTAACCAAAAGGATGGTGGTTCAAACCACCCAGAGCTACCTCAGAGGCAAGGCTTAGATACATACTTCCAAAAGTCCCCACCCTTGAAAACTTTATGAAATATTCTACTCTGTACACATAAGTTCACCTTGAGTTAGAATTGATTTCGTGGCAACTTGTTTGATTTGGGTTTTGTGCATTTAATATAAATATATATGTGGCCTTCCCTTGTAGGTCATACATGTGGGTATGGTTCTTTAACACAGTGTAGTAGAGAAAAATGACAAAGAAAAGCCATTTGAATTTGATATTGATGGAGTAAGAAAAAAAAAAAAAAAAAACACCCTGAGGTTCCTAAAATCATATTTTATAAGTTAATATTGTTTTCCTGAATCCAGAAGCCAATCTTTTAGGCAGCCTGATGGCTTTTGGCTGCTTTAGGACTGTGGAACCCATGATAGGCTGAATCCTAATGTGCTCAGGAGGAACTGATAATTCAGTGCTAAAATTTTTGCCTTCTGTGCAAAGACCTGAGTTTGATACCCAGCCAATATACCTCAAGCACAGCCACCACCTTTTTGTCAGTGGAGGCTTATATGGTGCTCAACAGGTTTCAGTGGAGCTTCCAGACTAAGATGGATTAGGAGGAAAGGCCTAGTGATCTACTTCTGAAAGTCAGCAAGTGAAAACCCTATGGATCACAGTGATTGGATTTGTAACTAACAATGAAGATGGTGTATGACCAGACAGCATTTCATTCCATTGTATGTGAGATACCCATGAATTGGTGTCAACTCCACAGTAGCTAACAACAGTGTACTCAAAGCAATAAACCAAAAAGAATCTCTTCTTATCTGCTTTGACTAGCCATGTGTCCATTCTTTCTTTTTCTCCTTTGTGTATGTCTTTTTAAAGAAAAAAAATTATTTGGGTGCAAATTTACAAGGCAGTTTCAGTTATTCTCATACACATTTGGTTTCACAACACCCATTACAATCCCAACAATGAAAAGTTCTCCTCCCTTTCTCCTCCCTGTGACTACTCCTTCCCTGTGTCCTTATCTATGCATTCTTGTCTGTCCAGATTGCCCTCTATGCAAGTGCTCTCTTTCTGACCTCTCATGGTTGATTGATCTATGGGTGCATCTCCATGGGGTAGGTGTTCTGCTTGTAGGCCTTTCTACTATTTGGCTGAGAGCTAATCTGCAGAAGTGAGTTCAGTTCCAGGCCAAAAGGATAACCCAGGGCCACAGTCTTGGGGGTTCCACCAGTTTCTATCTGACCAGTAATTCTCGTCATTTTTGTGTTTTTGAATTTTTTTCCTCCAATTCTATCTAGCTTCTCCAATTTTGACCCCTTTCCAAATGCTTAGCATTTGCAGCTGGGCGCTATCGAGTTCTTCTGGTCTTAGGGTCATGAAGGCTGAGATTCCCATGGTCCATCAGACCCTTGGACTAATTGTTTCCACATGACTTTGATTTTTTTCACTCTTCTATGCTCCAGACTAGGGGAGACCAATCATTGTAGCTCAGAAGCTTTTAAGACCCTGGTTGCTACTCACCAAAGTAGGATGTAGAACAAGATTTTTATGTGTTATGTTGTGCCAATTGACCTTGATGTTCCCTGAGACCATGGTCTTGAGCTCGCAGGCCCAGTTACTCACTCCTTCAAAGTGCATGGTTGTCACTGAGATGCTACTCCAACCTTGTCCCCTGCTACTTCTATAATGTATATGGATTTTTTTTGTAGCACAAATACACATGTAAGAATATCATCAGCCAAATCTATCTATGGTCATGGGTATATTCCCATTCACCTACCCACACCTGCTCTTCTCACCCGTCTATGCTTGTCATCCACTTGTAGACTAGTGTTTGTTGTTACTGATAATGCAGTATTGTGCGTGTAATAGTTTTTGCCTCTATTGTCTATATCTTTGTGCACCTCTCTATGTCCTCCTTTTCTCTATTGTTATTATGCTGGTCACAAACTTTTGTCATATTGCCTTTCCCTTCACCCAAATCAACACATGACTCTTAACTAGTCAGACATTTTTCCTCCCCTTCCCTCCCATCCCTAATAACCAACAAAGCAAATTTCCTTCCCTGCATAAACCTTTCCTTTCCTTTTTATAATAATGGGGCAGGTGTCCATTCTTTCTTTCAGTATTTCACTTGTAAAATAGGTACCGTACTACCACAGCTCACAGCATTGTTTCATACTTGTTAAAACAAATGAAGTGTTAAACATTAGCAAAGCTAGAAGGCACGTATTAATGAAATTATGGGTGGCAAGAGAAATGGCACTTGATACACTCACCATACCTGTTTACTTCAGGTCACAGCTTCTGATGCTCATTTCCTACTGGCATTTACTCCTTTCTTCTATTTACACATGGTATGAATTTACATGCTTACATTTTTGCATGTGTAGTTCGGTGAAAATAGGAAAACAAAAGATTGATAGAATATATTATCATTTTTTGCTTGTACTTTTCATCACTACTCTCTATGTTTAGGGGCTTGCAACTAACCTACAAGAATTTGCTTTAGGCTGAAGCTCAGCATTTGAGGTCTTAGCCTTGAAGTGTGAATTTAGTACAAATTTTCAAAACCAATGGAGCACTGTGTTTAATATGAATGGTTCCCAAGTTACAGAAAAATCTCATTAGAAAAAAGCCTACTTTGACACTGGCAATTTATGGCAGTTATTCTTTACAAATATATTCTAATATGTAGATGGCATCACTTCTGTTAGGAGGGTCTGGTGGGCTTCTCAATTATGCAGGTATCTCCTTTTCAGCTTTTGTTGTTGTTATCTGTCATTGAGTTGGACCTGACTCATAACGACCCCTCCTTGGGTTTCCGAGCCAGTATCACTATGGAAGTTGATTGCCCAACCTTCCTTCTGAGGAGTGACTGGTGGATTTGAACTGCCAGCCTTCTGGTTAGCAGTCAAGTGCCTTATCTATGTCTAAATGGAACTCTGGTAGCGTAGTGCCTAAGGTCACTTAAAATACTGAACAGGGCCATGGGATCTGGCAGAGAGGAAGAAGAGAAGCTCCTGTTCCTGTTCCCAGTGGTTGGACTCAACTATTTCAAAGCATCCCCAGCTGGGGTGAGCAGAGAGTGGACATCACTGACACAAATTTTTTTATTAAGAGTTTGGAAATATTGTCAGTGATACTGCCAGTTTATTTTGTTTCTTTTATGTTGATACATGCTTTTCCTTTGTCTATGTTTTGTTTATGGAATAAGGTTATTATTGAAATTCAGTTAATTTCACAACAATCATATTAATTTTGGTATATTTCCCCCTCCTTTTTTTTTACAATATTAAAATTATAATTGGGAAGATTAATCATTCAATTCTCATATTCATCTATATGAAATAGAATATAGTAATTATGGTTCTTTATTTACCTTAGAAGTTTTTAACTAATAGTTATTTGATTTTTTTTTTTCAAAGTTGTGAAGGATAATTTTAATCCAAGGTAATGTCTTTGTTGTCATTTACCTACTTTTGGCTGATCTGTGCCTTGTATTCTAAATCTGTGTTTACTAGGTATTAGCAAATTCAGAATTACGTCAAAGCCTAATAAAATCTTGTTTTGTGGGCAATATTAAAAGAATAAAGATTAATATAATGGCTACATTTGTCATAAAGATTATCTATGACTACAAAGTGAATTTTAATTTCTTAATAATTCACAATCAGCTAGAATATCAATCTTCAAGTTGAGCTATAAAATCTTCTGAAAAGCAACATTTCATTTTGTCTTAGCACTTTTCCATTCTCCTTTATCCAATTTGAGCTTTATCCACCACTCCTTCTACAGTCACTCTACTTTGTTGACTCCTACATACTGTTCCCTCCTTCCCCTGCATAACCCTGGTTCATACCCTCAGGGCTCCCTCAATAACAGTGACTAACACACTGCTGCTAATACTATCAGACAAGATCTACTTCTCCTATACTTTTCTAGTACTATACATTTTATGGAGAGATAGTGAAGTGGGAGTGGAAGAGTAAAAGCCTATAGCATCATCAATTTATATTGAATTTAAATGCAGTACAAAGTCTTATCAATCCATGATATCTTTCTTATAATTAGTTTGGAAATTCCTTGACCAAATTGTTTGTAGCTTCTCTAGAAAACTGGCATAACAAATGGAGAGCTAAACATTCATTATTCTTCATGATCTGTTATTTGGATCTTATAGTGCTGCCATCTAATCAAGGCAGGATATCTGCTAAAGAGATAACTTGTTTCTGTGAATAGATTGACCTTTCCTTGAATTGCCCCTACAAGGAGAAATACCAGACCTGAAACAAACCCAAGTGTCTTGCCAGAAAATTAGATTTGATTTAGGGTGATTAAATGCATCCAATTTCAATGTCATTGTACCATGTCTAGGTTCACACTCTCTTTCTGCCATCTCAGGCAAACAAACAAATAAAAACAAATAAGCATGAATAAGCAATGCAACAACGCAACCACTGCCGTGCAGTCAGATCCGAGTCACAGCGACCCTTCCTTGGGTTTCCGAGGTGGTATCACTACGGAAAGTAGATTGCCTAACCTTTCTTCTGAGGAGTGGCAGGTGGGTTTGAACTGCCAGCCTTCTGGTTAGCAGTCTAATGCCTTAGGCACTATGTCACCACCATGGATATCATTCTTAATTTCTCTCTTTCCTTTATCCCCAAATTCACTCCACTAGCAAATTTAAAATATATCACAAGCTCATTTCTATCTGTCTTCAATGCCACCATCCTTGTCTAAGCTAAAACCATCTCTCACTTGCATTTTTGAAAAGGCCTCCTAATCTGTCATCTTGTTTCTACATTTGTTCTTCTTCAATCCATTTTCCACACAGAAACACCCAACCTGATTTCTTTTTTCCCCTGCTTAAAATTCCCCAAAGTCTTCCCAATAAATCTGGAATAAAATCTGAACCCCTTACTGTGGCTAAAGTTCTGTGAATGATTTGACCTCTGCATATCTCTCCAACTCTGCCTTCTGGTTAGCAGTCAAATGCCTTAGGCACTATGCCAGCGGAGCGCCCAATAGAAATTTAGTGTTGTCCATGTTTAAGGAGCTCTGGTGACACAGTGCCTAAGGCATTTGACTACTAATCAGAAGGTTGGCAGTTCAAACCCACCATTCCCTGGAAGGAAGACGGGGCAATTGACTTCTGTAAAGATTTGGTGCCTCGGAAACCCAATGGGGGTAACTATGAATCAGAATGGCCTCTTCTTAATGTGCTAAGCACTGTTGCAGGAACGCTGGTAGCATAGTGCCTAAGGCGTTTGAGTGCTAACGAGAAGGCTGGTGGTTCAAACCTACCAGCCACTCCTCAGAAGGAAGGTTGAGCAATCTACTTCCGTAGTGATACTGCCTCAGAAACCCAAGGAGGGGTCGCTATGAGTTGGGTTTGACTGGATGGCAGTGAGTCGAAGCACTGTTCCAAGTGATGGAGACACAGTGGGTAAGACACACAAAATTTTTACTTGTAAAGTACATTTTCCACGAGATGTATAAACAAAGAGTTAAAGATAATGAACATGATGTAATAGAGTAAGCGGGTTCCATCTTGGATTGTCATGTGGGAAAGCATTATTTAGAAGGTGGCATTTAAATGAAAATCTGAAAAGAACAAGACAGAACTCACCATGTGAAGATCTGAACAAAGTTCAAAAGGAAGCTCTTGGAGGGTGTTATGTAAGTGAGTTATATGAACTGTATTATATTTTTTAAAGATGACTCTGTGTGCTGCAAAGAGAATGGAGTCAAGTAAGACAGAGTATTTCTACTGTTCTCTCTCCAGTGAGCCCAGTTAGGAGTCTGTAGCAGTGGTTCAATTGAAAAATAATTATAAATTCAACTAGGATGATGAATGGAGACAGAAAGGATTGGACAGATTCAAGATCATGTCTAAGCCAACAGGACTTGCTCATTGATTGCATGTGGAGTGAGGGACCACGAGAAATTGAGGACAATTCCTGTCTCTTTGGCTTAAACAACTGGATAGAATTAATATGGGTGACTGAGATGTAGGAGATTAAAGGATGGAGGCAGAAACAAAAAAACCTTCATTTCGTAATCAGAGACTCACCACACACCAGTTTCTGATGCACACACATTTAGATTTTTCCAGCTGCAGGCCCTTGCACATGGCATTTCCTTTAGCCTGGAATACTCTTTCCATCTTGGCATGGTAGTTCCTCATATCTCAGGTCTCAGCTTAAATATCACCTTTTCAGGGACACCTGGCCACCTGTCCAAACACCATTATTCTCTATTCAGCACGATTTTTAATTATTTGCATACTTAAAAAAATTGTCTAATACTTCCACTATTATAAAGCTTCTTGAGGGAAGACATTGTCTCTCTTTCATTCATCACTGAATTTGCAACATCCAGTAGAGACTGAGGATACCTGATGGCACAGTGGTTAAGCACTCAGCTGCTAACCAAAAGGTCTGTAGTTTGAACCTACTAGCTGCTCAGTGGGAGAACGATGTGGCAGTTAGTTTCTATAAAGATTTACAGGCATGGAGACTCTATTGGGCACTTCTGTCTGTCTTATAGGGTTGTTATGAGCTGGAATCAACTCATTGGCAACAATGGTGTTTGTTGTTATTTGTGTTTTTCAGTAGAAACTGGTAGACACTAGGCATTCGATAAATGCTTTTGAATCATTGCATTATGTAGATCACTGTGCCCAGACTCAATGGCAGTGAGTTTGAAACCAAGTGGAGGCAAAGTTCAGCCTGCATCCCCGGTTGGAGACAAATAACTAAACACAATAACTCAGTTCCTTAAGAACTGAATAGGATGAAAGCTCAACTATTCCCCCCTACCACCCTGGTTAAGACAGATAGGACCCTGGTTGGAGACAAATAAGCAAACATAATAACTCAGTTCCTTAAGAACTGAATGGAATGAAAAGCCAATTTACACATTCTTTCCTGCTATTCCCCTTGAAACAGGTAATAAGCACGTTAACGTGTCTCAGGAGACAACTTGAAAATTAACCTTGACCTGCAGATATGCGCAGTGAGACAACAGGAACAAAGTTGCTGGGAACTGACATTCTCCCCTCTGCCTAAGCCCCAATAAGCTGAGGACAGGAAGCCGGTGTGACTCATCTGGTGCGCAAGCGCACTGCATTAAAAAACAACTGTCCCCTTAAACTGAGGCAAAGGAAATTTCAGTCAATCATCAGCTAATTCACACACAAATTCCTGAAGTTTTTATGAATATGTATAAGCCCCTCTCCTGAAACCTACAAAACTGTAACTCGATCTGGATTTGGGGAGTCAGATTTGGGTATGGACCGCTGTCTCCTTGCATTGCCACTTTGCCATAAATAATTTTCTCTCCTCTTAATCACTCCGTGTGTAAACGGTTTTGTCCTGACTGCACCGGGCAGGGACCCACATTTTGTCCAATTTCAAGTTTGGTTTGGTTTGGGTTTTAACCACAAAAAAGAAGCTCTACTCTGTCCTTTATGGTCCCTGTGAGTTGGAATTGACTCCATGGCAGTGGGTTTGGTTTAGTTACCATAACCTGATTTCAATTGAACAGGCTTAGAACAATATAAATTTTATATTCCCTTCTTTTACACACTGGTAAGAAAGTTATAATAATGAATAAATTATAGGTTTCTTAAGAAATAGACTGTCCTTCAATTCATCTTTGAATGTTCAGTGCTTTCTTGGGGTGTTCATATACTGCAAAATAGATATGAAAAATGGTCTCTGCTTTAAATAGTTATTGTGAAAGTGAAAGAAACCATACGAAGTGCATAGCACAGTTCCTATTATCTTGTAAACAGTCAGTCATTGTTGGTATTGTCATTGTTATCATTATAGATATTTATTGCTGAAAGAATAGGAAGTTTGTGACAGAAAGTTAAAGTCCTCAGATTAATATGTCATTATTTGTCCATGGCTAAAAATCACTGTTAATATATTTTTTAAAAATCTGCATTCCAAACAATATTTTTAAAATTTTATGTTCTTCAAAGGTGAGTCTTATAACTGACATTTAAATGATTTAACTTCATGATTCTTTCAATTATTTGAATAGATTAAATTAAAACTCAGCCTTCTTAAGCTTCACGCTGAAAAGGTTTAGTGGTATTAGGCTTGTAGGAATTCTAAAAATGTAAAAAAAAAAAAAATCAAAATGAAAAAAATTTGACTTCTCAGGTATGCGCAACAATAGCAAATGATCACATCTCCTAGATTTAAAGTACCATTTAACATTAAATATTCTTTTATTTTTTAATATGAGAAATATGCCAGAATTCCACATAGCAGGCTACTGCGAATCATTTTTTTTTTCTTTCTTCACTAAATATTCTGCCGTTTTGATGATATGGTGTCGTCATGAAGTAAGATGTTGGTGTAGTTAAGGACCCATCTCTGTTAAAACACATATTTTTAATATTTAAAGGTTTTGTGCAATTGGAAGTGAGGCAGTGCCACCCAATATCATAACATGCTTCATGAGAAAAAGATGCTAATTTCCTTGACCTACTTTCATCCTCATGTTTAGGAAACAGTGTCTAAGAAGTAAACAAAGTAGTTGTGCCTCACGTAGGAGATGATTATTGTTTGAATTTATGATTCATGCCTTGAGCAAAATTTTGTTTGTGGCCTCATTTGCAACCATAATTTACAACTTTACCAGAGATATGCTGTGTATTTGGGAGGTAATATATCAGACTTGCTTTGTACTGAAACAGGTTTCTAGCTCTGGGTATAGTATTTTTTGTGTTTCTGTTAGCTATAAAATTTCTAGGCATAACATTTATTGTAGCAAATATGGAAATTTAAAAAAAACTGTATTTCCCTTAGGAATGTCTGATTGTATTTATATTCTTATTATGGCTAAATCCAACTGGTGTTTAAAGGAGTTATTAATCCTGCAGATCTCTGTCTGCAAAAGTAGGAGGAATTAACCTGTTCAGTTTTTTTGAGAAGGAAGATTGCATCATTTTGCATTTCATGTACCTCTCATTTAAGAAACTAATAAACAATATATGACTCATACAGTGTTTGTGCTTGCCCTTAAAATCCAGATTTTTTTTTTTCCTATTTCAAATAATCAGTATGCTGTAATACTGAAAAATAAGTTTTACCTATTCTCTTTGATCTATGAGCTAGTGGAACATTTCCCACAGTACTTAGTAAAAGTTTTGTTGTCCTTTTAGTTTCAGTTGTCTTTAAGAAATATATCTGGAAAAGCTGGGGATTATAAACAAACAAACAAATATTTCAAGTTGCAGAAACAATCGACTAAATGATAGGTCCTTCCTAGTACTGATTGATTTATGTCTTTGTATCTTCCTATTTCGGAATTTTTATTAAGATGATCTTTTACTGAGTAATACTTATTTCTCCAAATGAACATTATAACATTTACTCTAAACTTCCATTAGTTTGAGAAATTTAAGGCAGTTTGATTTGAACAGTAGTCATTTTATAAAGTACAAATAACAAATATAGGCCCACACTCTAATTTTAAATTACAAAAATTATAATTCTGTATCTGACTAAAAAAATAAGGCACAGGTGAAAGTGGAAAGTACTTCCATCTTTCCTGTCTTCTGATATAATTAGTGATAAAGGAAGCTAAAAGCCTAAAGGCGGTATAAGACTGGAGAAGAAAGCTTTATCATGAACATTAGCCTCTTATGCTTATGCTATATGTGCTTACATCATAAAAAATTGATCAACTTAGAACTCCTCAACTCCCCTGTCCTCTCCCTCAAGTTCTCAGCAGAGATTTTCTTGACATAAAGACAAGTAAGTAGACTGGATAGTCTACTGAGAAAGAAAATGACCACTTTTACTGGCAGTACGGTAGGGAATGCCTTTAATCACAATGCTAGCCCTTGAAATCAGAATTAAAAACTCTGTTTAGTAGGATCTAGGTTCAAGCATAATTTCAGCAATATTATATTTTTCTTTTCTTTGCCCAGTAATTATTCATTCAGCTATTATAAGTAACCGCAGTAATTTTCGTAGAACAAAGGAGAGCATGGCAACAATAGCTTTAAAAATGATGACGTTTAAATGCCCAAGGTCAGAGTGTAACATTCTTATTTTCTTAAGTATTTCAAATGCTACAGGCTTTATGTAATAATTTTAATGTGAAAAATATGCAGGCCACGCTTCACTGCTCTTTGCATCTACTGCAAAGAGGAAAAAAACCTTAAAAATTGCTTCGCTTTAATTGAGCAAAAGGATTCACATGTGATCTGAACTTGTGGCTCATAATTCCTCTAGACAGCTTTGGTTGCCGTGTGATGATCCTAATTAAATTACGTAACGGCACTGAACTAGCTAAGCTAAAGGGCCTGTTCTTTCGTATCACCTGATGATTTAACTCTTTGCAAGGTTCTGCGTTTGGGGCTCTGGTTTTCTACCAGGATCTTGCATGGTTTTCATTGTTAAGGGTAGGAAAACACTTTATTGATGGAATCCGCCTTGAAAGTTTCAGCCTGTAGGTGGCAGCATTGTAAGGTTTTGGAAGCGCCTGACTTCTTTTGCCAGTTCTAGCTGCCTTTCAGGGGCCCTGATGGCACAGTGGTTAAAGCGCTCGCCTGCGAACTGCAGGTGGTCGGTTCCAACCCACCAGCAGCCGCCGCTTTACGAGGTTCTGTAAAGATGTCTGCCTTGGAAACCCTATGAGGCAGTTCTACCCTGTCCTATGAGGTCGCTTACACCCCACAGCAATGGGTTTTAAATTTTTTTTAAATCTGCCTTTGAAGGAGCCCTGGTGGCACAATGGTTAAGCAGCTCAGGTGCTAACTGAAAGACTGGCGGTTCAAACTCACCCAGTGCCCCGCCAGAGAAAAAGCTTGCTGAGCTGCTGTCATAAAGATTACAGTTTAGAAAACCCTATGGGTCAGTTCTACTCAGTCCTTTGGAGTCACTCTGAGTTAAAGGCAGCCCACCACATCTGCCTTTCACCCACATCTCATTCTCCTGTCTCATCAGGCCAAGCTAACATTATTACACACTCGTGTCAGGTAAAACTAAAATAGAGAGGAATGTCATAGCCCAAAAAAATCAAGCTTTGTTCACTTTGGTCTGTGTTTCATTATATCTGATAATATTATAGTTTTGTAATTATATTGAGATTGAGATTCTGCAAAAGGAATCAGGTGTTAACTCATCACAAACCATATCTTTAAGGTAGACATTTTACAAAGTACAGGAAGGAAAATTACACTTTGTATGAATAATTTATTTAAGTATGTCTATTTTAATCACTTGGAAAAAAGAAGACTTCAGTAATCCGTATCAAAACCATCCCACAAGGTTCGGCAACTTCAGCTTCCTTACAAAGGTTGCTCTTTCCTTCTTGCCCTTCCTTCCTCCCTGTTTCCCTTCCTTCCTTCCCTCCCTCCCTTTATCTTTTTCTCACACTCTTTTTTCTTCCCTCCTCCCTTCCTTCTTTTCTCTTAGATTGGCCTCCTGTTTCAGTCTAGTAAAGTTACATGATTATTTTTCTGATTTGGCCAGAGTGGTGGCAATTTTCTTTTTCTTTCTTTTTTTTTAATTTTTTTTACCAAATTTCATGTATTTCTGATTTAAAAGCCATGATTTCTGTGACTTTTAATAGTGTATTACTTTATGCAATAGAAGTATTGTTAAAGATTAAATGTAGATGGACTAAATACTATATATATATATATATATTTATACACATTATATAAGTATTATGTATCTATCTATATCTATCTACATCTCTCTCTCTCTATCTATCTATCTATACGTACAGCATGGATTTCATTGACTGGTTCATTAGACCCACAACAGATATCTTGAAGTCTTATGTATTTCTTCTGCTCTATGAAAGCTATGCTTGAAAAACTTTGGTAGGTGGTAATGGCAACAGTGTAACGTAAGGACATCAGTATCAGGGCTTGTATGAAGTCTTTTGTTCACCAATCCTTGGGGAAATTGTTTCTGAGATCGAGATTGACAAAATTGTTTAAGTATTATTGAAAATATAAAACAAAATTGTTTCCTCAATAAATATAATTAGCTGTATATACTGCAGTTTCAAGAGCAAGCACTGATGTTGGGACCAGCTCTTTAAATAAAATAGGACCTCTGTGGTCTCTGGAGGGAACATGCATAAAGCAAAGTAAATGATTTTCTGTCAACACTAAGTAGACAGGTGCTTACATTGAACAGCATTCTAATATGTCTCTGAATATTTATGTCTTCTTTTTCAAATGCATTGCCCATGAATGTCACAGCTGTCAAACGTCTGTACACAAGAAGATAAAAAATGAAATTAATAAAAGGCAGATCAACATTTCGTTTGTTTGGAACACTTTTCCCCTATGCTTCTTTCTTTCTTTCTTTTTTTTTTTCTTCCTCTTAAAACTCAGCTGTGTTAGGATTTTGGCACATCTGCATTTTCTAAAAGGCCAGGGGAAATGTGAGTTGACTAGTTGTATTTTGGGCCGGCACCAGGGCCTGTCTCAGTATTTAAACACCATAATAATCAATGGAATTAATGACCAAGAGAACCAGGGCCTGAGGATTTTTCTAGCCATTTCCGCTGTCCATGTGCGTGGTTTGCTTGGTGCCACAAACGAGATTCTGACAGGTTGTCACTGCCCCTGACCTGAAACTCAAGTTTGTGAGGTGAGAGGCTCTTAAATCTTTCTGCTTCTGTGGCTCAGAGTTTTAGCTCTACAGAGTTAGTGCCAAAACAAGCCATCGTGTGCCCTCAGAGTTACAGAGGAACTCGTTTTTCAGGGCAGAGATGACTAAATAGAATTGGTGGTGGATCAAAGCAATGGAAAAAGGGCCATTTAGCCATCAGATCCCTGCCTCTTCTACTACCCATGGTTACTGAAAGGGCCATGTGTGTAAAGAGCATGTATTGTGATGGACTCAACAGTCAGTTTACAAGCATTTATCCATCAAGAAGCAGCATCTGTTGATGTGTCTGGTTATTATTATTACTAACTTGGCTTCAGCAAAACTGTCCCCCTAGCTAGTTTTATATCCACCCTGAAATGACTGAATGAACATGTGGTCTCAAAGAAGGACTATAATTTAAATATCAAACTAGGAATTTACGCTTGGAAACTCTGCACTTATTTTATCCTTGATGAGAACTGTAATAAATGAAAGCTCTCGAAATAATCAAATTGATTGTAAAAGCCTAAGTTTCATAAGATACACACTTTGGAGTCCAAATCTGGGAACTTAATTTGTGTTTTATTGATAACCACAAATATGAATCAGATGCAATAGATATTAATTGAGCTGAGATTTGATTTGGAAAACATGCTAATTGCCCTGAGTGTTATATTTATAAAAGTTTTTTTTTTTTTTTAATCCCACATAGATTCATAGATTCAGTTCTAATCTGAAGAGGTTCACTGGATTTTTTTTTTCTCTTTTAAGAAAATTTTGGTTCAGCTGGCAGCCTGATTGAATAAATATTTGAGTATATTTTAAATTTGTAGTTTCACAAACATAGCTTCTTATGTGGCTCAGTACAAACTCCTTTGGCATTGCCATATCATTTTAATGTCATATTAAATAATTCAAATCACTAATTTAATTTCTTATTTGTAACATTTAGGTTGATAATACTGGCATGGCTTACAAAGATTTTGGGGATGTTGCTGTTAATGCTGTGGCAAGAGCCTAGAATTTTTCTCTCTATTTGTCCGTTGCAACCCTACTCCTTCTTTAAGATCCAACACAAACACTACATTTTTCCATAGAGTCTGCCCTCATTCTCTTTAGAAGTATTTTTTCACACTTCTTTTTTATATAGCACTTTGTGTGCACCTTAATTAAAGTAATTGTTGTATTCTGCTTGTCCTTACACCTTCCAACATATCACAAGCTCTTTGAGAGTAGGAGCTTTGTATTTTTTAAAAGGTCTAGTACTCTTGTTTGAAGAGTACTTACACTGTTGCAGCTTTCAGTGTTGGTTGACTCTGCTGTTGTGGTGGTGGTGGTGGTGGTTTTTGCTTTGTTTGAGAGCTTATTTTGGTTGGAATGTGCCATTTGGTAGAAAAAAAAAAGTACACTTGTGAAATACAATCTAAATGCTTGCTATTGAAAACTCTGAGGGCATTTTACAACACATACATAGAATATCTAGAAAATACGCAACCATTACTAGCAGTTCATCCTTAAGTTCATGTTTCAAATAGGTTGCATCTGTTTCTAATCAGGTAACTGAATGATTAGCAGGAGAAAACATATGATTAGAAAGCATGCAACCTTTGCTGATGTGTATTATTTTGAAAGAGTTTCCAGCGTAAGGTCAATAAAGAAATAGTGTATGCAATAGCAGAAGAGCTAGATTAGGGGGAGAGTTTCAGCTGTGAACCCTTCTGTGAGCTGTTGTAAAAACAGAACTGATTTAACTGATAGTTGAGGCATTTGGGACTGACATGCAAATGAACGAATATGAAAACAGATGAGAATGATGACGAGAGAAGTTATGAGAGTTGTAGTTGAGGAAAAAAAAGTTTACTGAGTAGAAAGTTAATGAGCACATGATTTCATTCCTTTTTATAGAGCTATACTTTTAACTCAAAGAAAGCTAGTAAGAATAATGAGAAAAAGCCCAAAGTTTGATAAAACAAAATAAACAGGGGCTATTACAAACAAGAAATGTTGGAAAGCCCTTTGTTTCCTTCCATTACTAATAGGAAAGGAAAAATGACCTTGTTGAGGTAGTATATCATTTTAAGATCATATTTTCTTTTAGCTTTATGCATCAAACTGAACTACCTCCTTTTTTTGAACAGTTTTTTACACCATTCAGCTTAGAGTTCATAGAAGAAAAGAACAAAAAGCTCTGTTTCTCTACCTCTGATTTGAACCAGACACAACTTTCTTCAAACTACTTTCTGTCCCTCAGTTAATGACTTTCCTTCTGAATTCTATCAGATGACCCCTTCTCTACAAGCTACAGGCAGTCTACAATGGTAGAAAGACACGATGAAACTTGCTCTTGATGCCTTGCATTTTGAATTGATTTGGTAGGGTTTTCTAGAATTTATACAGAAACTGTCTACAATTTTCTGTTGACAATCCTGGCTCAGTAAAGTTGAGGATCACTAGCTTAATAAAATATGTTCTCTGACAACCCTATTGCAGCTACACCACTATTCTGATAAGAAGGGAAATTTGTTTTGATGAAAATGCCCACTATGCACACAATGCCTTGTAAGAGTGCTTTTTTAAAATTAATTTATTTATTGGACTATAAGTCTCAAGTGACATTTAGAGTTTCTAGGCAGTAGGAGCTTGGAACAACAGGTAACTGAGCCTTGGGAAATTCTCACAAATCTTGGAGGCATGGAATTTCCAAGGAACATGTGGTAGGGATCTCTAGTCAATATTAACTAGATGTTATAAGTACATTTGACTGCTAACCAGAAGGCTAGTTGGTTCAAACCCAGCAGCCGCTTCTTGGAAGGAAGACTGGGCAATCTACTTCCATAGACATACTGCTTCGGAAGCCCAAGGAGGGGTCCCTATGAGTCAGATTTGACTCAATGACAGTAATTTTTTTTTTTTTTTTTTCCCATAAGACAAAATGACCTGACGTAACACTGAGTTATACCTTTTACCATTATTTTTCCTCTTCTGGGTATTACACGTCTAATGCTTAAGAAACAAGAAGTTATTTAATAATATTTAAGCAATTACAAATTGTTTTAACAGTTTTCCTGATGCCTACACTTCTGACTAAATTCAAAGTTTGGATAACCATAGTTTGTAAGAATTTCTAATACAAATTTTGTAAAATGGATCTATTTTCTGTATGAAATGCCTATCATCTACAGAACCTTAGTAATTGATTAAAAAAAAAAAAAAAAAAAAAAACTTCAAGAAAGAAAACTTATTGAGAATACATTCTCCCAATATCTCCATTCCAAATTATTTCTATTACTACCTTTGCCAATTAAACTGCATGTTCATGTACAAATACAGTAGCTAGTTGTCTGCTTCCTTAAAATGACTTTCATGGACTTGAAGACCATGCTGTATTGTTTCTCAACCTTGTTTGCTCCAGTCTAAATAATTCCATAGTCTCTGATCTTTTCCTACAAGTGTCATAACTGGTCACAAAGACTTTGTACCCATGTTGTTGTTGTTATGTGTCATTGAGTCGTCCTTATAATCTAGAATATATTAGGTTTCTTTCTTTTTCTCTTCTTGCTAGTTGAAATAAAAAGGCCAAGAAGTAAGACAGAATATGTAATATATTTAATTTTACCATTCAAGTCATGGGTTTCCCTCATAGTTTATCTTTTGCTCAAGACATTCTATAAAACCTCTTTTCTACGAATTAACGTCAATCAGTTTGCACCCTGGAAAACAGACCAATTTACCACTCAGATCAATCTCTAGGCACCTAGGAATCTAGGCAAGCACTTGTCTTTATGGAACAGTTTCGTCTGAGCAATTAACAATCAAGCCTTATGCACATAAACACAACTATAATTAACTGTTTAATAGTAGAAGCTTGCTTTTCAAATTTTTCCCTTTGAGTGTAGTCAAGGTGAATTACTTGATTTTTCCATCACTAAATGCTACAGCAGCTCAGTCTTTTGCAAGTCTCTAGTCTCCACATATTTTCCTATGCCCACTACATTTGACAGTAAAACTGCCAAGCTCCATTATTTCCAACTGGCAGCAATTTAATACATAGTTGAGTCAGTTACTTAACTAAATAAATTGCTTAAAGTTAACTCTATTTGTAAGACCACAAGGTGTTTCTAAAATGTGCTGCCCTTTTATATCATAAACCTGGATTAGGTTTACAACCCCATTTCCCCTCAGCAGTTTATAAATCAAACAAAGAACATAGAACAATGCATAAAAATCCCTGTGAAACCACCCTCAGAGCTTTTGTTAATGACAAAAGCATACTGAGAGCTGGATTTACTTTGTACAGAGGAGAATAAAAGTTTGGTTTCAAGTAACCAGAGTTTATAAGGGTTACCCAGGCTCCTCTAAGAGTGATGAACTTTAAAAGCAGAATTTTGAGAAGTCACAAGCCATCTGTTCAATGCTTTATCTACAAAAATGGCAGGACATTCTAAAGGACTTTGGGCATGTTCTTCCATCTCTTTTCTTTCTACCCATTAACAAATAGGCTGCCAAATGTTCTTAGAAGTATGATGGAAAATAAATATTGACATACTTATAATGTCTCTCTAGAGTTGCTTATTAAATATAAATGAATAAACACACATTATACAAATACACACAATGCCCAACATGAGCACCATTTAAGCTGGCCCATTTGTCAAGTTTTCCTTTTCCAATTAATTGGGATGAATTTCTGAGCCAGATTAAATGTAGTAGAGGTTCCTCTGAAGATATTTTTAAAAGAGTAGAAGGGAGGTGAAAATTAAAGCATTTTCAATAGGAGCCTTATGACTAAACCTCTTCTAAAAGTGAGTAAACTTCCATTTTTATGAGATATCTCAACATATGTTAGGTAGAAAAAAATTAATGACCAAAAAATCCATAATAGTATACACCATAAATTAAAAACCTATGTGAGATTTAAGTGTACATCTTTTTGTTCAGCCTTAGAAATTGAATCATGATGGTGTTTTTAGGGAATGATTTTAATTACTGAGTGATAGCCTCACTATTCTGTAGGGTAGACTCTGGCACTTCTGGTCTAGCTGTTTATTGAAAGAATAAGGACTGCAGAGTAGATACACCTAGCTAGCAAGTAGTGTCGTCTCCCTACATCTGTGCTAATTAAAGAGAGGTAATCCCTAAAACAGTTCTATTTGTCTTTGGAAGGACATTTTTATATTTGTTTACATTTGAATATGAGCACATTGTCTTCTTAAGATGTCTGAAGGTGCCCTCATCACATCTCTACTCATCAAGGCCTAGAAGGCACATCACTTTCTCATCTTGTTGGCCCCTTGTCTCACTTCATCATCTTGTTTCACTTGGTGCAGTGGCAGACTAATGTCTGTTAGACTAAGGTGAAGTTTGAAAAGACCTGTTTAATTTATTTCTTAAATTCAAATTCAGGAAGAGTGCTTGAGCAAAAATGGTGATGGGATGGCAGGACAAATTCCTCAGTGGAAATGTGGTCCAGAAGACCAGGTTCAAGGTGTTATTTCCTAGACTGCTGTAAACTCCTCTCTTCTGTTGCAAGCTATGACTAGCTGTAATCTGGTTCTTAAGTAAATCCAAAAGAGGATGAAAATTCACTGGAGAGGTTAAGACCAAAGCACCACTTGGGTTTGTTTCAATTTGCACGTTGACTGGTAACAGTTGAGACATTGCAGAAGACATCAGCAAAGCAGAGAAACCTCCAGGGCTTATCAAAAGTTTACAGAATGGGGACAAACACAATGGTTTATATTGCCAGCTTTTAGTTAAGGGGAAGAAAGGAAAATACAATATTAATAATGACAATATACAAAATCCAAAAATCTCAGTTAGTTAATGATCTTAAGTCTCAGCATTCTTAGCAAATTGCCAGTAGGGAAGGCAAACAGAGTCTCTGTGATACAGTCTTTTTTTGCCGTCCTTGGCAGCTGGTAGAAAGAGAAAGAATTGCAAAATTATCAGGAAGCAAGCAAATCGGAAAGAGTGAGCAATCTGATGAATCCATGAGTTTATTCTACCAAAAGATCCCCAAAAACCCCGACTCAAGAGCAATGCTTAGGACAAAAATAAAAACAAAGTAACTCAAAAGCACAAAAAGAACATTGAACTGTATTAACATTTTGATTTAACTTATCCCTTTGAGATATTTCTTATTACCTGGAGAGGATGAAGTTTACAAAGAAGTGAAAATGCCATCTAAACTAGTCCATATTAAAGAGATTCAGCTGAAATAATTGGACATGTGATATGAAGTGCTGATGTACTTTGGATGTAAGAATAGTTGGATCACCAGTTCTGTTTGTTAAAGTGTGACTTGAATTGTGTGATATTTCTACAGAGAGACTAATCTTTTCAGAAGGTATATATGAAAATCTTAATTAGGAACTGTAAGGAGAGGTGACCATGTATTGCTTCTGATCCGAGTTCTTCTCCTCTGTGGTCTCCTAGCTCTAAATCTTTTATCTTTTAAGCTGCTCTTCATAGTTTTGTATGTCTACCCATGTCATTATGAGTTGAAACTGGCCCCACAACACTCAACCTGACAATAAAATCCACTTCATACCCTGATTTTTTTTTTTTTTTTTAAATTTTCAATGATGTACCAATTACCTAGAAATCTCCATCATTGCTGCTGTTTAAAGTTTGTGGTTGACAGCACAATAACTTCAATGTTCACATTTATTTCTGGAGGTTAGCTCTTTCAGTTCTAATTTGCCATTGCACATATTCTTGCAAATAATAGAACTTCAGGAGGTGTTAAAATTCTCTAGTTTCTGCAAATATGACCTTAAATGCTTTTACCCTCTCTCTGTGCTGCTCTGATGGAATGAGATTTATATCTATTCTTGCCATCTGCACAAAGCAGAAATTTCCTGGTCTAGGCCATCTCTGGAAGGAACTCTTAAGTTAAAAGCCTTTTACCTCATGTTTACCATAGTATAAGGATTCCTCTTTCTGTTCTATGCTGTTGTTTTTGTTAAAACTGTCTGCTTGCCATTAACTATTTGATGGATTCGCATGAGTGTATCACAATCACTTTTTATTTACTTAATAAATGTTTATTGATACCCAATTAATGATTGAGCCAAATCATAAACTTAGGTTTTCTGACACTACAGCCATCCATTAGACTACAACTCTTGCTTGCCATAGATTTAAACTTGTGTAAAATACATATGTCCTTTGAAATGGAAGATACTCCTTTATGAAACCCATATTGTTTTAACAGATTCAGGGCATTTTAATTTCATAGCAAAGCTCCATCAAGTTTTTGGAGCATATGCTCTAGGGAGCTCAATGCTGAAACAGGGAAGTTTCTTTTAAAAGGTGATGCTAGTTTTGAGAATGGGTTGATATTTGTTTTACTGTTTGTTTTGATGTTCACTTCACGGCATATTTTGATGTAATTGTGTTAAGATTTTCTTTTTTAAAAAGAATTTGGCTAAGGGCTCTGGTAGCATTGTGCCTAAGGCGCTTGATTGCTAACAAGAAGGCTGGTGGTTCAAACCCATTAGCCACTCCTCAGAAGGAAGGTTGGACAATCTACTTCCGTACTGATATTGCCTTGGAAACCCAAGGAGGGGTCACTATGAGTCAGGTCTGACTCAACGGCAAATAACAACAAAAACAACAAGGGCAGTGGGGATGGGTTCACTGAGAGATATAAATTGAAAAAAAAAAGGAACATATATGATTGTTACTGCCCTTTGGAAAATAACTGAAAGAATATCCTGCTTTACTATTATCATTTATATGCCAGAAATGACATGAATCTATAGAAGTATATATTCCATACCCTGGGGTTTAACTGATGGAAGAAATAACTACTGATAAACATGAAGGTTCTATTATACTGGAAATACTGAAGGCTTAAGACCTTAAATGACTTTACAAATGGAACTTGTAAGTTTCATTTTTGTTTAGTGCTGTCGAGTAGGCTCCAACTCATAGCAACCCTGTGTACAACAGAACAAAACACTGCTCGGTCCTGTGCTGGCCTCACAATCCTTTCTATACCTGAGCCCATCGTTGCAGCCACTGTGTCAATCCATCTTGTTGAGGGCCTTCCCCTTTTTCATTCACCCTCCACTTTACCAAACATGATATTCTTCTCCAGGGAATGGTTGCCTCTGACAACACGACAAAAGTAGTGAGACCAAAGTCTGCCATTCTCGCTTCCAAGGAGCATTCAGGCTTCAATTCTTCCAGGACATGTTTGTTTGTCCTTTTGGCAGTCCTTGGTACTTTCACTACTCTTCATCAACACCACAATTCAAAAGCCTCAACTCCTCTTCGATCTTCCTTGTTCATTGTCCAGTTCTCACATGCATATGAGGCGATTGAAAACATCATGGCTTGGGTTAGGAGCATCTTAATCTTCAAGGAGATATCTTTGCTCTTCATCACTTGAAAGAGATCTTTTGCAGTAGATTTGCCCAGTGCAATATATCATCTGATGTTTTGACTGCTGCTTCCATTGGTGTTTACTACTATCTGGTTTGTTTTATCTTTGGCTTTAGTGGTGTTAGAGATTTATCCTATTGTATCTCATGTACTAGAATATTTTCAAATAGTATTAAAGTGACGGTTACTCAGTAGCATCAGCTGAGATGTTAAAGATGGACATGATGAGTTCTTTAACAGGCAAAAATTGTTCATTACAGTTTCTTAATTAGAAATGAAAAGACACTAAATCATTTTAAAGGAGAAATTATTGCACTGCTTTGATTGAAGATGCACACACAATAGCTTGTATGGTTGATATTGTTTGTTGAAAAATCCAAAAAAAACCCAAAAACCTAACAGTTCCAACTCATTCATTGAATTACAGATTAGCTGTAAACATCAAGACAGAGTTAATATATTATGGGTAGACTTATAGTTCTGCCTTACAAAAGGTGACACTGCGGACATGGCTGGACTTGATGCTTTGTGTATGTTATCTTGGTATAAGCACCAAATTATCACTGAAAATAAAATAATAATAATAAAAAAAACCACAACACCTCACTGCCGTGGAGTTGATTCCAACTCATAGCAACCCCCATTGGATTTCTGAGGTGGTAAATCTTTACGGAAGTAGATTGCCCCATCTTCCTTCTGTGGAGTGGCTGGTGGGTTAGAACTGCCAACCTTCCGGTTAGCAGCAAATGCCTTAGGCACTGTGCCATCAGCGCTCCTTAAATAATCATTCAAGACCTTCTTTTTTTAATAAATTCTTGGTAACAAGCACAAATATTGCTGAAATCTTTAAGGTATTGAAGTTCAATGTATTGAATAACTTTTTCAACATATTGAATAACTTTTTGACATATCTGGTGTATCCTGCATCAACTTTATGGCACCTAGCAACAATTATAGGAACTCTGGTAATGTAGTGCCTAAGACATTTGACTGCTAACCAGAAGGCTGGCGGTTCAACACACCAGCCACTCCTCAGAAAGAAAGTTGGGCAATCTACTTCCGTAGTGATACTGCCTTGGAAACCCAAGGAGGGGTCACTATGAGTTGGACGGCACATAACAACAAGAACAACAATAACAAGGAAAACAACAACAATTATGGAATTATAAGGGGTACAAAACATTCTTCCCTCTCAAAGACCATATATGCTTTTTATAGTTTGCTTGTATTGATTTCAAATTTGTGTAAATCTTCTAGGAGGATTAAATGCTGGGAGTGTAAGATTAGGGATGAAGAGAGATAGGAAATTACAGTGTGTTTGTGTATTTAGGGAAGACCTCATGGTAAATATGGACATGGGTATCATTTCAACATGGAGACAAGAAAAAAGATCTTTTCTATGGGGTAGGAATTATATGAGCAATAAATATAGATGGGGCTAACTGTACTGAGGGTAAGAGAGAGGAGACATGTTTCTATGTTAATTAAGGTGGGCTCAAATTATGAAGTGCTTTGAATGACAGAAGTTTATACATGGCTTAGCAGTTAAGAAGCAGAGTAGTAAGTCCTGGCCAACCTGCCACAGGTTTGCAAACATAGTATATAATGGAATCCAAGGATGTAATAATGGCAATAAGTCATTACATACCAGTAGAGTAGCCTATGGCTACTTTATGTTCATGGACATGGCCACTTACAGAAAGGGTAGTGAGTCTCTGGCCATGGTCCTCTCTCCTGGGTGGACCACATTGGTCACTTATTGTTAGACATTTCCCTGAGAGGACCAGGGAGGCATTGGGGAGCTCTGGTCATTTAAGTGTCTGTCCTTGGGGTCTGTCCTATATCAGTCAGTCATTGAGGACATTGCATAGACACTTGGCTTGATGTAAGTTTTTTCTGAGGGAGATTAGCCTAGTATCTAGGAAAAGGAAATTCTTAACAGTGAAAAGCACTGATAATCTTTTACAAAGTATAGCATAAAATGCTTTAATAAATTTGACTGAGCAGTTTGCATATTTACCTTTGACATATGATGATAATATGGCATTATTTACATGAGCTTTAAACAAAAATCCTTGTTAAGTGAGGTTGGATTTTGGGTGAAGAAAGAACAAGTGAAGAGCATATGAAAGCAGCTATGACCTTATCCTCAGCAGCGAAATGACTTTTACATAATATTCCTGCTAAAGAACCTAGTCCTTTCTAGACAGTTTAGAAAATTATTCTTTGTAATGGGGTAATGATACTACAGTTACATAGAAATCAAGCTTTTAACTTGATAATGAAAAGTGATTATTGGGGAGGAATTTGCTCTCTCTTTGCACATGAAAACAAATAAAATAGTCTGTTTTCTTTTGTAAATACTTCCATTATTTAATGCATTCTAAATAAATGGAAGGTGCATTTCCAGTCACTTCTTTTTCTACTGTGGAGAAGACATCATAGAAATGTAATTGATGCCAGTGTTTGTGACACTGTGGTTTTTAATGTAAGAAGTTACTGATCTTTAACCTTTTTTCCCTTCTTTTCCAGAGGCAAAGTATTCTTTATTAATTAACCTTTTTGTTTTGTTCTGGGGATCACCTGTTATGTGTTCTCTGTGGATTTTGCATTTAGGTAAAACAACTGGCATTAATGGAAAGAGTTCTTTATAAAATCCTTTTGTATTGTAGGAAAGAGGGTAGGCCTGTAGGGAGAAGTAAGTCATGTTATTTAGTGTTAATGAATAAAAATAATAGAAAGTAATTACACAACTCAGAGAAGCAAATATAGGAGGAATGAAGAGAAGTTAACAAGTAGACTAGAACTAATATAATCTAGGTGTCTTTTGTTATATGAAGCCAGTCAGTAGAGTACCTACCAATAAAAGGCACAGATCATATCTAGAGTGGCCACCCAGAGTGTGAGAAAGACTTTGAAGCTGATAAATCAGTTCTTATCTGAAGATTCATAAGAGAACTGGTCCGGTGCTAGTATATAAGGTAAGACAGGCAAAGTTTGTCTCCTGTTACCAAAGAAACTGCATTTGATGATACTTTTCAAATCACTTGAGGATCATAAGAAACTCTTACTGGTGTTTCAATGACCCTCTGCAGGCATTTTCACGACAGGATGCAGATGGTATTCCTATGTTATGCAGATTTCATAAGTCTCACAGAAGTTTTGGCCGGTTAGACTTTACCCAAGTGTCTAGTTTGTTAGCTCTAAACATTGCAGCTCAGACCTCATAAAGATGCTTCAAATCTTTTTTTATGGTTACAAAGACTTTTTAAAACTCGATAAACTAACAGAACTTGTTTTGAGAGCTCTCATAGGTAATTTAAAATTTCTGTTTCCATGATGCATTTCTGTGGGTGTGAGCAACAGAAGAAATGATGAGGGCAACGTTCTAGATGGGAAATATTTCTCTTTCATGTGTGACTTACTGATCCCCAATTAGGACAGCTAATGCTGTTACTGGGAGCTCTGGTAGCATAGTGCCTAAAGCACTTCACTGCTAACCAGAAGGCTGGCGGTTCAAACCCACCAGCCACTCCTCGGAAGGAAGGTTGGGCAATCCTACTTCCGTAGTGATA
>NW_006921655.1:8203081-8207227 GCF_000298275.1 Orycteropus afer afer | reverse complement strand
AGGAAGGTTGGGCAATCCTACTTCCGTAGTGATACTGCCTCGGAAACCCAAGGAGGGGTCGCTATGAGTCAGGGCCGACTCAACGGCAAATAACAGCAATAACAACAATGCTGTTACTAATGGTTAATTATATAGGACAAAGAGTTAAGTTATCAGCATATCATTTTTCTTTGTACCAAGTTTAAGAATTATGCATTTGATGTATTAATAAACTCTAAGAAATGGTATTGATTAGTTAAATATGGTGAAGAAAAAAGTGTCAACTTAGAATTAGTCTGCTGATGAGATAATGTTGTTGGATATTCACTAGTTGAAAAATATCAGTCACAGCGACTATTATAATAGTTTAAGAATGTATTTTAAGTAAACATGTATTCCAGAAATTCAGAGCCATTGCATGGAAAATAATGGAAGGGAAGAGCTAATTAAGGACATAGAACCATTTTGTTGTGCCTGAGAAATACCCTAAACTAAAAAAAAAAAAAAAAGTAAAGACTGTTAAAATAATGGCAAGCAGTCACTGAGTGATTCTAATTTGGTGAGCACTAAGTACATAGATGAGGAGCTCTGGTGGCGTAGGGCAGTTCAAACCTACTAGCTGCTCTGTGGGAGGAAGATGAGGCAGTCTGCGACCGTAAAGATATACATCCTTGGAAACCCTATGCTGTTGTTGTTATATGCTGTTGAGTCAGACCCGACTCATAGCGACCCCTCCTTCGGTTTCCTAGGCAGTATCACTATGGCGAGGAGCTCTGGTAGCATAGTGGCTAAAGCACTTGACTGCTAACCAGAAGGCTGGCAGTTCAAACCCACCAGCCACTCCTCGGAAGGAAGGTTGGGCAATCCTACTTCTGTACTGATACTGCCTCGGAAACCCAGGAGGGGTCGCTATGAGTCGGGGCCGACTCGATGGCACATAACAACAACAACAACATCACTATGGCGGTAGATTGCCTCATCTTCCTTCTGAGGAGTGGCTGGTGGGTTTGAACCACCAGCTGGTTAGCAGTCAAGTGCCTTAGGCACTATGCTACCAGAGCTCCCAGGACAGTTCTATTCTGTCCTGTAGTGTGTATGATTTGGAATTGACTCAATGGCAGTGGGTTAAGCAAAGAGATTAACAATTTTAATCCGCATAACAATCCCTTGTGACAGGAATTACTGTAATTCTCAGAGATGGGAATTGCTCAGCATAGAGTGAAATTTCTTGTCCATGGACACCTAGCTAGTAAGTGGCAGAGCTGGGATCTGAACCCAGGTAATGTACCTTTGAAGCTCAGTTTCTTAGCCATTCTATGAAAATTATTAGAAGACACTGATAAAACAAAAACAAAAACAAAAACAAAAAAACTCACTGCCATCCAGTCAATTCCCACTCATTGGGTTTTTGAGGAAGTAAATCATTAGTAGATTGCTCCATCTTCCTTCTGTGGAGCAGCTGGTGGGTTTGAACCACCAACCTTCTGGTTAGCAGTCAAATGCCTTAGGCACTATGCCACCAGAGTTTCTTAAAAGGGGTTGACATATTTTGAATTCTGTTGATTTGTAGCAAACCAGACTAGAAGATTAGGAGAACAAATTCTAGACATTGTAGATTCATGTTGTGAAATCATGATTAGTTGTAAAAATTTTTATGGCCTGAAAAGCATGAAGATGAAGAAGAAAAGTGGGAAAGTTAAGCAAATGGTAAAAATAAAAGGATGCCATAGCCAAGAAGATACTACCAAGTATGAAAACACTGTTCTTAAATTATATTTTTAAATTTATTACTTGTATTATTTTTTTCCTGTAGAAAAGTCATGGAAGGAAATGAAAAATAAAATCTAAAGTAACACCTATTTAATAGCTTTATTCTTTTCCATAATCCATAAACTAAGAATTAATTCTACTAACCTTCATGTACATATTTGAATAGTTTGAATATTTTTACAACTAGACAATGCAATTTGAATATTTAATATGCTTGAGGATAAGAGTATATAAGATTGCTATGGAAGAAATCTATCATTATCAAAGATAATAAACTTTGAAGTTCAACTTTTAATAATTTCCATCCTAGTGATGAAATCTTTTAGTTTCTTACAAGGATAAGCAATAATTAAAATTATAAAAATGAAATTATAGCATATATTATTATTATTACAATAATGGCAACAAGTCTTAGGCACTATCTTAGGTTATTTATATAAATCTTCATTTGTAAATTACAATCACCCCACATGGTAGGTATTCAAACAATTTTATAGAGACAAAAACTGAGTCTTAATGCAAGAAGGTAACTTGTCCATGACTGTATGCCTCTAACCTGTATCATCTGTATTCAATATTTTGTACTTGGGCAACATTGTTGAATTTCTTGTCCTCAGACATTTTGGAGCCCTATAATGAAGTCATTATAGTGATATGTAGTTTTTAAATTTCAAAGCAGGACCTACTGGGATAAAATAAAGTAAAATGAAATATAATTGTTCTTAAAAATATTTAAAATAAGTAGCAATAATCTGGTAAAATTCCATACACTCGCAAAGAGTTATATTTGACTAATTTTACCCTCTAAATGGCCTAATTACTAGGGCATATATATAAGTGTGCGCCATTTTTTGATTCCAGATTTTAGCTATAGACAGAAAAGGAGAGACTCCACCTACTGTTTTAGCTGCTCCAGCTCAAAAATACATGGTGAACAAAAACATCAATCCCTAAGAGAAGAAGAAATAAGCAGCAATAAGATTGTCAAAAATCAATTATTCCTTATTAATAAAATATGTTGTCCATAGATGAGTATACCCTTTAATACCCAGGAGAAAAGGAAACCATTTTTAATAAGGCACAAAACATTTATTAATTTTTTTCTCTTATTTTTTTGACTCTGTCAGCAACCACCAGATGATGTGACAAGCTGTGTTAAAGGGCTGCTGTTTTTCTTGTGGGTGGAGATCCAACTAGCTTTGATTGGAATGGTGGGTGGAGAGCATCACACTTGGCCTTCTGTGAGTGTTGATAACTTAACACTGACAAATGATCACATTATCATTAATCGCGTGTTTGATATGAGTGCCTGCATATTCATCACGTAGACATTAGGTTTAAACTTGAAGTATTCCCAAATAATCATATATATCAGATTTAGAGGAGGGATAGAAGTGACATGGATATATGGACAGTAAATTTAAATTATCTTCCTAACTTGAAAATCATTTCATTGATTTGGAAAGACCACAAACTCCATCCAGTAATTCATGAGCTGAAGTATAATAATGAGAATGGGAATCTAGAAGTTATCCTGCCCTCTAGTTCCCTGTGCCTGGCTATGTGGTGTCTATTGTTAATATTCATACATTTTTTTAAAAGAAAATTATCCTTACTCCAGTGCCTTTTGCTATTTATTGGGCATATAAGAGATATCAGCTAATCCTTACGTATGAGGTTATGGGTCAAATGGAATTACTAAATCTGGTGTTGCTCCAGCAGCTAAAACACAGCAAGGAAACACCAAAACAACTCCTTTCTGTCTTCATGTAGCTTAGAGTCCCTGAGAAGTATGACAGAAGAGGAAGAAGAGAGGGAAGAAGCCCAAGGCAATCTACTACGCATAGCTCTCAAGTGATAAAAATGAAGCGTAAGGAGGTTTCAGAAATTGATTCATCTTCCTGGTATTCCTAGACCCCCACCACCATGTTAAATACTGAGGCATGAGGAAGCTACCCTGATCAGAAGCTGCCATGTGCCTTGGTAGCGTATGGTAGTCTGAGAACCTTGAAGGGCATCTTAGCCTTAACTACTAGCTCTCTTAACCCCACCTCAAGTTTTACATTCCAGGTACCAGATGTGGAAGCCACCATACCAGCAGTTAACATATCTTCTCTTTTGATTGGTTACAATAAGCCTGTTGCAAACCCTTTCTCTTAGTCTCAACATTGCAATTGTAGAACATATTCCGTTTTCAACGCATTGGCTTTTTTCACTGCCACATCTGTCAATCAGTTTCAATCACTTGCCAATCAGGTAACAGAGCCAGAAGCCAACAATTTGCCTGGGGCAGGAAAAGACCTAATGGGTTTGTCTATTAAATGCATCTCAATCCCTTGTTTTAGTGAAATATTTTGAGTCAATTAACAACTACAGAATGAACAACTCAACTTTTTT
>NW_006921655.1:8167198-8180743 GCF_000298275.1 Orycteropus afer afer | reverse complement strand
GCCTCAATCAACTGTTTTTTAACTACCATTTTTAGGAAAAAGTGAACATAAAGGCTACTTAGGTTGAATTTGTGCATTTGAACTCTATAGGATGTGATGATTTCATCCTATTCCAGTACTATTGACCCCTTGCTACTTGTGGCAGATATCAGTTTATTGCCCCTCAGTTCCAAATTCTCCCATCATTGACTGATCTCAAAAAATGGAGATGAACCCTTTAAATATTGTTCCTTTTCCAGCTGGCATTATGTTAAGCTTTTTCTATAAAAGGCACTGAAAAGACATTGAAGGAGGGAGAGGTTTTCTTTTTCTTTCCTGTGCTTCTCTGGCAGGCTCCTAGAGTGCAGGCAGCTTCTCCAGCATCTGGCTCCTGTAGCACAGGTGGCTTCTTCAGTGCCTAGCTTCTGCATCTAGTCGGCCTTCATGAGCATGTAACCTGTGCAGTCACACAGGGTCCCCTGCTTGCTTAATGCTCTGCTCATGCCATCTTGAAATTCTTAATACTTTTGAACAAGGTATCTCACATTTTCATTTTGAACTGAGCCCTGCAAATTATATAGCTGGTTCTGCCTGCATCTCAGGATAGCTTTCCCAGTGTCCTGGACAGCTTCTGTAGTACTCAGTTCCTACAGGGCACAGTGGTCAGTTGCACCTACTCTTCAACAACTCCCTCTGGCACCTTATGTGCCATTTCATAGTGGATCCCTCTCTGTGAATAGCTTTCCCAAGAATCCTAGATTTGAAACATTCCTTGTCTCATTTTGCTGTAACCTTAGTTTTACATGGTGATATTTAGGTCTCTCTTGTCATTGGACTTGATAAACCAAGTGATAGCATTTCTCCTGGGAATTTCTTCATGGCAAGTAGTCCTGCAGACTGCCATGTATATCAGGTAGACTTGGAAGAGTGGGATGAAACAGTAAATGGGAGAACATAGGAGGATAATAGAGAGAATGCTATGGAGATCACAAGCAGTCAGGAACTGATAGTAGCAAATAGGAGGGGTAAGCCTTTCAGGGCTAAGGTGAGAGCTTGTCAGACCCCACTTTTGGTGATGTCAGCTGCTTTGATGTTTTAATTTTAAAAGAAAGAACAATTCCATCATCTGTCTCAGCAACACATTCACAATCCTGACAGCCATATTCTGTCCTGTCATTTCCTGCCCTTTGTCCTTCTTCCCCTGCTCTGCACCTGGGGCAGGAGACATGATGTGGCTTGCTTTGCCTTTGTGGGTAGGCAGCAACATCACATAAAATCCCCAGTCTCTCAAATAAACAGAAACAAAATACTGATTACTGAAAAACTAATCACTTTTGATGATTTATGATTTTCTTGATTCAAACGTTCTGATTTGTGTTTTATGCTTGTAATGACTGAGTTTTCTGGCCCTAATTTTTCAAAATTGCTACAAATATCATTCCCTTATGGTTAACTCCCCTCCATAAAAAGGTGGTGAGAAATAGTTTCACATACATTGGAAACTTCTTAGGAATTTCAGCAAATGATACAACTTTATTACTTAGCAATGAAGAACGATGAGTTTTCTATCTTATCTCCATCATACTTAGTCACTGTGAAAATTTTCTTTTCCTTGTATTTTGTTGTCTCAAATAATAGTGTTAATTACATTGCCACTGGAACTTAAAGTTAGCAACATGAGCAATGTTTCATGTTAAACATCCTTATTTAAAATTGAGATGATATCTAAAGTAGATCTTGACCTCTAAATTGATTTTCCTGTTTCTCTTAAAAAGTAGTAGAAGTAAAGACAAATTAACAGAGAAGTTATGTGGTAAATAAAAATTTTTAAGATAGGAAAAAAACTCACATAAAATGTATGTATCGATGGGCCAGAAGGGTTTTATAAGCAATTTCACATGTATTGTCCATGATTCAATTGTTAGGTATTTAAATATACTTATTTTTGCCTTCATTTTTCTGCCTGTGTTATTTTGAAAATTGTATCTGGAGTGAATTAATCTCTGTATGTAGGCCAGCCTTTCTTTCTTTCCTTGTTTCCTTTCTTCCTCCCTTCTTTCATGCTCTCTTCCCTTCTTCCCTCCATCCATTCCTCATTCTTCCTTTTCTCTCTCTCCTTTTCCCCCCTCATTTCCTCATTCCCTCCTTTTTTCACTCCCTCACTACCTTCCTTCCTTCTTCCTTTTGCTCTCCTCTCTCTGATGATTGTTTCCACTTTATACCCTACAGCCACCAGTTCAATTGTAGGGCTTATACTGGCAACGCAGAAGTGTTATCCCACAGATCCATTGGATGTTTCTTAGATTCAGTTGCCAGGCCAGTCAGTGAGCTGGAACAAGATCAGGCTGCAAGACTGTCTGCTTTCTTTTATACTCTGTAAGTTGTAGCCCTTGGCTTCAGTCAATAGCAGCATTCTTCAGACTCTTCTTGAGTGGGGGTGTGGTAATATGGGGAAGTAAGGGGAGTAGACAGTCCTAATAAGCACTTGTTCTTAAGCAGTGAACCTTGTTTTAGCCTCCTCCCATCTGAGGGTGTAATTTTAGTTCTATTTTTCTGTAGAAGCTCAGCTGAACTTTGGGTTTTGGGGGTGCCTCAAAGCATAGATTTGCAAAGCAGCCTTCACAAGTCATTTTGGTCTTGTGTGATATATTTCTAGTGTGTGTATATTTATGTGACTGTGTGTATTTTTCATGAAAATTTGGGACTAAATAGTATGTTGTACTAATAAATCTGTAATTATTGTGATTTCATCCACAATAGAGCAATACGATCACTCAAAGTCCATTTACTGATTGCACATTATTAATTAAGAAAAATAATGTAGCACCACCCCCAGGCACACTCAACCTCCTCTCTTAGGCTAATGAGAGAGGCAGAATAGAAGACCTCCCTTTTCCCCAATATTGCAGCAAGTCTGAATTATTACTTCTCTACTTAATTTTGAGAATATAAGAATTACTGTGGTTTGGGAGGTTCAACATGAAACTTCACTCTTTTAGGCAAACATGCATTATATTGGATAGTCATGAAATGTTCTTACCAGGTCTGTGCAGTGGTATCACTAGAGTTAGTGTCTTCCAGTGCAGTAACTAATGATGTCACCATCCCGCCATGAACCTCCTCCTGTATCAGACCACACAGATCCCTTGATAATGTTTTTTGTACTAATGTTATTGTAAACCATATTTCTTGTACATCACTGAATGCAATGGCAATGGTAGTGGCATAAATGACTAGCAAAATTAAAAATGATACCTCTAAATTACAATGGTGCATACAGATGAAACCATGTGATTAGAAGTGTAATTGTAATTGAGTAATAATATTTCTGACCTAGTGTTTTAACCTTGTTGGTATATTGATATATGTAAGCTGGGCTTATAAAAAATGTTTTTATTGTTACAGCTAACTAAAACTCTGCCATGGAGTCAATTCCAATTTATAACGACCCTGTAGGACATTATAGAATCATATATGAGTAGAACTGCCTCATAGGTTTTCCAAGGCTGTAACCTTTACAGAAGCAGTCTGCCTCATCTTTCTCCTGAGAAGCCACTGGTGGGTTCAAACTGCTGCCCTTTTGGTTAACAAGCAAATACTTTAACCACTATGCCACCAGAGCAACTTACAATTTATTTAATGAAATTATCCTTGTAGTATAATTATGACATTTTTATAAAAAATAATACATTTCTACTGAAACACTGAAGAAAACAATTCATAGACTGTCATTTTGGTGTCACCTCCTCTGACAGTGTGACCAGGTGTGGTCTGCACTCACCACTCCCCTCGAGTGACTCCATTGGCTTTGTGATGTCACTTACTTTGCTCTTCAGTTCTTTAGAACAGGACCTAGTAAGGCTATGTCTGCATGCCAAGTTTGCATGGATCTAGTCAGCACAACTAAAAGGGTTCAGTTTTTTTCTCATCTTCTCCAGATATATCAGTGCAGTTTGTGATACACTTATAAAAATAAGTGAACCTTTAGTTTTATTTAAAGAAATCTGACTAACCAGGATTGTAAGCAGTACCCAGATTAGCTTTATTAGCAATAAATGAGTCAGAAGAAGGATGCACCATCAGGAGGATCAGCAGCTGCACCCAAGATGCACCGTTCTTACCCATTTTTAACTTTACTTATATTATTTTCATGAAGTAAAGAAGAAAGAAGAAGGAAAAGACAGGTGAATTAGGGGAGGAGGAGGATGGTTGCAGAGGCAGACTTCTCCACAAGTCAAGGAGCAGAGAGGTTTACTTAAGATAAGAAGGAAAATGAGACAGGAAGACAGGGAGAAAATAAAATTAGAATGGGGACAAATGAATTGTACTTTACTTCACATGAATGAAGCATTCTATATACAATATCCTCCCGTGGCACACTAGTCACTATCATCTATATTCAAAAGAAAACATACCATTAAAACATCCACCTACTTTTCAATACAAGCAGGCTAGCTCCCAAATAAGCCCATCTCTCATTCTTCCTGCTCCCACAAATCTTCAATGGATTCATTCTCCTAGGAACAGAAATTATGGAATTGAAGAGTAAGACAATAATCTGGAAAAAGAGAAAGGAGAGAAAGAGCAAAATTTTCTTTTGTTTGCAAATCTAGTGTATTAATTGCATTCCTGGGAGACTCTGGACAGAGCCTCTGGTAAACAAATTAGATATAAACTGAAGGCGAGGGCACCAAGGTCACCGCGGTGAGGGAACATCAAGTGACAGGCGCTGGGACCCCCGATGCATGGCTTGCAGAGCAGATGTTCTCAAGGATGCAGTGATTATTGAACTGGTAATAAAAAAGCATCAGCTTACAGGCAGCTACGATGGATGCTGGTAATTATAAAGCATCCCCTGGGAGGAAAATGACACAAGTCAGCCACAACTCCGCAATCACCGGGGCATAATTAAAGCTCCAGTAACAGTTGTTAATAGGGTGCAAATAAAACAGGGGGAAAATTTGAACACAACCTTTTTTTCCTTCTTCTTCTTTTTTTTTAAAGACACGGCAAAGGGCAATGTAATTACAGGAACAGCAGATTTCATAATTTTGCTCCACATCACAAAAAAAGGGTTCGGGCTGTTAAGTGGACACAGATATGTAAAGTATGGAAACCCAGATACACCTACATTCACATATATATACACCAAAGGAAAAAAAGTGTGTTTGCTCTTTGAATATGTAATATGTGGGGGAGAACAGATTTTTAAACAGAATGTTTATATTCTAATTTTCAAAATGGTAGAAATACAAATATGTAAAGAAAACGGAATACATGTAAATATTTGGCCATTTCATCCTTTCTGGAAGATCTGTAGTGGTATAATGTGCCAAGCTATATGATACTGTTGGTTAAAATGGTTTAGATATTGTTAAATAAAGTCAGCAAATCACTTACAGTGTTGAAAGTGTCACTTTTTCACAGAAAGCTGCCAGCCACTCCCTAACCTAAAACATTGAGCAAAACAGGGCTCATTTTCCATGGGCTAAATCACTGAAGCTATTTCCCAGTAGAGCTTCTAAGAAAAATACGTCTACACCCATTGCAACTCAGTTGCTTGGACGATTGGGCAACTAACTATGCATCCACTTGTGCATTACCAATTAGGCCTATGTAAAGATCTATTTTAAGAGGCTGTGGGAAGTGGGATGAGAAGGAAAAGAACTCTTTTATGTTCCTGTGTAGCCAGTTTTCTATTCATGGGTACTTGAAGGATTGGGTTTAAAGGGCTGACAAATGTAGGAAAACACACTCTATATTCTTGCACTAAACTTCATGTGAGCGGTCCATGAATACCTATGGGTGTCACATTCCAATAAATTGTAGTAAATGAGAGAAAAGGGGATAGTAATTTTCAGTAGAACTTCCACTTCTAGATTTTAACATGATCACACTTAGCTACTAGAAACTTTCTGCAGCTTTCTTTTGGTATTTGGGGGATATGGCCAATTAAAACACAACTAATTCCTAATGTACTTAGTATGTATTCAGACTGAAATGTATTTGGCATAGTATACATGAAGAATATATTTCAAATACAAACATAGACTTGTAGGGCTGGGAAAGACCTGAAAGCTCATGAACCTCATTACTCTTGAATACCTACTCTGTATGTACTAAAAGGCTATAACTTTCCCTGTAGAAGGCTAGAGGTAGACACAGGAAAAGTTAACTAATGATAAAAGATGCTTCTTCTGGGCCCTCAGGCAATGGAAAAATAATAAAAACTTTGTGAGAAATCTCTGTTATTCCAAAAACAATCCTGAGTCACAAGGCATACTAACTATCTTAGGACTAAGATATTAAGAAATATAAGTATTTTGGCTTTGGGGAGAAGGCTTTCTTAAATTACACATCTTTTTTTTTTTTTTTTTTTTAATGTACAATTGTATGGCCCATACTGAAAGGAGTAGAACAAAGAGAAGAAGGGAGAGAAAAAAAGGAAAACCCTTTCTTCATCTCAGGAATGGAACAGAAAACTGTTCTGCAGGTGGCTCAGGATTCTCTAAGTAAAAGGGGAGATATAATCAAACAAGTGGGAAATGTTTATTGCATCTCCCTCTTGGAGATTCACAATCACATTAGCCTATTAAATGCTCTGATAAAATTCTGCAGAGAGACTACACATCAAACCAGTTAAATGTAGTTTGGCTCTGGAGTTAAACAGTCAGTTTGAACATCAGCCCTGCCAAAAAATAGGCAAGTTACTTAACCTATCAAAAATAAGAATTAAGACTTACCTGGTTTAGGAAGTTGGGGGCACAAGTGAGTCATGATTGTCTGCTAACCCAAAGGCTGGTGCTTTGAACCCACTTAGAGGCTATGCAGAAAAAAAAAAGGGTCTGGTAAACTGCTTCCATAAAGAATACAAAAAATAAAATTCTATGGAACAATTCTACTCTATAACACATGGGATTGACATGAGTCAGAACTGACATGATGGTAATGTTTTTTTGTTTGTTTGTTTGTTTCCTTGATTTTCTCAAGTATGAAACAACGATGATAACTTATCAACCTTCCTGGGTTGTTGGGAAGATTAAGTAAGACATTTCAGATGAAGCCTTTAGCACAGACCTAGATGCATTAAAAAAAAAAAAAATTCAACATATCTTAGATATTATTAAAATTAATGTTTTATTATATTATAAAAGATTCAACCTATTTAATTTTGTTTACTTCAGTATTTTCTGCCCTCTGACTATAGAACTATCTTTTAAAGGACACCTATGAAAATCGCAGGCTATACCTGTTTTGGGATAAACAAGTTGGGAAGCACTGGCCTTGTGAGGGAATCCATGAGAGATGCCTCCAACTTGCTTCTCCTATGACTCTGAATTTATTCAAGTTTGATGGACAGAATAGGGCTGTGGACAGGAAGAGAAATGGTTTTGGGGCATCAGAACAGAGATACAGAATTGCAAAAATACTTGTCAATAATTGAACAACAATTTTCCTAATGGATTGATGTTTCATTGGTAAAGTTACCATTGCATTTTTATGTCTATTTCTGAAATACTTTGGCTCTACATTGTCTGAAGAGATTCCATTTCATGTCTTCAAATTTTTAATCGCTTCCCCAAGACTTCAAAGAAAGCTTGTAAACCCATGCCCTACATGGTAGAAACAAGATAAACTATCCTCCCATTTTCCTACAATCTGCTCTTATACTTCAGGAGTCTTTCACTTCTAGCCTTATTTTTATGTTTTCTTACTTATCTCTCTACTATCTTTTACCCAACGTCTGGAAATGAAGAAAGATGAAGAATGTGAACAAGTTAAGTTGATTTGGGTAAATGGGTAAGGGGAGGTGAGAAGGTTTGCCAGGATAGATGAAATAACATCACAATCATCCATCTTTCTTGATCCAAACTAAATTAACCAAGAAGAGAAGAACAAATAAATCTGTCTTGGAAGAAGTACAGCCAGAATGCTCCTTAAAAATGAGGATAGAGATATTTCTTCTCATGTCATCAAGGGACACCAGTCCGTAGAGAAGGACATCATGCTTAGTAAAGTAGAGGGGCAAAGCAAAAGAGGAAAGCCTTCAATGAGATGGACTGACACAGTGGCTGCAACCATGGCCTCCAACACAGCAATGATTGTGAGGATGGCACAGGACAGAGCAGTGTTTGACTCTTGATATAGGATCACTGTGAGTCTGAACTGACTTGAAGGCACCTAACAACAGCAACAAAATTCCAAACCTGCCTAAGAGGATGATAGAATCTAGGTAAAAATCCGAGTGAATATGCTAAGGTGCAAAAGGTACTTTCCTTAGAAGAGTACTATACAAATATAAATAATTTTTTAGTATCAGATTCAAATTTGGAGACTTTTATCCCTTTTTTTTTTTTAAAAAAAATAAGCTCCCCATTGACATTATAAGATGTTTGTGAATGGATTTCAACTATTATATACATGGCTATCTAATAATTCTGTTTTAGATTTAAAATGTTAGGTGCCATCGAGTAGGCTCTGACTCACAGGCACCCTACGTACAACAGCACGAAATACTGCCTAGTCGTGTGGCATCCTCACAGTCCTTGCTACACTTGAGCCCATTGTTGCAGCCACTGTCCACTCATCTTGTGGAGGTTCTTCCCCTTTCTCACTGATTCTCCACTTTACCAAGCATCATAAAGAGACCTAGGATAAAATATATTAATATTAAGGAAGGCTTTGGATAAATGATAACATTTATACTTTCTCCTAAATAACAGAAGACACTATAAATTTCATGTCCACAGTAGTTGAATATAGAGTAGACTCTTTTGACATCTAAGAAACTAGAGGTAAATATAAAAAATGAGAAAATATAGATCAAATTAATTTCAAGTTTTAAAAGTGTTTCAAGAAGTGACCTTACAGAGTTTTTGCTCTCCCTGCCTACAATTTCGACCACTCAATGTGCTTAGGACCCTTGCCAATAAATTTAGTCAAATTTGTTTTAGAGTTTTGATAAGGCATTTTTATAGTAGGTTTTTAGCTCTTCCTCAAGGAGCTCTGGTAGCATAGTGGCTAAGGCACTTGACTGCTAACCAGAAGGCTGGCGTTCAAACCCACCATCCACTCCTCGGAAGGAAGATGGGGCAATCTACTTCCGTAGTGATATTGCCTCGGAAACCCAAGGAAGGGTCGCTATGAGTCGGGTCAGACTCGACGGCACATAACAACAACAACTAGGGGTTTATCCTTTATTTAATTTTTCAAATTAAATGTACTTCCCTGGAATGTTACTAATCTTCAGGACCATGATGTGAAACACTGCTGATTCTTAAGAAAAGCTAAAAGAGTTAACTGATTCTGCCTTATACTAAACCAAAAAAACAAAACAACAACAACAACAACAAACTCACTGTTGTTGAGTTGGATCTGACTTACAGCAACCCTTCCTTGGGTTTCCAAGGTGGTATCACTACAGAAGGAGATTGCCCAAGCTTCCTTCCCAGGAGTGGCTGGTGGGTTTGAACTGCCAGCCTTCTAGTTAGCAGTAAAATGCCTTAGGCACTCTGCCACCAGAACTAGTGAATTTTAAATGTATAAAATTTATGTGCTTTATAAATCCAGGAAGTTTCAGGATTTTGTTTTTGTTGTTAGGAGCCATGGAGTCAGTTTCAACTCACAGTGATCCTATGTACAACAGAATGAAACACTACCTGCCTGTGCCATCCTTATAATCTTTGCTATGTCCGAGCCCATTTTATATGTAAAGGTTCATTTGTTAATTTTTGTTTGAACAAAGTTATTGACCATGTTCTGTATTTCAGTGACCACCCATACAAGATATTGAAGATATAATAGTGGTTAAGCCAGCCTGAACCTCTAGAATCTTTCAGTCTACTGTCATGTTAAGGAACCCTGATATGTGGCATTAGTGCTATTGCCAGAGGTATGCACAGGATACTATGGGAGCAAAGGAAGCAGAAAAAGCAGAGAAGACTTGGTAGAAAAGCTACTGTTTGAGTGTCAAAGGATAAATGGAAAATACAAAAGAAAAATTAGATTGTATGTGGGAGTGATGAAAATTACCCGTGGCTAATTATCTTCTCTAGGTCTCTTGGTCATGTCCTCTAGTACTATGACATTCAACCCATTTATATTCATGTGATTACTACATTTATATCTTGAGCTCTGACCACTCCCCAGAATTCTAGGCTCATATATATCTGGTGGCATAGTCCTTTAGGCATTTGACTGCTAACCAGAAGCCTGGTGTTCATACCTATCGGAACTGACTAGACAGTAGTGAGTTATATATCTACTCATCTAATATTGCACCTGGTAACAATTTTTTAGCCACCTGTCTCCCATTTCTCCCTCTAGCGTTTCTTGTCTCAGAAGATTCTACCACTCTTCAGCCAATTACTAAATTTCTCCTTACATCCACTCTATTGGCAAATTCTATTGGATTTTCCTTCAAAGTATATCCTAAGTGTGACCACTTACTAATGTTACTCTGTCCAAGTCACCTTTATCTCTCCTCTAGATCACTGCAGTTGACTTCAGAATGATCTCCTTGCTTTTCTTCTTGGCCTCCCCCTGCAGCAGGCAGACTGGTTCCTTTGAAAACATAGCCATATCATGTCACATCTTTGCTCAAAACCTCCAATGGTTTTCTACCATAGAATAAAAGCCAAAGTCCTAAGCATTGCTTTTAAACTTGTACATGGTCTTGCTGGAAAGCTCTCTAGCTCCTCTCTTAGCACTCTCCTCCTCACTTATCTGCTCTAGTTCCACTGGTCTTCCTGCTGTTTCTTTCTTTTTCTTTTTTTTCTTAAATTGTGATTTGGGTCAGAGTTTACAGAGCAAGTTCACTTTCCACACAGCAGCTCACATACACTTTGTCTCATGACATTGACTATAATTTCCCACAATGCAACAGCTCTCCTCCCACTTCCTCCCCATAGTTACCTTCCCTGTGTCCATCCCTCTATGCACTCCTGCCCTCTGAGCTGTCTCCCTGTGCATACACAGTCCTTCTATTCTCCTATGATTGTTCTCTCCAAGGAGTGTAACTAGCTTATGTAAATGTTAAGCTCATATGTCTGTCTTTCGTTTGGTTGGAAGCCACAGGAGTAGGTTCAATTCCAGACCTACAGGGCAGCTAGGGGCCATAGTCTCACGGGTCAAACCAGGTTCTATCAGACCAGCAAAACAAGCCCCCCATCCCCCCCTTTTTAAAAAATAATTTTGAGTTTTGTTCCACATTGTTCTCCCACTCTATCCAGGATCTCCTACATAGATCCCCCTCTGAGTGGTTGACAGTGGTAGCCAGGCACCATCTAGTTCTGGTCTCATAGTCATAAAGGCTGAGGATCACATGGTGTACCAGTCATGAGGACTAATTGTTTCCATGCATCTTTTTTTTTTTTTTCATTTTTCTTTGCTTTGGATGAGGAGAGACCCATCATTGCATCTATATGGCTTTTTGCAAGCCTTTAAGATCTCAGTCACTACTCACCAAAGTAGGATATGGAACAATGTTTTGTGTAGTATGTTATGCCAATTGAGCTTGATGTCCCCTGTGACTATGGTCCTGAGCCTACAGGTCCAACTACTCACTCATTCTGGGTAGCTGACTTTGGCCAAGAAGTGACTACAACCTTGTCCATTGACAGCTCTACTATATATATGGGATTTCTTTTAGAACATACCAATACACTTGTAGAAATATTGTCTGCCAACCCTATACATTGTCTTGGACACACTCCTCTCTGCATAGAAATACCTAATAGTTCAGCCTGTCCACCCATCTATCCACCTGTATATCCATGTTTGCCTTCACTGACAACACAGTACTACACATGCAAAAGGGTTCATCTTTTTTGTCTGCATCTCCCATGCACCTCTCTCTGTCTTTGTCTTCCACAATGCCACCATGTTGATCAATCACATTTGGTACATTGCCCTTCTCTTTACCCAAGTCAATACTTGTCTCTGTAGATCTGTATTCCCTATCTTCCCCTCCCATCCCTGGTAACCAACAAAGAAAAATTCCTTCCATATGTAAACCTTTCCTTGACTTTTTACAATAATGGACTAATACAATATTTGTCCTTCTGTGATTGACTCATTTCACTCAGCATAATGTCCTCCAAGTTCATCCACGTTATGTGGTGTTTTGCAGATTCTGCTTTATTCTTACAGTTGCATAGTATTCCGTTGTGTGTATGTACCATAGCTTGGTTATCTCTTCTTCAGCTGATGGACACTTAGGTTGCTTCTGTCTTTTGGCTATTGTAAATAGTGCTGTGATGACCATGGAGTGCATATATCTGTTCGTGTCCTGACTCTCACTTCTTTAGGATATATACTTAGTAATGGAATGCCTGGATCAAATGGTTTTTCTAATTTCAACTTTTAAAGGAATCGCCATACTACTTTTCACAGTGGTTGTACCATTTTACAGTCCCACTAACAGTGTGTGAGGGTCCCAATCTCTCCACATCCTCACATTTGTTATTTTCTGTCTTGTTGAACTTTGCTGCTACTGTTGGGAGAAGACGGTATCTCATTGTTGTTCTGATTTGCATCTCTCTAATGGTTAATGATCATGAGCATTTCTTCATATGTTTATTGGCCGCCTGAATATCCTCTTTGGTGAAGTTTCTATTCATGTCTTCTGCCCATTTTTAAATTGTATTATTTGTCATTTTGTTGTTGAGGTGTTGGAGTTTTTTATAAATACTAGAGATAAGTCCCTTGTCAGATATGTCGTTGCCAAATATTTTTTCCCAATCTGGAGGTTCTCTTTTGACTCTTTTGGAGAAGTCTTTGGAAGCACATAAAAATTTAATTTTTAGAAAGTCCCATTCATCTAGTTTCTCTTCTTCTGTTTGTACATTTTGGGTTGTGCTTGATAGTCTATTTATGCCATATTAGGGCCCCTAAATTTGTCCCTAGTTTTCCCTTGAGGAACTTTCTAGTTTTAGGTTTCACATTTAAGTCTTTGATCCATCTGGAGTTCGTTTTTGTGTATGGTGTGAGGTACAGATCCTCCTTCATTTTTCTGCAAATGGATCTCCAGTTTTGCCAGCACCATTTATTAAACAGATACACTCTTCCCCATTTAATGGATTTTGGTTCTTTGTTAAACAAACGTCAGCTGAACATAGGTTGATGGATCTATTTCTGGTTCTCAGTTCTATCCCATTGGTCTATGTGTCTGTCATTGTACAAATACCAGGCAGTTTTGACTACTGTGCCTGTACAATAGGTTTTTTTTTTTTTTTGTTGTCGTATAATTATTATTTTTTTCTTTTTATTGTGATTTGAATGAAAATTCACAGAGAAATACACTTTCCATACAGCAGTTCACATATACTTTGTCTCATGACATTGACCACAATTTACCACAATGCAACATCTCCCCTCCCACTTCCTCCTGATAGTTACCTCTTCCCTGTGTCCATCATTCCATGCACTCCTACCCCCTGAGCTGTCTCCCTGTGCATAAGCAGCCTTCTTTCTCTCATGCTTGTTCTCTCCAAGGAGTGTATCTACCTCAGGTAAATGTTCAACTCATATGCCTGTCTATTGTTTGGCTGGAAGCCACAGGTGTGT
>NW_006921655.1:8149940-8165338 GCF_000298275.1 Orycteropus afer afer | reverse complement strand
TGCCCCTAGTTTTTCTTTGAGGAACTCTATAGTTTTGGGTTTCACATTTAAGTCTTTGATCCATCTGGAGTTCATTTTTGTGTATGATGTGAGGTACAAATCTTGTTTCATTTTTCTGCAAATGGATCTCCAGTTTTGCCAGCACCATTTATTAAACAAACATTCTCTTCCCCATTTAATGGATTTGGCCCCTTTTCAAAGATCAGCTGACCATAGGTCGATGGATCTATTTCTGGGTTCTCAATTCTCTTCCATTGCTATGTATCTGTCATTAAACCAATACCAGGCAGTTTTTACTACTGTGGCTGTATAGTAGGTTTTGAGATCTGGCAGTATGGGACCTCTTACTTTGTTCTTCTTCTTCATTAGTGCTTTGCTTATCTGAGGTCTCTTTCCTTTTTATATAAAGTTAGTGATTGTTTTTTCCATATCCTTAAAGAATGTTGATTGACTCTGGATTGGTATTGCATTGAATATATAGATTGCTTTGGGTAGAATTGACATTTTCACAATGTTCAATCTTTCTACCCATGAGCATAGGATGTTCTTTCTGTAGATTTCTGTAGATCTCTTATGGTTTCCTGAAGTAGTCTTTTATAGTTTTCTTTGTACAGGTCTTTTGTGTCCCTGATAAGATTTATTCCGAAGTATCTTATTTTTGGTAGTTATTGTAAATGGTATTGATTTCCTTATTTCTTTTTCAGCAATCTCTTTGCCGGTGTAGAGGAATCCAACTGATTTTTGAATGTTGATCTTGAATCCTGCCACGATGGTAGTTCCAGTAGATTTTTGGCTGAGTCTCTTGGATTTTCTAAGTATAGGATCATATCATCAGCAAATAGGGATTAATTTCTTCCTTAGCAATTTGGATGCCTTTGATTTCCCTTTCTTGCCTTATTGCCCTGGCTAGGACTTCCAGTACAATATTGAATAAATATGGTGATAGAGCACATCCTTGTCTAGTTCCTGTTCACAAGAGATATGGTTTCAGTCTCGCTCCATTGAGTATAATGTTGGCTGTTTGTTTTGCATTGATGCCCCTTATTATGCTAAGGAAGGTCCCTTCTATTCCTATTTTGCTGAGAGTTTTGACCAGGAATGGGTGTTGGATTTTATCAAATGCCTTTTCTGCAGCAATTGATATTATTATGTGGTTTTTCTCCTTTGTTTTAATAATAGCAGGATTTGGTGGATGACATTGATTGTTTTTCTAGTGTTGAACCATCCTTGCATACCTGAAATACCCCACTTGGTCATAATGAATGATTTTCTTTATATGTTGTTGCAGTCTAGGCTAGCATTTTGTTGAAGATTTTTGCATCTATATTCATGGGGGATATTGGTCTGTAGTTTTCCTTTTGAGTGATATCTTTGCCTGGTTTTGGTATCAAGGTTATGCTTGAGTTTGGGAGGATTCCATCCTTTTCTATGTTTTGGAATTGTTGGAGTAGGATTAGTGTCAGTTCTTCTGTGAATGTTTGGTAGAATTCTCTGATGAAACTGTCTGGGCAAGATGTTTTTGGTTGGTAATTTTTTGATGACCTGTTCAATTTCTTCTTTTGTTATGGAACTGTTCAACTTTTCCACATCAGTCTGTGTTAGTTTAGGTAAGTTGTGTGTTTCTAGAAATCTGTGTATTTCTTCCAGATTTTCAAATTTGTTGGAATATGGTTCTTTATGGTGTTGTTGTTATGTGTTGTTGAATCAGATAGTTCTTTGCAGTATCCTGCTATTATATTTTTATTTTAGTTGGTTCTGTTGTGATGTCACCTATTTTGTTTCTTATTCAAGTTATTTGTATTCTTTCTCTCTTTTTCTCTGTTAAATTTGCCAAGGGTTTGTCAATTTTATTAATCTCTTTAAAAAAACCAACTTCTGGTCTTGTTAATTGTTTCTGTTGTCTATTTTCTGTTTCATTGATTTCTGTCTCCATCTTTATTATTTCCTTTCTCCTGGTGACTGTAGGCTTTTCTTGCTGTTATTTTTCTAATTATTGGAGATGTTGGCTTAAAGTGTTGATTTTGGTTCTGTCTTCTTTTTTGATATGTGCATTTATTGGTATAAATTGACCTCTGATCATTGTTTTTACTGTGTCCCAAAGATTTTGGTATGTTGTGTTTTCATTCTTGTTTGATTTAAGGAATTTTTTAGTCTCATTTTTTATTTCTTCTCTTACCCAGTCTTTTTTCAAGGAAAGTGTTGTTCAGTTTCCATGCATTTGCTCTTTTTTGACTGATCTTCCTATTGTTGATTTCTAATTCGAGAGCATTGTGATCTGAGAAGATGCTTTGTGGTATTTCAATGTTTTTAAATTTATGGCCTAACATATGGTCTATCATGTAGAATGTTCCATGTGCACTGGGAAAGAAAGTATATTGTGCTCTTCTTGGTTGAAGTGCTCTGTAGATGTCTATAAGGTCAAGTTGGTGGAATGTATTGTTTAGTTCTTCTGCATCTTTGTTGAGTTTCTTTCCAGTTTTTCTATCTTTCATTGGAAGTGGTGTATTAAAGTCTACCACTATGACTATGGAGTCATCTATTTGGCTTTTCAACTCTTTTAAAAAGAGTCTGCTTTATGTATTTTGGAACTGTTACATGGGGTCCATAGATATTTATTATGGTTATTTCCTCATGTTTAATTGATCCTTTAATCGTTATATAATGTCCTTCCTTATCTCGTATGGTGGTTTTTGTCTTAAAGTCAGTTTGATCAGAAACTAATTTTGCCACTTCTGCTCTTTTTTGTTTGCCATTTGCTTGTTACATCTTTTTCTAAACTTTGATTTTTAGTCTATTTTTGTCCTTGTCTCTGAGGTCTGTCTCTTGTAGACTGCAAGGCTATGTTTTCTTACCCAATCTGCAACTCTCCATTTCTTGAGTGGTGCATTTAATTCATTAACCTTCAGTGTAATTATCAATAACTATGAATTGGTTGCTGTCATTTTCTTATGTGTTTTTTCATGGTGTTCCTTGTTTCTTTGTTCCATATAATTTTCTGCACTGTGCTCATTATATTTATGTATTGTGTTATCATTTACTTTGTTGCTATTGTTTTAGTATTTGCTAAATGTTTGTGCTTGTCCTCTTTTTTATTGTCATGTGAGGGTTTATCATTTTTCTTTTAGGTTACCCTGTGATTTAATGTTCTCCCAAAGTTCAGGACAGTCCATTCTATCTCGCAACTCTCTCGACTTCCTCACCATTTAGAATTTCTGTAACTACATTATTTTCCCCCTCCTTTTGGTTTGTAGTTGTCCTCATTTGCCAAGTGATATGTCTGGTTCCCTTTTACTTTCTTGTAAGGTTATTTTACTTTGGATATGTCCATAACTGTGTTGGTTTCTGCATTATGCTGGTTATGTTATGTGTTGGTTTCTTGTGTATTAATGGTCAGTTTTTCTTTGCTATTATTGGTTCTCTGTTTAAAGTCCTCCCTTTAGTATCTCTTATAAGGTTGGTCTAGTTTTAACAAAGTCCCTTAAATTCTGCTTATCTGGAAATCTCCAAATTTCACCATCATATTAAAGGGACAGTTTTGCTGGGTGTGTAATTCTTGGTTGGAAATTTTTCTCTTTCAGGGTATTGTATCTACCATCTCCTTGCTTTCTCACTTGCATGGTTTCTACTGAGAAATTGGAGCTTATTCTTAGTTGTCCTTTGTAAGTAACTTTTTGTTTTTCCTGTGATTCTTTCAGGATTCTTTCTTTGTATTTGGTTTTGATGAGCTTGATGATGATATGTCGTGGTGTTTTTCTTTTGGGATCTGTCCTGTGTAGGGGTGGTTGGATTTCCTGAATGTATATATTCTCATCTTTCATCATATCAGAAAAGTTCTGTTCCAACAAATCTTTGACTATTTTCTCAGTGGTTGTCTTTTGTTCTTTCTTTTCTGGAATTCCAATTACACATATGTTATTCCTTCTGATGGTATCCCACATGACCCTTAGGCTTTCTCCATTTTGTTTTGATCTTGTTTCTGATTGATCCCTTTACAAAGAAGTATTTGCCTTCAATCTCATTAATTATGTCTTTCATTGACTCAATTCTACTCCTTTGCCCTTTCAATGTGTTATCTATTTCTGAAAATTTACTATTAGTCTTCTGGATTTCTATCTGTAGATTTTGAATCATTTATAATTTATCATTTATTTTGTCATTTTGTCCATGTGTTTTCTTCCAAAATTGTTCTAGGGTTTTGTCTGTGTTTTCCTTAAGTTTGTCAGTATTATCCTTGATCTGTCTCTCAATCCTTTGAAGATACCTAAGTAGAATTCCTTATCAGGGAGTTCTAATGCTGCTTCTTCCTCAGGTAAGAGTTATGGGTCTGTATCCTGTTCCCTTATTTCTACCACTTTATCTTGCTTCTTTGTGTGGCCTGTAATGGTCTGTTGTCTCTGAGTCATTGTGACATTGTTTTATTTAAATTTCTGTTAACATTCCAATCATTGGTGTCCAGAAAGTCCTTGTGGTTCCTGGCAAGTGGAGCCGATTTAAGTCCCTGGAATCTTGGAGAACACTGTTGCTTTACATATCCAAAATGCTCAAACCACCTGTAAACATTCAAAATAGCTGCACCCTATGGACAGGCAAAAGTCCACAGTTCAGCCTTCCTTCCTCTTCCCTGCTTCCCCATTTGTTCATCAGCCACCAGTGTAGTCCTCCATGCAGCCCCCGGCTAGCAAGGCCGATTTCTAGGTTAATTCTTAGGTCCTGACATCACTTGTCAATTTCCAAGCTGTCCATGCCAGCAGGATCGCTAACAGACTGCAGTTTTGTTATGTCTCCTTTTTGGTGTTTTCATGCAAATTCTTCTACTAGTTGGAGATTAGTCCACTTCTATATTCTTCCTTTCAAAGCTCAAGGCTCTAGGATTATCTTTTGTATCTGTATTAATTGGTTCCCTTTTTCTTTGTTGAAGAGGGTCTGTGCAGTCTGTCTGCCTATTCTGCCATCTTAACTGTTTCTTCCTGCTGTTTCTTGTACATGCATGCCATACTTTAGAACCTTTGTAATTGCTGTTCTTAACTTAAAATGCCTGCCTCCCATATAGCTTACATGGCTTGTTTCCTCCATTCAAGTGTCAGCTCAAAAGTTACCTCCTCAAGTCTTTCTTCATTAGCAAAATGAATAAACCGACCCCCTACAGCAGTCTCTATTTTCTTGTCCTAATCCATTCTTCTTCATTACACTTCCCAGTTTCTGTGTCATAACAATCACTGGAGAATTTGTTTAATATGCCACATTTCTGATTCACTAAGTGAGCTCAGAGGAGCTCTGATGGTGTAGTGCCTTTGGCATTTTACTGCTAATCAGAAGGCTGGTGGTTCAAACCCCCCACCAGCCACTCCTCGGAAGGAAGGTTGGGCAATCTACTTCTGTAGTGATACCACCTTGGAAAACCCGGGAGGGGTCGCTAGGGGTCGGACCTGACTCAGCAGCAGTAAGTGAGCTCAGAGAAGTGGAGGTTTACAACAGTGTAGAGATCCAAGGCATACACTTTGAGAAGTACTGCATTAGAAGGCAAATAATTTATGATGTTTGTGAATCATACCTTAGTGTGAATTCATTTAATTAAATAGATTTCTTTCTAATATGAAGGAGCTCTGGTGGCATAGTGCCTGAGGCATTTGATTGCTAACCAGAAAGCTGGTGGTTCAAAGCCACCAGCCACTCCTCAGAAGGAAGACTGGGCAATCTACTTCTGTAGTGATACCACCTCAGAAACCTAAGGAGGGGTCTTCTAATATCATATTTTAATGAACTTGTTGTTGTTGTTATGTGCTGTTGAGTCAGACCTGACACATAGTGACCTCTCCTTGGGTTTCTGAGGTGGTATCATTACGGAAGTAGATTGCCCCATCTTCTTTCTGAGGAGTGGCTGGTGGGTTTGAACTGCCAGACATCTGGTTAGTAGTCAAGTGCCTTAGACACTAAGTACTCAATAAACAAGGATCAGGGTTGAGAGGTAGAGAATATTCCTTGGTGCGTGTGCATTGGTGGAGAGTAATCCTGAATGAAGGCACTAGGAAGCTGCAAACAAAAGTATATATATGGGGATGTTTATGTCAGTAAGTGAAAGAAAGATGCAGAAAAGTGAAAGAAAGGACAGGAGATGCTTTGTTTACCTCACAACAATATGTTTTGCTAATTTCTGCCGATATTTCTGTTTGAATTATTTTGTACTATTTCTGTCTGCCTTCCACTGGGCACTCCCCACATATAGTTTAAATCATTTGGGAAAGTGCTGAAGAAACATTTGCTTGGAAATTCAAGGACAGTGTTTTGGTAGGAGAAGACTATAATGTGGAAATATATCTGTTCAGTCTATCAAGATCCATGTGGATTTGGAAAAGAAAGTTATGTTCTGCACAATACTTTCTCTGGTCAATTCAAAGCAATATATTGGTGAATTGGAAAAAAAAAAAGCACTGCATTCTTTTTTGTTTCTTTTAATAATATTGGTTATAAGTCCCTGTCTGGAACTTACTAATTGCATGAACACATGCCTCCTTCTTACAAGCTAGTTGCCACTCTCAGTCACCCTGCTTGTCAAAAGAAATATTCACTAGTTTCCATAAGTTTATGTGCTAAGAATAATGTCTTTGGCTTGACCGGCAAGCTATTTTATTGTTTAGCTAAATGTTTAATCTCTGCAGATGCTCTTCATAACTCCTACTTCATAGCAGCACTGGTGACACTTCTTATTTTAACAGTGTCAAATTATGCCCAATTTATTTTGTTTGATTTCCTTGTTGTGAACTGTTATGTGTTCTCCAAACCTTCTTTCTAGAAGTTAACCCACAGCAGGGAGACATTTGTCACAAGGTGACTTTACTACAAGTACTTTCTCCTCAGTGATAGAATTGGCTCACCTGCCAGCTTCAAATGGCTTCCCCCAAACATATTATGGCCACCTCCCACTGAGATCTGAAGCAATCCCCTACATCTTGGAAGCTGGCCAAAATGACACTGCTGAGAAACTCAACTAGGAACTTAGCTGTATTTTCTGCTGTAGAAATGGGACAACGAAACAGTAAGCAAATGTCCCAAATTCAAGACTTTTCTTCTTGGTGGATATATGTTATCATCTTAAATTTTAAAAAGAAAAAAAATCTACATTTAATTTGAAGTTTAAAATAGGGCAGTGATCTTGTGAAAGGAGTTTTAAACAAATAACCAGTCAATTTATAGAGATCTGAAAAAAGACCTTAAGATATACAACACATAGTGTTACCACCTAATCGTTTCTAGCTATTCTTTGGTATTGATCCAATGGCAATTGGTTTGTTTTAGTTTTTTTATGTTTTAGCATTGGGATTTTTGATCAGTTGTACTAAAAAATAAATTTAACTGTTTCTGTATTACAGTTGAGTGAAGGTGATTTATTATCTTTGGGAAGATATTGTGTCCTAAAATCATAACATCTGTAAGTATTATGGTTTGACTTATTTTAATTTATTGAGTTGAAATCACAGCAGATTAACTCTCCATGACTAGAATTTGTTGTGATGAGAAATCCTAGAATCTGACTTTTAGGGAGTTAAGTCTTCTCTTTGTCTGACTGCTTTGCTTCTCAACCCAACAGTGACGATTTTCAGTTTGTTTGAGGCCAAATTATAGTGATATGCATGCATAGTTCCCATTAGTGTCAATAGGAGTTATGCACAGTGATGGTAGAATAGACCCCATATGTTTATGAGAAATGAATGATTTGAAGCATCTGTGAAGCATTCTTAAAGGCATCTCTCTCACTGCATGTAATCCCAGCAAGGTTAAAACACACACATACACACACATATAAACACACACAAGAATTTCTTTCATGAAGATTTTAAAGAGCTTACCAATATAACTAAACTATATGTTAAAACTAAACAAATAAAACTTTAGCTATAAGGAACACACTACGTAGAGCATTTCCATAGATGAAAAAGTAGTTTAAAATATTGGAACCTTAGTCCAAAGTATAATATTTCTTCCCATATTACTTTTTGTGGTATGCGTGTGTTACTATAGTGTTAACATTTCTATTGTATAAATCCACGCACAGACACACAGAGATTGTAGAATCATGCTTGGCAGATATATATATATATATAAAATTTTGGAATAATTTTAGATTTTCAGATAGGCTGCAAAAAAAAGGCAGAGAGTTTTACCCAATGTTGACTTCTTATATACTTATGGTACATATGTCAAATTTAAGAATTTAATATTGGTTCAATATCATTAACAGGCTTTACTAAGAATTCATCATGCCCTTTTCCTGTTCCATGATCAAATCCAGGGTACCATGTCACATTTAATCCTCATGGCAAGTTCTTAGTATTTCTTTACTTTTCATGACTTTGCCAGTTTTGAGGAGTACTGGTTGGGCATTTTTCAGATGTACCTCAATTTATATTTGTCTGATATTTTTTCAAGATTAAACTGGAGTTATTATTTTTTTTCTTTGAAGAATAACATTGAGGTGAAATGCTCTTCTCATCTCAGTACCTCAAACAAACAAACAAAAAACCCTAAAAACCCACTACCTTTCAGTCAATTCTGACTTATAGTGCTCCCTTGGACAGGGTAGAATTGCCCCATAGTGTTTCCAAGGTTGTGAATATTTATGGAAGCAGATTGAGGAGTGGCTGGTGAGTTTGAACCACTGACATCTTGGTTAGCAGCACAATGCTTTAACCACAGGACCACCAGAACTCCTCAGTACATCACAGAGTACATGATATCAACATTTTTTATTAATGGTGATGTTAACTGTGATCACTTTGTTAATGTGGTGTCTGCCAGATTCCTCCACTGTGAAGATACTCCTTTATTCCAAAATCTAATCATTGGCAGTGAGTCACTAAGTCCAATCCACAGTCAAGAGGAGGGATATTAAACTCCATCTCCTGCAGGGAGAAGTATCTACATATATTATTTGGATTTAATCTGTATGGAGGCTTTGTTCCTTTTACTCCATTTATTTGTTTATTCATTTTTTTTTTTTTTAGTAGAATGAACTCATGGATGTTTCTTATAGTCTTTGAATTAAAGGCAAATACAATTGTTATTAATTTTGTTGCTTAAATAATAACAGCTCTGGCCATTGGAAGCTCTTTTAGATTGGTTCCTGTGTCCTCTTGACATGTTCACACCCACTTTTACTGTATCATTTTTGAGCACTTTCTTACTTTCTGACGTAAATAGATGCTCCAGACTCATCTTGCATTTTCCCTGCATTAGGAACAGCCATTTCTTCAAGGAACCCTGGTTCTTCTTACTGGAGGATGATATTTAGAAAACAAGTCTCAATGCTGAGTGATCACTGATACTGGGATGTAGGATCTTGGCTCCCTCAGTGGACAGAGATAGGAAATACATGTATGTGTACTACTCTATAGACACAAATATATACTTATTTCTGCACCTATATATTTATAGATTAAAATAAATATGAGTTCATACTACTATCTATGGCTCTATTCCTGTACAACAGGCTTCATTCTCATCTTCTATAATTGTAACTTCTTTCTCTGACAGTAAGAAATTAAGCTCCTATTATTGACAATTTATTTACTTATTTCTTCAAAGCTAGTATATGTGTAAAGTAGTCTCAAAATTGCTAACATATTTCCCTGTGGGGAAAAAAAAAAGAAAATTATCAACTAGGACACAGTGTTTATGTGCAGTTCTTTTTCTTTAGCTTTACAGGGTCAAGATAACATTTTCTAAAGTTATTTTATTCAGCTCCTCACTTCCTTCAGTGAAGTCATGGCACAGATTCATAATGTAGTTAGATTCATTTGTCAGTCTCCATTTCACCTTTGAATTCCTTGACATACAGATTTATTTTTTTATTCTGAAATTTGAATCAAGTGGTATATAGTTCTATGGGTTTTGACAAATGTATAGTCAAGTACCCACCACCATAAAAAACCAGTTTGCTTACCCTAAATTCCTCTATGTGGCTCCTCTAAGGCTTGGAAAATATGTTTTCTATACCTATGGTTTTGCATTTGCCATAAGGTTATATAAATGAAATTATACACTATACAGCCTTTTGGGTCTGATTCCTTAAATTTAACAAACACATTTAGGATTTACCCTTGTTACGGGAAAACTTGTTCCTTTTAAGGGCTGAATAGTCTTCCATTGTTTGGATATACCACAGTTTCTTTATCTATTAACCTGTTGAAAGACATTTTGGTTGTTTTCAGTTTTTGTGATTATGAATAAACTTACTATACATGTTTATGTAAAGGTTTTCGTGTTACTGTTGGTTTTCAGTTATTTGGGATAGATAACATGGATTGGCATTACTGGGTCATATAGTAGGTATATGTTTTCTAAAGTTGTAATATTTTATATTCCTACCAACAGTGTATGAGAGTTCCAGTTTCTCTACATATTGGTCAATATCTGGTATGGTCATTATTATTAAATAATATATAAATACATAATATATAAATTTTAGAATCAGTTTGTCTCTTGCAACTATCCTAGCTTATTGCATTGTGACTTTTTTGTTAATGCTTCTCAGCATGGTGGGTGGAGTAAGGGAATAGTCTGATGTTCTAATTAATTCCTAATCTTAGGGGGAAGCTCAGATGTAATGCTGGGCCCACCACATATTCATAAACCTCTCTCAGGAATAGAACTTTTCTCCTGCTCCACCCTTCACTTCTACATTAGTTATGGTGGGTTTGTATCAGTGCCGTAACTTCAGTTTCTGTGTACTTCTCCTTGCAGATTATGGCTTTTGTTTTTAAGGGGAAATGGCTTTGGAAAGAGTTTCACAATGGCTTTTGTTCTTTGACCCCAGTGAGCACCATGAGACAAGCTTTCTCAGGATTATTCTCAACCTTTCTAGTGAGCACCTGGTGGGCTTCCTAGAGGAAAAGCCAGCAAGAATGCATGAATTCCCCATGTCTGTGGTACTCAGAGCTGCTCTCTCATAGTATCTCATAACACAATAGATCTTTAGCAATTTCTTAAAAAGTTTCTAGTTTTATCTGCTTAGTGGGTTATATGGTATTTCTAGTTATTTATTCCAGGTAAGCAAAATGTCTGGTCTTGTTTCTCCCTGTGGGCAACTGTTTCTCTATAGGTTTGGGATTATTTGCATGCCTCACAACCTCAGTGCTGTGATGGGTTCAAGAAAAGTCATTAATTTTCAGTTCACTCAGATTTTCATTTGTCATAACAGAGGAAACTACTCTCTTTATAGCTCTCTATATCCACAATTTGAAACTTGAAGCCTGTGTTTTTTAATTTTTATCCACATGCATCAAGTGATTTAGAATGATCAAATCAATCCAAAGAAGTCAAGCTCATTGTTTGATGGATTGGACTGTTTCTTTGACTGATTTTATAGTTCATGTCCAATTAGTCAAACAATATTATGTATATGCTCAGATCAGGAGTATGGGAAAAGAATATATTATATGGATAGAGTCTTTTTCCCCTAGAGTCAATGAGTAGGGGCTGTGTGAGCTCTTCTTTATTGCCTGCTTTTTTAAACTTTACTTCCATGCTTTAAAAAGAGCAAAATCTCTCTCTCTCTCTCTCTCTCGGCTTTATTTTATTATCCATAATTCTGATGATGGAAAATATAGAGAAGTCAGTCATGCCATCTGGATTTGGACTAATTCAGGTTGGTTCACTATGAATTACAAGAGAAGGTGTCATAATACAGTCTCGTGATGGGGACAAGGGCCGTGTAGTCTCCTGGCTTGGCTTATCTGGTAGAGGTGGAGACCCATCTAGCTGTACAGAGGACTCTTATCAGGCTGTTTAAAAGATATTGAAGAGAGTAGAACTGGTAAAAGGAGCAGAACACATCCAGTCTAGAACATGAATGTAAACCCAGGCACCATGTCCATCCTTCTTTGATATTTTCCAAAGATTTTTGGGCTACTGTTCACTTAAAAGGAGCTTGGGTGGCATAGTGCCTAAGGCATTTGACTGCCAACCAGAAGCCTGGTGGTTCAAACTCACCAGCCACTCCTTGGAAGGAAGACTGGGCAGTCTATTTCTGTAGCGACACCACCTCGAAAACCCAAGGAGGGGTTGCTGTGAGTCAGATCCGACTTGACGGCAGTGAGTTTGGTTTTTTGGTTTTGGTTCCCTTAGAAGTGTCAGTGATGTACCACATTTCAGCTAAGTTCTGGATCTTTCTTGGAGGCCTCCACCATATCCTGACCACCATGAACTGGAGTGGATTGTCATGCTGATTCAGTTCTGCAGCTGCTTGGTGTGCTCCTCCTCTGTTAGGGAAACAACTTTTTAATACAACAATTTGTTAGCTACAGTGGTGTCAGGTGAGCCTCATTTCCAGGTTTTTTTTTTTTTTTTTCTTAAGACCTAGGGCCAGATATTTGGGTATAGACACTTTAAATTTTAGACGTTTCAACAGAAATTTTCTGAAAAGATGAAAATTTCTCAGATCTTTAGAAAAGTTGGACAACATGTGAAAGTTTCAATGGTCCTTGATCTCCTTTGCATCAGTTTTTGTTAAGGAAATGATATTCCATGTTGATACATCTGTTTGAAAAGTAGACACACGGCTAAATGCATTAAGCACTGGTATACATCTTTTTTCTTGGTCTTTCTATTAATTGGCCTTATAGACAAAAACCTACTTCCTGAGCTATATTGTAGAACTTGACCTCAATGCAACATACAGACACTTATTTTTGTACTTAAATAGCTTCAAGGGCTATTTGGTGGCCCCCTTGTATTTGTTTGGGGTGACGACCCTCACTGTGCTGCTCACTCTGGATGATCTATTCACTACTTATGGTAGAAACACTCTTAACTTGTTTACTTGGTCATTGAAAATATATGTGTCAGTTCTCTTTGTTAAATTGATAAGCCTCCAGGCACTATTTTGTATTATTTCCATTAGGTTTTGCAGATTACTATGCAAAGCCATGCTATCTTGCTTGATAGAAATTCATTGTCTTTTGAGACAGAGACTGCTAGCCGCTAACCAAAATCTATGTTGTTCTCTTCTTCCCAGTCACCCAATTAGAATACATTTCTCATCCTTCTTTTGCAGTAAGTGAAACCATTTGCTTGGGTTATAGCAAATGAAGGAGCCCTGGTGATGCAGAGATTAAGCAGAAGCTGCTAACCAGAAGATTGGCAATTTGAACCCACCAGCTGCTCTGCGGAGAAAGATGTGTCAGTCTGCTTATGTAAGGATTATATCCTTGGAAACCCTATGAGAAAGTTATACTTTTTCCTATAGTGTCATTATGAGTTGAATCAACTCCTTGTGTATGGGTATGGCAAATTAAGATTAAGTAAATGTGACCTATGTCTTTTCTTGGCCAATGGCAAGCCAGTATACCTCCCTCATGCTTTCTTTCCCTTTTCCACTGCCTGCATGCAGGTAACCAAGAAAATGTAAGGGATTGTGAAGCCACAAAATGGAATGAACCTGGAACCTTAAATCATCCCATGGTTGGGAGTCACCTGTTAACTAGAAATACCTGCCCCATTCTCTATTGTGATGAAGAAAAAAACTATTATTTTATTCCAGCTATGTTTGTGTGTGTGTGTGTGTGTGTGTGTGCATGTGTGTTTTTCTCCATATTTCAGTTTACTCTAATGTAATTCCTTAAGAAACTCTGGTGGAGCGGTGCCTAAGGCATCTGACTGCTAATCAGAAGGTTGGCAATTCAAATCCACCAACTGCTCCACAGAAGGAAGATGGGGCAATCTATTCCCATAAAGATTTATCACCTCAGAAACCCAATGGGGGTTGCTATGAGTCAGAATTGACTCAATGGTAGTGAGTTTATTTATTTATTTATGTATTTTGAATATAATTCCTTGAGGTCTTTGCTGCCTGGTTGATCATAATTTTGTGCCCCTTCAAAGAACAATTCTTAGAGATGTGGCTCTGAAAAAACAAAAAACAAAACAAAACAAAATGACTAAAATAGCTCTGTTTTCAGTGGAACCCTGCAGCATGGGAATTTGAATTTCTTTGTCTTTGGTGCCATGGCCAATTCCTTCCATGTTTATTCAGTGAACTCCTCTATATTGATTTTTAAATTGTGCTTTTGCTGTCACCCACTTCCTATATTTTCCATCAGCACTATCCCAGCTGAAGTTGTCTATGGCAAAATCTCAAGTGTGTAAGTACTTTCCATAGCTTCCTTGGTTGTTTTCACCAAGGGTTCATGATGGCATCACAACTTAAAAATCAAAAGTAGTCACCTGGTTCCCTTATAAAGGTCCAAGAGATTGATAAAAAAGAAAACATGACCACTGTCACTGACACTGAAAATTTCTACTTAGGAGATTGTACATGGTAATTTATCCCAGAGGTTATTCCATAGAACACTGGTCTTTGCTCTGCAAAAATAATGGCAAAAGTTACTGGAAAGGATTTCTTCAATATTATATAGAAAGAATCAATGTGATATTGGTATCCGTCATCCAATCCATAAAATCATCTATACATATAATGGTTTTCAAATGATTTTTTGGCAAATAGATATATTAAATTAAAAAGTTTTATGGAAGAATAAATATGCAGCAATAGCCAGGGAAATTTATAAGTAAAAAAGCCTTAAGAAGATTCTTGTCCTGCTGGGTGTTAGAATATATCATAATGTTACAATAATTAAAACTAAGGCATTAAACATGAATACATAGATTATTGGAACTGAACAAATACCCAGAAATGGATCAAAATATAACAGACATATATGATAAATATGGCATTGCATATGAATGGGGAAAGGTGATTTATTCAATGGGAATTTTTGGGACAAAGAGATAAATATCTTTACAAGTTGTTTGACTTCTTTTTTTCAGTGAAATACCCTCCAGATATATAAAATATTTACATGAAGAATTTTGAACCATTAATATATTAGAAAAAGATATGAGAGATTTTTAGGGAAAAGATATCTAAGTAAGAAAAGCCTTTTTAAATGTGACACAATCTTAGAACCTTAAATAAGTTTATAAATAAGTTGATGGATTTATATAAAAATGCACATATGACACATCATGAACAAATCTAAAACATATATTTTCTTTTTATTGTGATTTGGGTGAAGATTTACAGAGCAAACTCACTTTCCATACAGCAGTTCACATATACTTTGTCTCATTACATTGACCACAGTTTACCATAATGCAACAGCTCCCCTCTCACTTCCTCCCCATAGTTATCTCTTCGCTATGTCCATCCCTCCATGGACTCCTGCCCCCTGAGCTGTCTCTCTGTGCATAAGCAGCCCTTCTTTCTCCCATGATTGTTCTCTCCAAGGAGAGTATCTACTTGAGGTAAATGTTCAACTCATATACCTGTCTTTTGTTTGGCTGGAAACCATAGGTATGGGTTCAATTCCAGACCTGAAGGGCAGCTAGGGACCATAGTCTCAGTG
>NW_006921655.1:8149165-8149825 GCF_000298275.1 Orycteropus afer afer | reverse complement strand
AGGATCTCCTACATAGATCCCCTTCCAAGTGGATGACAGTGGTAGCTTGGCACCAGCTAGTTCTTCTGGTCTCATAGTCATATAGGCTGCAGATCGGATGGTGTACCAGCCGTTAGGACTAATTGTTTCCATGAATTTTGGTTTTCTTCATTCTTCTTTGCTCTGGCCAAGGAGAGACCCATCATTGCATCTAGATGGCAGCTTGCTAGCTTTGAATATCCCAGTCACTACTCGACAAAGTAGGAGGTGGAACAATGTTTTGTATAGTATGTTCTGCCAATTGAGCTTGATGTCCCCTGTGACTATGGTCCCAAGCCTGCAGGTTTAACTACTCGGTCCATTTGGGTAGCTGGCTGTGACCAAACAGTGACTACAATCTTGTCCCTTGTCAGCTCTACTACACACCTGGGAATTCTAATCATTCACATAAACTTATAGGACCATTGTCTGCCAACCCTATATATGTTTTTGTATACACTGCCCATTCCATAGACATACCTAATAGTTCATACCTGTCCACCCATCCATCCACCCATATACCCAGGTTCGCCTTCACTGACAACACAGTACTGTATGTGCAAAAGGGTTCATATTTGTTGTCTGTACTGCCCATGTACCTCTCTATGTCTTTCTTATCCTCAATGCTGCCATATTGGTCAC
>NW_006921655.1:8123607-8137979 GCF_000298275.1 Orycteropus afer afer | reverse complement strand
GCAAAAAGAAAAACAATGAACAGGGTTAACCACGAGAAAAAATGGGGGGGGGGGCCTTAAATTAAAAAAAATAAAAATTTCAACCAGGAACAGGGAGAAGAAAAAAATGCTGAAAACTAGGACCTGGGAGGGGATTAAGAATAATAATAAAAAGGGCACAATTAATAATAATAGTTGTTTTAAAACAGACAAATACTAGCAAACTAATCCCCAGAAAAAAGAAAGTGAAAAAGAAGAAAATAAAAATAAAAATAAAAAAAGAGAAAAAGAGAGAATCGGTGGAGGACAGGGCAGAGCACCCAGGCTCCGTCTGAGCACACAGACTGTGATGGAGTTCCTGTGGGCCCAGAAGGGAGGTGGTAGTGGGGGATGCTCACACCTCCATTCATCAAATGGGTGTGGGGTATAAGAGGAACAAGAGGAATGTTGTACCTTTTCAGTCTTGCGGGTCTGGAGTGTCCTTGGGGTTGCTGGAAAGCAGAACATGTTCTTAAGCACTGTGAGAGTGCTGTCTCTTTAATATCCAAAATAGTCAAGCTGCTTTTAAACCTTCAAAATGGTGGCACCCTCTGGATGAGCAATAGTCCACAGCTCAGCCTGCCTTTCTCTTCACCTTCTCTGTTTATTCCCCAGCCACCGTGCACAGTCCTCCATGCAGTCCCTGGCTAGCAGGACTGATTTTTAGGTTAATTTTTAGGTCCTACCACCACCCGGGAATCCACAGGTTGTCTGTGCCGTCAGGATCGCTCAAGATCGCTGCCAGACTGCAGGTCCGTCTATCTCATTTTTTGGTACTTTCACGCAAATTATTCTGCTAGTTGGGGTTTAGTCCACTTCTATATCCTTTCCTTCAAGGCTCAGGGGTCCAGGATTATCTTCTGTGTCCGTGTTGTTTGGTTTTGGTTTCCCTTTTCTTTGTTGAAGAGGGCCTGTGCAGTCTTTCTGCCTAGTCTGCCATCTTGCTGGAACCCCCTAAAAAACATGTAATTAAGTGTGAAAAAAATAATTTCGGAACACATATTATATGTGTTTGTTGTTGTTAGGTGCCGTTGAGTCAATGCTCATTCATAGTAATCCTATGTACAACAGAACGAAGACACTGCCCAGTCATGCACCAACCTCACAATCTTTGCTATGCTTGAGCCCATCTCTCCAACCACTGTGCAAATCGTCTTGTTGAGGGCCTTCCCCTTTTTCTCTGACCCTCCGTTTTGTTAAGTATGTATCCTTCTCCAGGGACTGGTCCATTCTAAGCACATTACCAAAATATGTGAAAAAGTCTGGCCATTCTCACTTCTAAGGAGCGTTCCAGTTGCACTTCTTCTAGGACAGATTTATTGGTTCTTCTGGCAGTTCCTGGTACTTTCAGTATTCATTGCCAACACCAATGCTTTAATACCAATGTTGAAATTCCTCAAATTAATAATATGCTTTCCAGTAACTCAGTAGAAGCATGGAAAAGAGACTGAACAGAGAGTTCACTGAAAAGATAATCCAAGTTTCATATATCATGATGTTGATGAGAATGTGGAGAAATAGATGTTTTCATGCAGTGTATCTTTGTAAGTGCAAATTCATATAACATCTATGGTGGACATGTGGCAATTTGTTATAAACTTAAAATGCACATAACCTTTGACTCAGCAACCTTACTTCTAGAAATTTATTCTACAAATATACATACATATGTGACTACGTGCACAAGAATATTCACTTCAATAGTTATTATAGTAGCAAAATTTGTGGATTGACATTAATATCTATTAATAGAGAAATGATTAAATTGTCATATATTCATAGAATGGAATGTTTTGCAGACATAAAATAATATATGTTGATATAAAATTATCTTCTTGATTTAATGGAAAATCCAAAATAGTGCATATATATATGATATATACATGTATTAGAAATTTGCCTGTATATTGCACCAAATCTACTTGGAATAATACATAAGAAGCTGAAGAATTGTTGCCTTTGGGGAGGGGACTAGGTGGCTGAGAAATCGAGGTGGGAAGGTAACTTACTTTTCACTTTTTCTATTATTTATTCTTATGAATTTTGTATGATGGTATGTATTGTATGATGATATATCTTTTGAAAACCAAATAATTTTAAAAAAACAACCATTTAATAGATGTTGTTGTTATTATTTGCCATAGAGTCAGATCCGACTCATAACCACCCCTCCTTGGGTTTCCAAGGCAGTATCACTTTGGAAGTAGATTGCCCAATCTTCCTTTCAAGGAGTGGTGGGTGGGTTTGAACCACCAGCTTTCTGGTTAGCAGTCAAGTGCTTTAGGCACTACGCTACCAAAAATATCAGACTGGAAATGTGACTTCCAGTTGGCCCAATAGAAGAGGGCTCAATATAATATTGTGTTCATTAACTTGAATACTAAAACAAACTTGAAATAGGTAAGTGCCAGTTGAGTTGAATATATGCTTGCATTCATGAAAAAGATTATTTTAGTAGAGAATTTACCACATGATTCCTTTAAACAGCAAGCTTTCAATATGATCCACTTTGCAGACATTTTCAGGAGTATTTTATTGCATGAAGAGAATTACACCTGTTTTATTAATTTAGCAGTTTAACACTGCTGGAGTAATATAACAAAATTTTCATGTAGAATGATTTTCATTCTTTGACATTCTATTCCCCCTTGAGTTACATAGGTTATGTATGTGTTTAACAGTGAATTCACACTCACTTTTGAATTGAATTTAAAGACGAATGAATGGAAATATTCTTAATGCAGTAACCATAAAAAGGCAGTTGTATATATTACTCACAGATATTGCATAGTTACCATGATAATCTAATGACTATATGCTTCCTTTGAGGTTTTAAAGAACAGCTAAACAGCCATCTTTCTAGTTTAAGTACAGTCATGTCTAGAGGCAGGGGGATTTTTAGACAGTTCTTAAGATCCCATTCCGCCTTGTAATTACTGTAGCAACAGTCATACAAAAGAACAACAACAACAAAATACACATTCTCAAAAACTTGATACATAATTTGGAATTTTTATAAATATTGATACCAGACATGCTTCCTCTGTGGGCAAGATTTAGTTTTAAAGATAGATTAACAAAAGCAAAAATAAATCAGGTGTCATCAGTTCCAATTCATGGTGTCCACAGTGTGTCAGAGAACTGTCTTCTGTAGAATTTTCAATGGGTTATTTTTCAGAAGTAGATCACTAGAGTTTTGTTTTGAGGTCCTTCAGGGTGGACTGGGACCATCAATTTTTTTATTTTTATTTTATTTAATTATTTTTTTTTAGCAGTTGACTACTATAATCATTTGTGCCATCCAGGGTATTCTAAAGATAGAAAGTACACTAAGTCTTAGTAAAAAGAATCTGTTCTCATAACACAATCCATTAATTGTCGCTTTTCCATAAGAGGTTTTTTAAATCTAGGTATACACTGATAGCTCAAGAGATTAGAAAGATGTCTATGTTAGGGCTGGTCTTTGTCAACTGTGAGCTAACTAGCATTGTTGAGGACATGGTTTGTGAATGAACTGGTCTGCAATACTCTTTATAGGTATATTATGGTTATGGTGGCTATTTGTAGAAATATTCAGTTGTAACTGAACCAAAGAATATTTCTTTTAGGAATGAGGTAACTCTTACCCTCATATAGACTGTCATTTTCAAGTGATGACACACAAAAGCATGGTGTATCACTCTCCATCCCCATTGCCTCCACCTCACACTTGACAAGTGCATTTGTATGTACCATAGTAAAAAGCTGAATTAACTGTCTTGACAGTAGGCATAAATTTACACTTAATTTTATTAGCTAGAAAAAGCTACATAATTCTGCTGCAATTCCTAGACCTAAGAAGGAAACATTAAATACAAGTAAGATCACAAATTACCGATGGTTTTAGTATATATTTGTTCAAACTCTGGCTGTCTAATGACAAATTCTTTCATTCTGAAGAGTAAAAAAATTAGATATCCTTTACTAAAGCATGTGAAACCATACTAGAATATTAAGAACTAAGCTGAAAAGACAAACAAATTCAAGTTTCATTAAATAACACTACCAGAGTATTAATACGTTTAGTAATTGAATTACTAAATTTATTATGTGTACTACACGCTACTGCCACTCTCAGTGAGATGGATTGAGACAGTGACTGTGATGATGGACTCAAATATGGCACTGATTTTAAGGATGGTGCAGGACCAGGCAGTGTTTCACTCTGTTGTATATGAGGTCACTATGAGTCAGAATTGACTTGATGCCACATAACAACAACAACTAACACTCTAAAATCATGCATCAACCAGGTCTCTTTTGAAATATAGTCCATCTTGTTAGAATAGACAACATTTCTGGCATGCTATAAGTGAAAATAATTTATAAGATCAAACATGTCAAAATGGTTTGACTCATTACTAGAGCAGCATAGATGTGACCCAAACACGTGCAGGTATAACAAATACTTTTTTTCTTTGTTGCACTATAATTTCTTATGAGTTAACTTAGCCAGAAGAAATAGAAGGGTGATTTTTTTGAGCAATATGAGCCATAAATTAGGAGATGACCATTTGTTTCTATAAAAGTAATATTCTTCCAACTGCTCATGAATAGCTTATGAATACAAACAGTGGATTTCTCAAATGTCTGTTTAAAAATTGCAGTATAGTATTTGCTTCATCATTGTTACTTCACCTATAGAGATTGCTATCTGAAACTGCCTCATGCCTATAAGTCAAAAGAAGTCAATGGAACTAGCCATGCCATCAGATCATTTGTATGTGTGTGTGTGAGAGAGAGAAAGAGAGAGAGAGAGAGAGAGAGGGAGAGAGATTTTCCTTCTTGTCAGTGACTCTTTAATTTTTGACATGATTTGACTTCCTGAAAGTGATTCCTGTACCCTTCCTGTCTTCTAGGTTCAGTTATGCATCCAGATCTAGCCTGGTACCCATCCTCTGTTGGCTATTGATTATACAACGGAGCTTGGCTGTATATCTCTGTCTATATCATCTATATGTATATCCATAATACACACACAACACCCACTGCTATCAAATTAATGCTGACTCATAGTCACCCTCATTGGGTTTCTAAGGCTTTAAGTCTTTATGGAAGTTGATTGGGTTTGAACCACTCGCTTTCTGGTTAGCATCCAAAATGCTTTACCCACTACATCACTGGGGCTCCTTAATTCTCTATCTATCTATCTATCTATCTATATTGGTCCCCTTCTTTCCTACCAGCATGCAAATTGGACCTTCTTGAGTTCCTGAGTGGTGCAAATGGTTAATGTGCTTGCAACTAACTGAAAGATTGGTGGTTCAAGTCCATTCAGAGAAGCTTCCAAAGAAAGTCCTATGATCTTCTTCTAATCACATTGATTAAGGGAGGGTTGCATGGCTGACTAATGTAACTTCTGTCAATAAATCATACACCTGTAAAAAGTTAAATTGGCTGAAGATGTGTGATAGATACATTTACGACAATGACAAAGGAAAAATAAAAAAGTAGCTGCTGAAGCTGTGTTATGGATTGAAGTATGTTCTCTCAAAATATGTGGTGTAAATCATAACCTCTATGCCTGTGTTTATAATGCCATTTGGAAATGGGTTGTTTTTGTTTTGTTAATGAGGCAGGAATTGTGTAGAGTGTCTTGAGCCAATCTGTTTTGAGATATAAAGTATTAACAAGGGAGCAGAAGACAGATGGGAGAAGATAGATGCCATGCCACATGAACATCAAAGACACAAGGAATAAGGACCTTCCCCTAGAGCTGACAGAAAGAGAAAGCTTTCCTCTAGAGACAGCCCCCTGAATTCAGACTTCTAACCCCCTAAACGGGAGCTCTGGTAGCACAGTGGCTAAGACACTTGCCTGCTAACCAGACGGCTGGCAGTTCAAATCCACTAGCCACTCCTTGGAAGGAAGGTTGGGCAATCCTACTTCCGTAGTGATACTGCCTCGGAAACCCAAGGAGGGGTCGCTATGAGTCGGGTTTGACTCGACAGCACATAACAACAACAACAACCTCCTAAACTGTGGGAAAACACATTTATGTTTGTTAAGGTATCCACTTGTGATATTTCTGTGGCAGCAGCACTAGATACCTAAGCAGGCTGCTATGTACAACGAACACCTCATAGGATTTGATTCCTTGGTTTGAAGGCTTAGGGTCATGGTTTCATGGGATATCCAAGTTATTTGATCTAATAATGTGTTTAGTGCGTCTCTTCACCTTCTAATTCACTTTTGTGCATCTTAAAACCTTGTTAACAGCCATCCAAAGCACAACTGGTCTCTATTTGCCTGGAGCAACATAAGAAGAAAGAGTCAGAAACAGGAGAAAATGGAATTTGTGGCTAATTGCCTCCACGAACTACTGCCTCCTCTGCAAAGAAGAACTGGATGGTGCCTGGTTACCATTGCTAGTCATTTTGATCAGTGATTCTATAGAAGAATCCTGATCAAAAGGGGGGAAATTCAGAATAGAATTTCAAATTTTCACAGAATCCAGCCTTTCTGGCACATATTGCTTTGATATAATCATTAAACAACTTTAAACCAAAAATATCCCCTAAAGCTTTCTTAAAACTAAACTATAGCTTAACTATATGACTATAGCTTAACAAGTAAAGAATGTTAACCTTGAGCATTATGCTCTTGTAAGATCTATTTATATGGGATAAAACTGACAACAACAACTCAAAATATTAGATAGGCAACTTAGGGGGTATAGAGTTTACGTTAATGAGAGAAGAACAACTCAGAAAAGGAGGGTTAGAATCATTGCAAAATGTAAATAAATTACATGTAAAATTAATGTCACTGAATTGTAAATATAGAAACTGTTGAATGGGTGTATCTCCTGCTGTGTATATTCTCAACATAACAAAAATATATTGTGAAGCTGGAGACTATACCACCAGTATTTCAAATACCAGCAGGGTCATGCATAGTGGACAGATTTCACTGGAGCTTCCAGACTAACACAGACTGAGAAGAAGGATGAGGCCATCCATTTCTGAAAGAACTGGACACTGAAAAACCTTATGAATAGCAGTGAAACATTGTCTGATATATTGCTGGAAAATTTTATGAACAACCATGAAACATTGTCTGATATAGTACCAGAAAATGAGCTCCTCATGTTGGAAGGCTCTCAAAATACTACTGGAGAAGAGCTGCCTTCTCAAAGTAGAGCTGACCTTAATGAGATGGATGGAATAAAGCTTTCAGAACCTTCACTTGCATCTGAGGCATGACTCAAAATGGGAAGAAACAGCTAAAAGCATTAATAATAAGAATATGGAATAACAATTCATACAAAGTATGAATCTAGGAAAATTGGAAGTTGTAAAAACTGAAATGGAGTGCATAAAGATCAGGATCTTAAGCATTAGTGAGCTGAGATGGACTGGTATTGGCTATCTTGAATCAGGAAATCATACACTCTACTATGCTGGGAATGATAAATTGAAGAGGAATGATGTCACATTCATTCTCATAAAGAACATTTCATGATCTATCCTGAAGTATAATGCTATCAGTGATAGGGTAATAAGGATATGTCTACAAGGAAGACCTGTTAATATGACTTATTCAAATTTACACAGCAACCACTGAAGCCAAAGATGAAGAAATTGAAAATTTTTAACCAACTTCTGAAGTCTGTAATTGACAAAACATGCAATCAAGATGTGTTGATTATTCCTGGTGATTGCAAAGCAAAATTTGGAAACAAAGTAGCATCTGTGGTTAAAAAATATGGCCTTGGTGATAGAAATGACACTTGAAAGTACATGATAGAATTTTGCAAGACCAATGACTTGTTCATTGTAAATACATTTTTCAACAACATAAATGGTGATTATATACATGGGCCTCACCAGATGGAATACACAGGATCAAATACATCTGTGGAAAGAAGTGATGGAGAAGCTCAATATCATCAGTCAAAACAAGGCCAGGAGCTGACTGTGAAACAAACCATCAATTGTTCATATGCAAGTTCAAGGTGAAGCAGAAGAAAATTAAAATAAGTCCACAAGAGCCAAAATATGACCTTGAGTATATCTGTTAAATTTAGAGACCATCTGAAGAATAGATTTGACTCATTGAACACTAGTGACTGAAGACCAGAAGAGTTTTGGGAGGACATCGAGAACTTGAAGAAGCAAAAGGTCATTAAAAACACAAGAAAGAAAGAAAAGATCAAAATGGATATTAAAAGAGACTCTGAAACTTGCTTATGATTGGAGAGTAGTTAAAGGGAAATGGAAAAAAAAAATATTGGAGTAAAAGAGCTAAATAGAAGATTTCAAAGGGGAGCTTGAGAAGACAAAGTAAAATATTACAATGAAATGTGTAAAGGCCTGGAGTTAGAAAACTGAAAGGGAAGAACATGCGGGACATTTCTCAAGCTGAAAGAGCTGAAGAAAAAAAATCAAGCCTCAAATTGCAATATTGAAGGATTCTCTGGGCAAAATATTGAACAACGAAGGAAGCATCAAAAGAAGATGGAAGGAATGCACAGAGTCACCATACCAAAAAGAATTGGAGATAGCATATGATCAAGAACCAATGATATTGATGGAAGAAGTCCAAGGTGCACTAAAGGAATTGGCAAAAATGCAAGGCTCCAGGAACTGATGGAGTACCCACTGAGATTGTTCAACAAATGGATCAGTGCTGAAGGTGCTTACTTGTTTATGCCAGGAAATTTGGAAGACAGCTACCTGGCCAACTGACCGGAAGAGATCCATATTTGCACCCATTACAAAGAAAGGTGATTCAACAAAATGTGGAAATTATCAAACAATATCATTAATACCACATGCAAGTGAAATTTTGCTGAAGACAATTCAAAAACAGTTGCAGGAGTATATTGACAGGAACTGCCAGAAACAAGCTGGTTTCAGAAGAGGACATGGAAGGAGAATATATTACTGCTGATGTCAGATGGATCTTAACTGAAAGCAAAGAATACCAGAAATATTTTTACTATGTTTTATTGACTATCAAAAAGCATTGGACTGTGTGAATCATAACAACTTATGGATAACATTGCTAAGAATGAGAATTCTAAACACTTAACTGTGCTCATGAGGAACCTGTACATAGACCTAGAGGCTGTCATTCTTACAGAACGAGGGGATGTTGCATAGTTTAAAATCAAGAATGATGTGTGCCAAGGTTGTGTCCTTTCACCGTAATTATTCAATCTGTATGCTGGGCAAACAATTTGAGAAGCTGGACTATATGAAGAAGAACATGCCATCAGGATTGGAAGAAGATTCATTAGCAACCTGAAATATGCAGAAGACATAACCTTGCTTGCTTAAAGTGAAGATGACTTGAAGCACTAACTGATGAAGATAAAGGACTGTAGCCTTCAGTATGGTTACACTTCAACACAAAGAAAACAAAAATCCTCAACTTGGACCAATAAGTAACATCATGTTGTTGTTGTTGTTGTTATGTACTATCGAGTTGTCTCTGACTCATAGTGACCCTATGCACAGCAGAACGAAACACTGCCCAATCCTGTGCCAGCTCCATGATCTTTGCTATACTTGAGTTCATCGCTGCTGTCACAGTGTCAATCCATCTCGTTGAAGGCCTTCCACTCTTTCATCAACCCTCCACCTTGCCAAGCATGACATCTTTCTCCAGGGAATGGTCCCTTCTGACAACATGACCAAAGTATGTGAGATGAGGTCTGGCCATTCTCTCCCCCAAGGAGCATTCTAGCTGCACTTCCTCCAGGACAGACCTGTTAGTTCTTTTACCAGTCCACGGTACTTTTATCATTCTGCCCCAACACCACAGCTCAAAAGCATCAAATCTTCTTCGGTCTTTCTTATTCATTGTCCAGCTCTCACATGCATATGAGGTGATTGAAAATACTATGGCTTGTGTCAGGTGCACCTTAGTCCTCAAGGAGACATCCTTGCTCTTCAGCACTTGAAAGAGGTCCTTTGCAGCCGATTTGCCCAGTGCTGTATGTTGTCTGATGCCCTGACTGTTGCTTCCATCGGTGTCGATTGTAGAACCAAGCAATGTGAAGTCTTTGACACCAATCTTTTCTCCATTTATCATGATGATGTTTATAGGTTCAGTTGTGAGGATTTTTGTTTTCTTTATATTCAGGTGTAATCCATACTGCAGACTGTATCCTTCAATCTTCATCAGTAAGTGCTTCAAGTCACCCTCACTTTCAGTAAACAAAATTGTGTTGTCAGCATATCACAGGTTGTTAATGATTTTTACTCCAATCCTGATGCCACATTCTTCTTCATATAGTCCAGCTTCTTGGATTATTTGCTCAGCATACAGATTGAATAAGTATGGTGAAAAGATATAGCCCTGACACACTGCCTTCTTGATTTTAAAACCATGCAGTGTTTGCTTTTTCTGTTTGAACAACAGCCTATGGTCCATGTACAGGTTGCTCATGAGAACAATTAAGTGTTCTGGAATTCCCATTCTTCTCAATGTCATCCACAATTTGTTATGATCCACACAATCAAATGCTTTTGCATAGTCAATAAAACACAAGTAAACATCTTTCTGGTATTCTTTGCTTTGAGCCAAGATCCATCGGACATCCGCAATGATATTCCTCTTTCCACGACCTCTTCTGAATCCAGCTTGCATTTCTGGAAGGTCTCTGTCAATATATTGCTGCAATTGTTTTTGAATTATCTTCAGTAAGATTTTACTTGCATGTGATATTAATGATATTGTTCAATAATTTCCACGTTCTGTGGTATCCCCTTTCTTTAGAATGGGTACAAATATGATAAATGGATACATCATGATAAATGGAGAAAAGTTTGAAGTTGCCAAATATTTCATTTTAGTTGGATCCACAATGAAAGCCTAGAAAGCGGCAGTCAAGAAATCAGAAATCATATTCCACTGGGAAAATCTCCTGAAAAATACCTCTTTAAATCATTAGGAAGCAAAGATGTCACTTTGAAGACTTAGGTGCAGTGAAGCCATGATATTTTCAATCACCTCATATGCCTGTGAAAGCTGGACAATGATGAATAAGGAAGACTGAAGAAGAATTGATACCTTTGAATTGTGGTATTGGGTAAGAATACTGAAAATACCATGGACTGTCAGAAGAACAAACAAATCTGCCTGGATGAAGTACAGCCAGAATATTCCTTAGAACCCAGAATGGCCAGACTTCATCTCACTTTGGTATTTTGGTCACATTGTAGGAAGGGAACAGTCTCTGGAGAAGGATATCATGCTTGGTAAAGTGGAAAAGATGGACTGACAAAGGGGCTGCAACAATGGATTCAAGCATAGCAAGGATTGTGAGGATGGCGCAGGACTTGGCATTGTTCATTCTGTTGTATGTAAGGTCACTATGAGTCCAAATCAACTCAACAGCAGATAACCTAACAACAACAAGGAGCAGTTTTACTCTAATTCAAATGGGGTTACCATGAGTTGTTGTGTTCTTGTTATTTGCCCTTGAGTTGGACCCAACTCATAGCTACCCCTCCTTGAGTTTCTGAAGTGGTATCACTACAGAAGTAGATTGTCCAACCTTCCTTCCGAGGAGTGGCTGGTGGGTTTGAACCACCAGCCTTTTGGTTAGCAGTCAAGTGCCTTAGGCACTACACTACCAGACTTAACAGCAACTGATTTTATTTTGGTTTTGGTTTAATTGCCTATGACATGTGGTTCTAGCTCAATGCTAAGCCATGCATCTACAGAATCTGCCATAACTCGGTCAAGACCAGAAAAAATTAACAATTATTTATCTTTATATAGACTGAACAAAATTTAAATCTGGAAATTCATCAGCATACTCTGCATAAGCAAGAAAAAGTTAGTCTTACCAGTAGCAGTTCCCTGAAGGAATGGTCTTGGTAGAAGACTTGGAGTTTACTTCCTTGGTAGCTTTATGGCTGATTTTGTAATTTAGGCACTCTTTTCTTTTCTTTTTTTTTTTTTTTATTATTAGGATTTGGGTGAAGATTTACAGAGTAAATTCACTTTTCATACAGCAGTTCACATACACTTTGTCTCATGTCATTGACCAAAATTTACAATGCAGCAGCTCCCCTCCCACTTCCTCCCCATAGTTACCTCCTCCCAGTGTCCATCCCTTCATACTCTTCTGCACCCTGAGCTATCTCCCTGTAGGCACTCTTTTCAAAGGCTCAATTTTAAATCCTGACAACTGGGCTAGTAATGGAAATGTAGGGGAACTGGACATCATGAGTTCCTATCATACCACCCTGGGCCCTTGCAGGCTTTATCTCATTTTATCCTTATGATTGTCCTGAGACGCACATTGGACCTCACTTTTGCAAATAAGGGAATGAAAGCTCATAGAGTTTATACCTAACGTCATACCTAAAGTCACAGTTATTAAGTAGTAGCACTGGGGTTACAATCCAGGTGTAGCTTTTATTCCACATGTCCTTTCCATTACTTTAAAGCTTGTTTTGAGGATACAAACCAAAAATAAACAACAACAGCAACACTAACAAAGATACTGGACTGTTTCTAAGATATGGAGAGCTTAGAAAAATTACAAATAAAATTAGTTTTTGAAGAAGACTATTTCAAGGGTGTACCAGTCAAAAAGTTATTTGATATTACACTTAAGCTACTGTCTGAGAAAGCATATTTTAAGTTTTCCTGTATTTTAAGATAAGTGCTCTTCAAATAATTCTTTCTTGTCTGTCAAGTTCTTGGCAAGGAATTAGATTCAGCTGCTGTGTCATAGTCAAGGACTAGCAGTTGTAGTAAGGTTTCTGAACATCCTGTTTTTATTTTGTTTAATCTTGTTTCATTCCTTCTCTTCAGAGTGGTTAATAGACTGGCAAACTATTAAGGTAGCAAAATTCCATTGGGCACCTTCAGCACTCAGTTGTGAAAAAATGCTTTGGAGTTAAATAGTCTGATTTTGATCTCCATGGGACTCACTAAAAGAGCTCTAGTGGTGCAGTGGGTAAGGCATGTATGTGGTTGCTGATCAGAAGGTCAGAGGTCCAAATCCACCAGTGACCCTGCAGAAGGAAGATGGGGCAATCTACTTCCGTAAAGATTGATAGCCTTGGAAATCAGTGGGGGTTGCTGTAAATTGGAATTGACTTGAATACAATAGTTTTTTTTTTTTTTTTTTTTTGCTTTGAGACTCACTGATTTTCCTAGTCATCTGGAGATTATATTTTAAGAAATATAATTGGAACTGGGCTAATTTGGTATGAAGTAGCCTTAATGGTGCTAAGCACTGGGCTGCTAAGTGAAAGGTCAATGGTTTGAACCCACCAGCCACTCGATGGAAGAAAGATATGGCAGTCTGCTTCCACAAAAATTTACAGCCTTGGAAACCCTATGAGGCAGTTCTTTTCTGTCCTAAAGGGTCACTCTGAATTGGAATCGACTTAATGGCAATAGATTTGGTTGGATAATTTGGTACATTTCTTCCTGGAATATTTTTATGAAAGGAAATAGAAAAGCTTACCCTCTTCCCTTGCCCTTTATACCATCAGCTGTGTTTGAAGTAGATTTTAATATTGTTTTTACTGAGGTTCCACCTTCAGAGAGCAGCTTTCATCACCAGGCTGGAGTCCTCGTTCAGCATTTTTAGAGCAGTCAGGGGTGAGGCCTTCCAGCTCCCACAGCCCCATTAATAAATGGAGACCTGGCTCTGCAGTCACTGGCCATGGCTCCCAGCGCAGCCACTGATCACTGTGCAATAATAAATCAGCCCTGAGTGTTTTCCTAATTGTAGGTTTGGTCTGACTTAATCCATCTAATAGGTAAAACATCTGGTCTTGTTTTACTTTTAATCTGTTCTTTACATCAGGAACCTTATCGCTCTGGGACTAGGTAGTCACAAGAGGTTGGTTCTTTTACCTGGGCATGGCTAAGAGGTCCAATACCTAATAAGGGCCTGCTTTCTATTTATGCTTTACAGTTCCTTACAGGCCTTCATTAACAATAAAACATTGACATCACAATTGGTTTGGGGTTGTAAATTGCCAGATTAGTGAAAAGCCTGCATTGTGACACATTCTAGGTCAAAGGGAGCTAGGCACATAATCTAGGGGAAAGCTTAAGGTTATTTTTCAGTGTTAAATTTGCAATGATTCTGGGCATTTGAAAGCTTTTTATAATGATGAATATTCAAACACGATGCTTGAATTGAGTTTTATCTTTAAATAGGCTTGTTAAGGCCAACAAAACATTATTATTTTTTAAAAAAATGTATGAGTGGTCTGAAAATATCTTAGAGGAAGCAATAAAATATTGTTATATGGAGTCAGTTTGGATTTTGTTTGTATTAGGTATATAAGATAGCACAGCCTACTTAACCCTTTTAAAAGGGTCATAAA
>NW_006921655.1:8113299-8119212 GCF_000298275.1 Orycteropus afer afer | reverse complement strand
TGGTGTCCCTGGTTTCTTTGTTCCATATTATTTTCTGTGCTAAGCTCGTTTTGTTTATGAATTGTGTTATCATTCCCGTTGTTGCTGTTGTTTTAGTATATGCTGAATATTTGTGCTTGTCCTCTTTGGGTTTTAGAAATCATTTAAATGAAAAGGGACCAGAAGTCATTTAGCTTCCCAAATAGCATTTCCCACTTACTTTGTTTTCCTCTTGACATTCATCTGATTATTTTTCTACTCTCAGCTCTCTCCTTCAACTCTACCTTCCAGAACTCTCTCTCTTTCTCTTCTTTTGAGGGAAGTTTTGATATAGGGCAAAGACAGATTTTCTGATAGAGCTGAAATCAAGTGTTGCGAAGATGCCTGGCTCTCCATTTGACTTTCTCCTTCTCTGAATTGGTTAGAAAATTACGGACAACATGAGGTAACAGGGGACCGTATAGGAATTCACTTCAAATAGCCCCGGGCCTAAAAGCTCTTCCCAAATCTACAGTATGTTAGGGGACTTGCGCTCCCCAAAGTAATGTAGCTGTTTGTGCACTTCTGCTTCTGAGTTCCTTTTAACTGGGGCCTGAGGAGGGGTGAGTAAGCAACATTACTTCAGCAAGCAGGAATTAATTATTGAAATCAATTATTGCATCTTTCCGATGACTGCAGTCAGTCCTCAGTGAGTTGACATAAAAAAATAAAAAATCTTGTTTCAAGGACTGTCTCTGTGAAAAGAGATTGAAATATATCAAAAAGTAAAGGGGCTTTCAACCTGGTTCTATCCCTGCTCTTAGTATTTCTTAAAAATTTTTACTAGTTTGGTGGTGGTGGCGGTGGTGTTGTGCTGTGGAGTCCGACTCATAATGACCCCTCCTTGGGTTTCCAAGGCGGTATCACTACGGAAGTAGATTGCCCAACCTTCCTTCCGAGGAGTGGCTGGTGGGTTTGAACTGCCAGCCTTCTGGTTAGCGGTCAAGTGCCTTAGGCACTACGCTACCAGAGCTACCTACTATTTTGGAGTTAAAAGTAAAGAAAAAGATTTTAACTCTTTTTTTTTCCATAGGTGAAGAATTATGTTTCCTAAAAGGAGCTCTGGTGGCATAGTGCCTAAGGCATTTGACTGCTAACCAAAAGTCTGGTGGGTCAAACCCACTAGCCACTCCTCGGAAGGAAGACTGGGCAATCTACTTCCATAAAGGAGTACAGCCTTGGAAAACCAAAGAGAGTCGCTATGGGTTGGAATCAACTCGATGGCAGTGAATTTTTTTTTTTTTTTTTTTGTGCACATTAAAGGGATTTTTCTTACTTCATAGAGAAGTTTTGGATTTCTGACAGGGGAACTATTAAAACTGATTTACTGGTAAGTCAGTTTGTCTGACTTATCACTGACTCCAACCTTGCTAGTATTGGTGCTAACTCATGTCTGTTCTATTATCTCTTCACTACTCTGCCTGTATTCCTTGCCTCCTAATCTTTGCTAGAAATGGCCTCTTCTATTCTCATTTGTTTATTTTGGAAACATTGAAAATTTACTTGGCAGACACTCTTTAATGGCAAGTTAGAAAGATAAGCATACGGGCATACCATTAATATTGTTGTTGTATGCTATTGAGTCTATTCTGACTCATAGCAACCCTATGGGAAGGAGTAGAACTGTCCCATAGGGTTTCCAATGCAGTAGATCTTTACAGAAGCAGACTGCCATGTCTTTCTCCCTTAGAGTAGCTGTTGAGTTCAAACTGCCAATCCTTTGCTTAGCAGCCAGTGCATAACTACTGTGCCACCAGGACTCCTTATACCATTAATAGCCATTTTAACATATAAGAATAATGTACACAGACATTCAATATTATTTTATCAGGAGCTCTGGAAACAGAGGGTCACCTTATGAGAAAAAAGCAGTTAAGTTTCACCTTGAGTCATCAACTGCTGACGATGGAACCAACTCACCATCTAGGAGGAAGTGTGTGATTTGTAATAGCCTTTCTAATTGGAAGGCTTTCTGGTGGTGCAGTGGTTAAAGTAGTCACCTGATAAGCATAAGGTTGGCAGTTCACAGCCACTAGCTGCTCTGTGGGAGAAAGATGAGGCAGTCTGCTTCCATAAAGATTTACAGCCTTGGAAACCTATGGGGTGGTTCTACTCTAACCTACAGGGTTTCTGTGAGTCAGAATCTACTTGATAGCAGAGGGTTTGGTTTGGTTTTTATTCTAACTGGAGAGAATATGATTCTTAGAAAAGAATTGAGGCTAAAGTCCAAAATCAAAATATACACCATTCTCCTGTGCAAATCTACCACTGAATGGCAGACAAAATTTAAGGCTCCCAATAAACTGGAGACACTATTAAATGTTGTGGATTCAGTTCTGACTCATGGCAAATCGTGTGTGTCCGAGTAGACTGTGCAGCATAGAATTTTCAGTTGTTGAATTTTTGGAAATAGAGCACCAGACCTTTTGTCTGAGGTGCTTCTGGGTGGACTTGAACTTCCAACTTTGTGTTTAGCAGTCTGAGCACATTACCCATTTGCACCAGAAGCTCTATAGAATCTGAAACTGCAAGATAAAGGGAATATTTTGAGGTGAGTAGTAAGAGAAAAGAAAGGATTTTTCCCCCGAGACTAGAATTCCTCTGGATTGAGAAGGGGAGAAATAGAGGATAGCTCCTGAGAAAGGGGTCACACAGTCTGGAGAGTTGTATGGCCACATGAGGGAAAGGCTGCAGGACACATCTGAACATCCTCACAGAAGTGCCCTAGCAAGGTCTGGCACAGAGAGCCACTGGCCCAGAGAGACTGTGGACAGGAAAGAGGGGGCAGATCAACCACAGACTGTGACAGCCAGCCATCACTCGCTTTTCTATCTCCCTATTCACAATATCTTTTCCAAACCTATGTAATTCCCGTGGGACATTACCAACCTTGAGGAAGGAGAATGGGTGTCCCTCAAAATAGTGAGATTAAATTTTCATGCTTACTCAGCAGAATCAAGGGGTTGGTAGGAATTGAAAGAAATAAAGTTGAGTTTTAGAGAAATGAAGTAGTATGTATTTTTAAACTCTGAATTTGAGAACTCTGATTTCTACCTGCTGTACATTTAGTCCTTCATTTATATCCATTCACAATGTTCCTCTGCAGTTTTGGACTGGCCTATGGCTTGTCCCCTTTCTGCTGTCACCAGGTTACTGCCTTCTTTGGGAACTTACTATTAGCAGAGACTGTGGCACCTGAAAATTATTGCTATGTAATCTGGATTCTTAATAGAAATTCCAGGAAGCTCAGTTCTGGGCAGCATATGTGAATTGAAAGGATATAAATATTCTTTCTTTGGGGTCAAGAGGAGTCATGAGTAATTTAATGTTGGCAACTCTCCTTGTCTCTGATCCTCTCTGGAATCAGTGACAATGACTGGGGATGGTGTGTTTCTTGCTTAGAGTTGATACAGAGAGACTTGATTTTTCATTCTTTTCATTCCAGTTGTACCATTACAGAATGAGCATCTCTTTTTCTACTTTGTCTTTTAGGCTGCTATTATTAAGTCACAGAGTCTAATGATGTATTTAACAAATATTTTATAATTACCATTGTGTAAGATATGAATACTTTGTGTAACATAGTGAATAGAGTATGAGAGTATGAGTGAAGGGGGAAGACAGGTGGTCTGTGTGAGCTGAGTTTGGAAATAATGCTCAGTAAAGCCACTGCTGAAATAGTGGTAGTTGTGAGTGGCAAGAAACAAGGTATAAAGATAGAGACACATAGCAAGTAAAAAATTTAAAGTTAGAAATTTGAGTTCTGATGTGGAAAATTATTCAATCACTTTCACTGGTTTCATTTCAATATGCCACAATGTTACAGCACTATCTATTAAGTAACAACAAAATAAAACTTTAGTTAAGATTTGCTTTATTAAGGTAAGACCAAAGAAGTGTGTATTTTCTTGTGTTTGGGAATTTCAGTACTTAATTGATATCTTGCACCAGATCCTTTTGGGTGCATTTTTTTTTTTTTTTATTTTGTAGATACATTTCTCTTTATATTATGCCTCAATACAAAGTTAAAACTATATAGCTATGTTAATCAAACTAATATAAGATAACTGACACTTAAAATCCTGCTGTAAGGAAATGGAAACCATATTTCCTCCTAATTTCCTCAGATAATGCTCTGCCTTCCATACATGGGAAGAAAGAAAGCAAAAGTGCATGTTATTTATTGAGTAAATGTTTTCAGGCAAAATATAGGGTAGAAAGCAAGAGAGGGTAGAGAAAGGATCTGAGCCAGGATGTGGCCCTCAGCATGATCCCACAGTGAGCTCTGGAGCATCAATTGTACCACAGATTTGGTCTCACCATGAGGCAAGGGAATGACCTTTTATACCTCCATGTAAGTCAGGCAATGACTTTGTGCTGCTCATTCCACCTGTGTGAGTATGTGTGAGTGTGTGAACACACACATGTGAGTGTGTGCACATGCATGCATGTGAGATTACCAAGAGAAGTGACTCTTACTAGGTCAAGGGCAGTTCTCCAACAATTTTAGCAGCTCACACTGATTGGCTGAAGGAGATTTGGGAAAGACACTAATGGTAATCCCTTTATTTGGGATTCTCCATTTTTAACATCTTTCATTTCATATTCTGATACTTTGTTGTGGCTAATTCATTTAGCTGCTTAATAGATTATTTTTGAGAAGGGTTTGTTTTTTGGAGAGTTCTAAATCAATATAAATATTAATATTGATTAATATTATTTATTACTATAAATATTAAGAAATTCAACCACCTGTCTGTCAGTTTGCTGTACTATGGTGGCTTGCAAGTTGCTGTGAGGCTGGAGGCTATGTCACCCAGTATTTCAAATACCAGCAGGGTCTTCAATGGTGGACAGGTTTTAGTGGAGTTCCAGACTAAGACAGACTCGGAAGAAGGAATGGACCATCCACTTCTCAAAGAATTGGCCAGTGAAAACCTTATGAATAGCAGTGAAACATGATCTGATATATTACTGAAAAACTTAATGAGTAGCCCTGAAACATTGTCTGATACAGTGATGGAAGATGAGCCCTTCAGGTTGGAAGGCACTCTAAATACATCTGGAGAAGAGCTGCCTTCTCAAAATAGAGTAAACCTTAATAGGGTGGATGATGTAAAGCTTTCAGGACCTCTACTTGTTGATGTAGCATGACTCAAAATGGGAAGAAACTGCAATCATCCATTAATAACCAGAACATGGAAAGTATGAAGTATGGATTTAGGAAATTGGAAGTTGTCAAAAATGAAATGGAATGCATAATGATGAATATCTTAGGCATTGCTATTGAAATGGACTGGTACTGGCCATTTTGAGTCAGACAATCATAAGGTCTGCTATGCCAGGAATGACAAATTGAAGAGGAATACTGTCACGTTCATTGTCAAGAAGAATGTTTAAAGATCTGTCCTGAAGTATAGTGCTGTCAGTGATAGGATAATATCCAAACACCCACAAGGAAGATCAGTTAATACAACTATTATTCAAATTTATGCACTAACCACTAAAGCCAAAGATGAAGAAATTGAAGGTTTTTTTTACCAACCTCTGCAGTGTGAAACTGACCAACATGCAATCAAGATGTATTGGTTCTATGTATTGGAAATAAAGGAGTATCACCAGTAATTAGAAAATTCAGTCTTGTCTTGATAAAAATGATGCCCAAGATCATATGACAGAATTTTGTAAGACCAATGACTTATTCATTGCAATACCTTTTTGCAATAACAAACAAATGAACAGCAGCTATACAGGTGGGTTTCACCAGATGGAACACAAGAATCAGATCAACTACATTTATGGACAGAGGCGATAGAGAAATTCAGTATCTTCAGCCAAAACAAGTCCAGGAGCTGACTGTGGGACAGACCATCAATTCCTCCTACATCAATTCAT
>NW_006921655.1:8103403-8113199 GCF_000298275.1 Orycteropus afer afer | reverse complement strand
AAAAAAAAAAAAAAAAAATCAAACTCACTGTCATGAATCGGATCCAACCCATGGTGACTCCTCCTTGGGTTTCCAAGGCAGTATCACTATGGAAGTACATTGCCCAACCTTCCTTCTGAGGAAGGGCTGGTGAGTTTGAACTTCCAGACTTCTGGTTAGCAGTCAAATGCCTTAGGCACTACACCACCAGAGTGAGAGCCATAATATGACCTTGAGTTTATACCACCTGAATTTAGAGACCATCTGAAGAACAGATTTGATGCATTGAACACCAGTGTCTGAAAACCAGATGAATTGTGGAATGACATCAAGAACATAATATATGAAGAAAGCAAAAGGTCATTAAAAAGACAGGAAAAGAATAAAAGAACAAAATGGATTTCAAAAAGAGACTCTGAACGGAGAGTAACTAAAGCAAATGGAAGAAATGACAAGATAAAAGAGCTGTACCGATATCAAAGAGCAGTTCAAGAAGTCAAAGTCAATTATTATAATGAAATGTGCCAATACCTGGAGTTAGAAAACCAAAAGGGAAAAATAACACTCAGCATTTCTCAGGCTGAAAGAACTGAAGAAAAAATTCAAGCCTCAAGTTACAATATTGAAAGTTTTTATGGGCAAAATATTGAATGATGCAGGAAGGATCAAAATAAGATGGAAGGAATACACAAATTCACTGCACCAAAAAGAACTGGTTGATCTTTATCCATTTCAGGAGGTGGTATATGATCAAAAATCTGGGTTACTGAAGGAAGAAGTTGAAGCTGCACTGAAAGAATTGGTGAAAAACAGGGCTCCAGGAATTGAGGGAACACTCATTGCAACAAATGGATGCCATGCTGGAGGCATTTACTCATCTATGCCATGAAATTTGGAAGAAAACTACCTGGTCAACTGACTGGAAGAAATCCATATTTGTACCTATTCCAGAGAAAGGTGATCCCACAGAATGTGGAAATTATCAAACAAATCATTAATATCACATTCAAGTAAAATTTTGCTGAAGATTATTAAAAAATGGTTGCATCAGTATATTGATAGGGAACTTCCAGAAATTCAAGGTGGATTTAGAAGAGGATGTGGAACAAGGGGGATCATTACTGATGTCAGATGGATCTTGGCTGAAAGCAAAGAATACCAGAAAGATGTTTACTTGTATTTTATTAACAATACAAAAGCATTTGACTGAATGGACCATAACAAAATATAGATAATGAGAAGAATGGGAGTTCCAGAACATTTAATTGTGCTTATGAAGAACCTGTACACAGAACAAGAGGATATTGCATGGTTTAATGTCAGGAAGAGAGTGTCTCAGAGTTGTATCCTTTCACCATACTTATTCAATCTATATGTTGAGCAAATAATCCAAGACGCTGGACTATATGAAGAACGTGGGAGCAGGATTAGAGGAAGACTTATTAACAAAAGATATTGTGAAAGTGATGATGGCTTGAAGCGTTTACTGATGAAGATCGAAGACTACAGTCTGCAGTATGGATTGCACCTCAATAGAGGAAACAGATCTTCACAACTGGATCAATAAGCAGCATCATGATAGTTGGAGAAAAGATTGAAGTTGTCAAAGATTTCATATTACTTGGATCCACAATCAACATCCATGAAAGCAGCAGTCAAGAAATCAGATGTCATATTGCACTGGGCAAATCTGCTGCAAAATACATCTATAAAGCAATGAAGAACAAAGATGTCACTTTGAAAACTAAGGCAAACCTAACTCAAGCCATGGTATTTTCAATAGCTTCTCATGCATGTGAACTAGACAACAAATAAAGAAGACTGAGAAAGAGTTGACTTTTTTGAGTTGTGTTGTTGGTGAAGAATACTTAAAGTACCATGGGCTGCCAGAAGAATGAATTAGTTTGTCCTGGAAGAAGTGCAGCTGGAATGCTCCTTGGAAGTGAGAATGGCCAGACTTTATCTCATCTACTTTGGTCATGTTGTCAGAAGGGACCATTCCCTGGAGAAGAATGTCATGCTTAGTAAAGTGGAGGGTCAATGAAAAAGGGAAACATCCTCTACGAGATGGATTGACACAGTGGCTGCAATGATGGGCTCAGGTATGTCAAGGATTGTGAGGATGGCACACTACTGGGCAATGTTATGTTCTGTTGTACATAGAGTTGCTATGAGTTGGGGCCAACTCATCAGCACCTAACAACAAGAACACAACAATAAATTATCTGATTGCAAGGAATGCTAGAAATAAGTTTAATGGTTATAATTTAATGATTCATCTTTCATTGCTATTCTCCCAGAAAATATTAATATAATATGGCTATCAAGAACAGAAACTATTTAATTTTAGTTTACCCAAACATTGCTAGAAATTGAAGTTATAATCATGATAAACAAAGTGTTCAGAAGAATAAGTGGGAGAATGCAGAATTGGAAATTAGGAAAGAACAGAGCAGTGATGGCACTGAATGTACACTGTTAGGAATTGCCTTTTTACATTTGGAAATGAGTACAATTTATAAATAGCTTGATAGTATTGAATTTCTTATAAAGGAAACCACTGAGTTCTAGCCAATAGGTATAGAAACTATGCCTATTGGTGAAATGAGTGATTGTGTTTTATTTCTTATAAGAACAAGCAAGATTTTTTTTTTTTTTAATCTATTAGTCAGTAATTAGAAAGGAGGAAAAAAGTCCTGATTACAGGAAGTTATAAGTCATCATGAACTTCTGACTCAATTTTTCTTAAGAACTGAGTCATTTGGATTATTGAGCCATTTAGATTTTTGCAGGTAATGACAAAACTTCCCAAGGTTGGAACTTATCCTTTCCCCCTTCAATATCGACCAGGTAGGAGTAGCAGTACATCAGATACTGTTGCTAAGAATTTGAACCTTTATGAGTTTACAGAAGGATTCATTCCACATTGTGAGGATTAATGCTATCTTACTGGCTGACTAAGGACCATTTGAAGAGTTTGAAACTTGTTATTTTCACATTGGTACTGTACATATGTCTCCAGAGTGTGCGAACTTCATGAATAACACATTTTGATCTAAGCAGATGTACTGCATCTCTAGAGGTTAGAAAGTTCATTATTGCAGACAGCCCACCTAACATTCATCTGGTGAGACTCCATTAGGTATATTAAAATACAATGTAAGATGTCTGAATGAAAAGTTTATTTGACAATCAGCAGAGTATTCATATCTCCTCCAGACTAGGAAAAGTTTAGTTTCAACTGCAGTGGCCTCATTCAAATGATATATATTTGTAATATTGACTACTATGCGAATACTACTGATGACTTTTACTAGTTCCTAAAATTAATGTCTTCTGGCAGCACTCAATAGACATGATCTTATCAATTTTTAAATTCCATGAAGGGGCTAATGTTATTGTCCTTATAGGGTAGAAAGGAACTATAAAAGCAAACAAAAGGGATACAGAGTATTCTTGTATGCTTTTGATCCATGTATCACTTACATGGTCACTCTGCTCTAGCAGAAATGATATTGTTCTTCCAGAAAATTAAATTTCTTTTTAGGATTAGCTGGATAGCAAATAGCATCCCTTAAAACAAAGGGCTTAAAGAGGAAATTATGAAATATATTAAATTTCTTTCAAATGAAATATGGGTCCTAGGATGGCAATCAATTTGTAGTTGAGAGGTAGTGTATGGAGGTTAAATCAGGAATTCACACTTTCCTTTGTGATCATCAAATCAGCACTCTTAAATTATCTCCTTTAAAGCCTCAAAGTCACTTGTTGTTTTATGCTTCTCCCATGGCCCTAGTGCTAGCATACTAATGGTCATTGCCATTTGTAGAGTAGCAAGCTGCCGGATCAATAAGCGTGCTTAGCTGCTTGCCATTAAAATTGATCTGTACTATCCTTCCGATTGACGTCATATCCAGCTGTAAATATCATCAAGTAAGCTGTCAACTCATTTTCATTATGAGTGTTTTTCATTTCAGAAGATGGATTTCAGTTGGATAGCATGTTAGGATTTTTCTTCATTATTTTTGACATTTCCCCAATAGCATCAAGAACATCTTTAAAGAAAAATCACAATTGACCAATAACTCTTAAAAACAAGGAGGGACCAATGACAATAACAAAACAAAGCCAACAAGAAAGTACAACAACAAAAAGAGAAACATCTTTGCAAGCTGGAATGTAAAAAATTCCGTAAAAATCTGGAGTAGCAGCACTTGAATATTCTCTTTCATATGAGATCTAGTGCCAGGAGATCACTTATGAGCTTCTGGGTATACATAAAGAAAAATTTGGTGTGAAATTCTTGGAAAGACACGTTTTCAACAGGGTTTCCCACTGAGACTTCAAAGAAATAATTGTTTATGTAATAATTGACCAGAAGTTATGCCTGAAAAAAAAAAAAAAATACTGAGTATTGTCTGTAAGTAACCTTGGGAATTATTGTTAGTGTACCTAACTGGATATTTGTTGTTGTTGTTGTTGTGTGCCCTCCAGTCAGCTCCGACTCATAGCGACTCCTTCTTGGGTTTCTGAGGCAGTATCACTACAGAAGTAGATTGCCCCATCTTCCTTCTGAGGAGTGGCTGGTGGGTTTGAACTGCCAGCCTTCTGGTTAGCAGTCAAATGCCTTAGGCACTATGCTACCAGAGCTCCTTGAGTATCTCCTAGCCATCTCAAACTCAACATGTTCAAATCTAGACATCATATTTTTCCTCTTAAAATTCCTCTCAGTTTTCCCCATTTCAATTGAAATCAAGTTCATTTTACTAGTGCTCAAGCCAAAAACCTTGGAATTATTCTTGACTTCTGTTTTGTCATATTCCATATATAAGGAAATCCCATTGGCACTACTTTCTAAATATATCTAGAGCTGGATGGATTCTTATTGCCTCTGCTGCTACCATCTTGGATGAGTCTTTATCATTTCTCTTCTAGATTATCATAGTAGCCTCCTAATTGGTCTCTCTTCTGTCCTTACCAGTTGTAGTCAGTTCAGTAGCCATGATCACCCTTTTAAAATCTAAGTAATATCACATCAATTATATGCTTATATACCCTTAGTGGTTCCTTATTTCACTCAGGGAAAAAAAGTCAAACTCTTAACAATAACCCTGAACACTCAGCAAGCTCTGACTTTCCATTTTCTCTCTGAAATCCTCTTTTATTACTCAAACACTCCTTGCTATTCCTTTAATATACCAAACAGATATCCATTGAAGGGCCTTTATTTGATTTTTTTTTTTAATGCTTGGAATAAAACATTATGAATAACAACATTCCAAATGTGCCATTCTCAGTGAGGCCTACCCTGATTTCCCAATTAGAATTGGAACTTTCCTCCCATTCCCCTGTTCCTTGATCTACTTTTTCTTTTTCCACAGCAATTATTATCATTTCTAATATAATGCATACTTTATGTGGTAATTTAGGTTGTGTGTCAAATTGGCTGGGCAGTTTTGAGTGGCTGGGCAGCTGGATATTATTATTCCCCATGATGAACCTAGAATCATCTCCATGGTGAAATCTGCTATGAGCGGCTAAGCAGTTGCCTTTGGAGTGTGGCCTACTTCCATCGTATAAGGAGAAGCTTTGAGATAGGCCTCTAGCTTTTTGGCACATCTGCATCCTTCATTTTGCTAAGTCTTCATCTCAGTGGCCTTCTGTGTTCCCTGCCAATCTTGGGGTTGTTGCTGAACTTGAACCAGCGGTCTATCATGTTGCCTGCTGATCTTGGGATTGTGCCATTCTACTTGCCAACTTTAGGTTCATCAGCCTCAGCAGACAGTAACTGCATGAGTTACAAGAAGCCACCAGCTCCAGTGGGCCTAAAATAAGAGGCAGAGCTGAAGCCCAAGGTCAAGGGCCTTCACCCACACCATAGAGTTGCTGCTCTGTATTTGGACTTCCAGCTTCCTAAACTGTAAGAGAATAAATTCCTGTTGTTAAAGTCATCCACTTGTAGTTTATCTGTTATAACAGCACTAGAGAACCAAAATACTTATTTATTATGCTTATTTTTTGTTTCCTGTGTCAACTCACTAGAATATAAACTCCAGAAGAGTAGTGATTATTGTCTTATTTAATAACATATCCCAAGCACCCAGAATAGTGCAATAGACATAGTATGTGCATAGTAAATAGTTGTTAAATGATTATCTAAATGCATACGTATGAAATTATAGTGCCTTTTAGTAGTTATGACAGATTCATTCCACCACCTCTCTGTCTGTTTGTTGTAATTTAGTGACTTGCATGTTACTGTGATGCTGGAAGCTATGCCACTGGTATTTCAAATATTAGCAAAGCCACTCATGGTGGACAGGTTTCAGAGGAGCTTCCAGGCTAAGACAGACTAGGAAGAAGGTCATGGCAGTCTACTTCTGGAGAAACTTGGCCACTGAAACCTTATGAACATAAGTAGAACATTATCTGATACAGTGTGGGAAAATGAGTCCCTCAGGTTGGAAGGCACTCAAAATATGAGTGGGGAAGGGCTGCCTCCTCAAAGTAGAGTCAATCTTAATGACATGGATGAAGTAAAGCTTTTGGGCATTCATTCGTTGATATGGTACTACTCAAAAAGAGATAAACAGCTGTAAATATCCGTCAATAATTGGAACATGGAATGTATGAAGTAGGAATCTAGGAAAACTGAAAACTGTAATAAATGAAATGGAATGCATAAAGATCCAAATCTTAGGTATTAGGGGGCTGAAAAGGAGTGCTGTTGGCCATTTTGAAGCTGGCAATCATATGGTCTACTATGCTGGGAATGACAAATTAAAGAATGATACCTCATTCATAGTCAAAAAGAACATTTCAAGATCCTAAAGTACAATGCTGTCACTGATAGGATAATATCCATACCCATACAAGGAAGACCAATTAATACTACTATTATTCAAATGTATGCACCAACCACTAAAGCCAAAATAAAGAAATTGAAGAGTGCTACCAACTTCTACAGCCTGAAATGATCAAACATGCAATCAAAATACATTGATAATTACTGGTGATTGGAATGTGAAAACTGGAAACAAAGAAGCATCAGTAGTTGGAAAATATGACCTTAGTGATAGGAAGGACACCAGAGATCACATGATAGAATTTTGCAAGACCATCAACTTATTCACTGCAAATACCTTTTATCAACAACTTAAACAGCAACTATACACATGGACCTCATTAGATAGAATACAAAGGAATCAAATCCACTGTATCTGTGGAAAGAAGTGATGGAGAACTTTCATATCATAAGTCAGAACAATGCTAGGAAGTGACTGTGGAACAGACTTTCAATCGCTCAATGCAAATTCAAGTTGAAGCAGAAGAAAGTTGAAACAAATCCACAAGAACCAAAATATGACCTCGATTATATCCCCCGAATTTAGAGACCATATCAAGAATTGATTTGATGCATTGAATAACAATACCGAAGAGCAGAAGAGTTGTGAGATATCAAGGTCAGACATCAACTATATGAATTGTGGAATGGCATCAAGAACATCATACGTGAAGAAACAAAAGATCATTAAAAAACAAGGAAGAAAGGAAAGACAAAAATGGGTGTCGGAAGAGAAACTTGCTCTTTACTGGAGAGTATCTAAAATAACAGAAGAAATGATGAAATAAAAGAGCTGAACAGAAAAGTTCAAAGGGTGGCTCGAGAAGACAACGTATTATAATGAAATGTGCAAAGACCTGGAATTTGAAAACCAAAAGGGATTAACACATTCTGCATTTGTCAAACTGAAAGAACTAAAGAAGAATTCAAGCTGGGAGTTGCAATAATGAAGGATTCTATGGGCAAGATATTGAATGACACAGGAAACATCAAAGGAAGATGGAATGAATACACAGAGTGACTGCCCCAGAAAGAACTAGTTGACTTTCAACCATTTCAAGAGGCAGCATATGATCAAGAACCGACAGTATTGAAGGAAGATGTCCAAGCTGCACTGGAGTCATTAGCAAAAAACAAGGCTCCAGAAATTTACAGAATACCCATTGAAATATTTCAGCAAACAGATGCAACGCTGGAAGTGCTCACTTGTCTATTCCAAGAAATTTGAAAGACAAGTACTATGCCAATTTACTGGAAAAGATCCATATTTGTGCCCATCTCAAAGAAAGGTGATCCAACAGAATGTGGACAAGCAATATCATTAATACCATGTTGTTGTTGTTATGTACCATCAAGTCAGACCCAACTCATAGTGAGCCCTCCTTGGGTTTCTGAGACAGTGTCACTATGGAAGTAGATTGCCCAACCTTCCTTCCAAGAAGTGGCTGATGGGTTTGAAATGACAGCCTTCTGGTTAGCAGTCAAATGCCTTAGACACTATGCTACCAGAGTTCCCATTAATATCATGTGCAAGTAAAATTTTGTAGAAAAGAGTTCAAAAACAGTTGCAGTAGTATATAGGCACAGAACTGCCAGAAATTCAAGTTTGATTCAGAAGAGAACATGGGATGAGGGATAGCATTGCTGATGTCATATAGATCTTGGCAGAAAGCATAGAATACCAGAAAGGTATTTAACTATTTTTATTGACTATGCAAAGGCTTTCAACTGTGTGAATCATAACAAATTGTGGATAACATTGCAAAGAATGGGCATTTCAGAACACTTAATTGTGCTTATGAGGAACTTGTACATAGACCAAGAGACAGTTGTTCTAACAGAACAAGGGAATACTGCATGGTTTGAAATCAGGAAAGGTATGCTCTAGGGCTATAACCTTTCACCATACTTATTCAATCTGTATCCTGAGCAAATAATCCAAGCTGGACTATAGGAATATATATCAGAAGAAGACCCAGTAACAATCTGTCATATTCAAATGACACAATCTTGCCTGCTGAATGTGAGGAAGACTTGAAACATTTACTGATAAATATCAAAGACTGCCTTCAGTATCGATTATACCCCAATAAACAGAAAACAAAAATCCTCACAGTTGGACCAATAAGCAACATTATGATAAATGGAGAAATTATTGAAGTTGTTAAGGATTTTATTTTACTTGGATCCACAATTAAAACCCAGAGTAGAAGCAGCCAAGAAATCAAGTGATTTACATGGGTCCAATCTGCTGCAAAAGACCTCTATAAAGTGTTGAAGAGCAAAGATGTCATTTTGAAGACTTAGGTGCACCTGACTCAAGCCATGGTATTTACAATTGCCTTGTATTCATGTGAACAGTGGACAATGAATAAGGAAGAGGGAAGAAGAATTGATGCATTTGAATTATGGTGTTGGTGAAGAATACTAAATATACTATGGACTGGAAGAAGAACAAAGAAATCTGTCTTGGAAGAAGTACAGCCAAAATTCTCTTTAGAGAAGCAGAGATGGTAAGATTTTGCCTCTTGTATTTTGGTCATGTTGTCAGGAGGCACCAGTCCCTGGAGAAGGATATCAAGCTTGGTAGAGGATCAGTGGAAAAAGAGGAAGATCTTCAACAGGATGGATTGACACAGTGGTTGTAACAGTGGGCTCAAGCATAGCAATGTGTGAGGATGGTGCTGGACCAGGCAGTGTTTCTGTTGTTTTTAATATTGGTATTAGTGCCTAAGGCACTTGACTGCTAACCAGAAGCCTGGAAGTTCAAATCCACCAGCCACTCCTCGGAAGGAAGATGGTGCAATCTACTTCTGTAGTGATACTGCCTCGGAAACCCAAGGAGGGGTCACTGAGTCAGGTGCGACTCGACGGTACATAACAACAACAACATTAGTGGGAACTGTCTTGATGGTACCTAGCAACAACAGCCCCCCTGTCAACTATTTGAGGAACAATCATAAATGACTTTTT
>NW_006921655.1:8098625-8103273 GCF_000298275.1 Orycteropus afer afer | reverse complement strand
TAACTGCCTCGGAAACCCAAAGAGGGGTCGCTATGAGTCGGGGCCGACTCGACGGCACATAACAACAACAACAACAACAAAGAGAAGTCTAGTGCAATGCAACATGTTCATTTGATATAATATTTCATTGTACCTTTTAAATTCACAGAGACATGCCCTTTTCTTGACACTTGACTACTCTATTCGTTGACTTACCTAGTGAAGACCTAATAAAGAATAGTGCTATTTATTAAAGGTGATTTCTGCTTGTGTTGTAGCAGAAGCAACAGCATGTTTGCAGGCAGAATACACCCAGAGCAAACAGGATTTCTTCTGGAATTCATTTTCAATGCCTTGTCTGGAAAAGCATTGTCTAAAAATGAGGACCACCTAGAGCATACTTTTGCTGGAAATCAGAGTTATCATACACATCTGACTTTAATTTTCACTCTGGGAAGTTTTATCTCAATTCTAATTAATAGGTTACAATTGACATATGATCCTTCACTAGTCATTAGGAAACCTGATTGCTTTCTTTCTCTTTTTGTACAGGCACCAAAACAGTAAGCACATCTTTTAATAAAAACATTATCCCAAAGCACAAAAATGATTATTTTATTAACAGTTTTTGCCCCCCATATGTTTTTTTTTTTTTTTTTTGTAGTTGAATTTTTAGTTTGCTTAATAGTAATTTTTTTTCAAATAATCTTTACTTGTTAACCAACTATTTATGTTGCTTAGTGTGAAGCACCGAGTTTCATAAACACTGAAATCTAGTCACTGGAGGAAATACATAAAAACGTAGGGTGCAATGCTCTCTTTCTAATAGCCTTTTCCTTCAATTTAGTGTATTCATTTCCTTTCAAGCATCTGAATGAGTTTCCTCTTTAACCATGAACAGAAAAGAAAATGATTAAATTTTTGATGAGTGTTATTAAGTACCACATACTACAAATCATTTTTCTAGGTTCAGAACATAGAATGTGAAAATCTTATTATTTTCCTGAATTTCATATCCTATTTTGAAGGAAAATGTTTTAATTTAATTTATTGATTTTATTGTTATTTGCTTTCTCCATAACAATAGGTGCTCTGTTTTAATTAGCTGCTTAATTCTCTCCAATCTTGATTAACAATTTAGATTGCCTTGGGTTTTCAATCTGTTTTGTGAGTTTAATCCCCCTCCCTAAGTTCTATATTCATTTTCCTAGGTTGATTTGATTCTCTCTCAATTAATTAATTTACAATTAATTAATTAATCCCCCCTTGACAACTGCCTTAGTGGCATCACAACTCATATTAATGGTGGAGTGCCTGTTCTAATTAAAATCAATATGCAGTTCCTAATGACATAGTCTTATCTACCAGAAATACTGAAGCACTAGATAGAATACGTTCTGTTTTTAGACCAAGATTCATTTGATCTAATATCATTTGATGATTTAATTGCAGTAAAAATACTTATTTTGCATCTCAAAATATGACTATGCATATTTACATGTCAGTTACTATACATCCTAATAATGAACACATGGCCCAGAAATTAAAATTACATTGCTCTTTTCAATCAGATAAGCCATTCAATCTGCACACATGTTATCTACTTTGGATTATAGGGGTATATAATGCATTCATTCATATGTTATCTAATTTACTACACTTTTTACCATGATATAAATGCTAAATTCATTGCAATCATTGGTAAATTTATAGAGTAAGAGCTTCAGTTTTCAAGATTTTTTAGTTCCATTTGTGAATCTGACACTGATCTGAACTAAAATCCTAGGAGGCAACATTACTCTGTACCCACCTTTGTCAGAGCAGCACTGAAAATATTTTATGGTGGGGGTGGTATAAAGATTAAGTTATAGTTCTCACCTAAAGAACTCCAGTATATTTTGCTGTGTATGGCAGGGAAAGCAGAAGGTGCTCAACTGGTCCTAGTTGAAATTTGGCATTCACGTTTGTATAATGATCATGAATATAATTTTAAAATTATGTTTAGGATTATATGTTTAGGATTATATATACCAAACTGAAGAGAAGTGATCTCTTCCCAAGAGAAAACTGAAAGGTCGAAATGTGTTCTCAACAATACAGTTTTCTAAAATCTGTGTACTCTGTGTTTATTTCTGTAACTCACTTTCTTTGGTCAGTCTTATGGTCCCCCTTTTTTTCCTTTTTGACTTTTCATGTATTGTGTAAAAAGCAGCATCACTAGACACTATCATAGTCTATATAAAGCCAAGCAACTAATACTACATTTACACTTAATCTATGCAAAACCTTGTGTTGAAGGCTACATAAAATCCAAAGCAGTTTTTCCTTTCAAGAAGCTAACACTTCTGCATTTTTTTCTCACTATGTCTCTCTTCTACCCAGTAAGAAATGGTCTATTTTGATCTTTTCCAATGAAACTAATACCCTTTTCTTATTTTAATTTCATGTGAACCCTTTTACTTAGACTTCTTTTTGATGATTTTTAAAAAAAATATCTGTAATAACTCTTGCCACGTTATTTTACTCCCAATTAATTTTTTTCAAACAATTTTAAAATCCTTTAGTTTATACTCTTTAAGCATTTAACATTTAAGCAATACAGCTTCTCTCTCATATATAGTATAGTTAAATTTTCTTATGTGGAATTGTGAAAGCTTGTTTTAGTACAAAGCAAACAAAACAAATAGACACTAGTTCTATAATGCATCTGTGAGACACAATTCAAATTATTTATCCCTTGAGAATGGCTGGTTATATGAAATAGCAAAAAGTACCTTTCAAAGAAATAGCTTAACATATGCATTTCTCCTTATCAATGCCAATATTAATCTTTGTTGAAACCTACGTGGAGGGTAATTCTCCTAGTAAATCTAGTGACCATGGTAGTTTGTTCATTCAATGATATGTACTAAAATAGCAAATCAACTTTTTAGGTTTAGAAGACTCTTGAGCTTTCTGTTTTCAATCAGAATATTGATTCTTTTGCCCAATTGCTGCTACCACCAAACACAGGCATACAACTCTGGCATACACTATTCATTATCAAAGGCAGCCACTAACATTGACTTTTTACTTGTACACATTGAAATGCTCTGAATATAACTTGAAGTGCTAAGAATGATCATTGAGTTCACTGATCTGGGATTGTCCTTCATTATAAAAACAATACTGTAAACCAATGAGACTACTTCTCTCTCTCTTCTCCTTTGCCTTTACCTAGTCCTTTAGATGAATATGTTTTGCACTTTAAAGACTTAAAACAATAGATGCACAAAGTAAAGAATTCAGGAAATACAACATTGCATATATTGTATTCAGTTGAAAATGAAGTGTTTCCCATTTTGTCTTAGTTCCTCTCCTCAAAAGCAACCATTGTTCTTGATTTCTGGTCTATTCTTCTATATTCCATACAGATACCTTACATATATTGTCTTTTAAAATATATAAGTAGTGACAGATTAAATATTTTACTAAATAAATTTTATGCATTAGAAAGCATCTGTTGAAGAGTTCTAACTCATTTATGAATACACTCAAGGACTTGGAACATAACTCTCCATTCCTTAAGTATGGGCTACTCATAAAGCTTTATTATTAAGAATAACAATATGGAAAAGGGGAGTGGGGAGTAAGTTTATAATAAAGAAACCTAACAAACATTACCTTGGCCAGGTGACCAAGATTAAGTGACAAGTAATGTTGGTAAGTCATCAGTGATCAGTGATAAGTCATGTGAATGGATAACATGGCAACCTACCTTTGGGGGCTTCCTCCCAAACTCCCCTAATTCTTATCTAACCTTGAGAAAAATATCAGACAAGTCCAAATTGAAAGACATTTCCAAAATACCTGACCAGTGCTCTTTAAAACTCTCAAGGTCATCAAAATCAAGGAAAATCTGAAAAACTGTCATAGTCAAGAGGAACTTAAGGAGACATGACAGCTAAATGTAGTGTGATATTTTGGATAGGCTCCTGGAATATAAAAAGGACATTAGATAGGATCCTGGAACATAAAATAAGCACATCTAAATAAAGTATGGACTTTAGTTTTAATAATGCATTATTATAGGTATTGGTTGTGACAAATGTAATACAGTAATTTGGGTGTGGGGTATTGAGAATGCTCTGTAACATACTCATATCTATTATAAAATAAAACATTTGTTGAAATTTTTAAAGTATTCTTTGTTTAGGAATATATATATATATGGCACTTGACTGCTAACCAGAAGGCTGGCCATTCAAACCCACCAGCCACTCCTTGGAAGGGAAGATTGGGCAATCCTACTTCTGTAGTGATACTGTCTCAGAAACCCAAGGAGGGGTTGCTATGAGTTGGGGCCAACTCGACAGCACATAACAACAACAACAATATGTATGTATATGTATGTGTGTGTGTATACACACACACACACATATATATGTATAATTTATTTATTTTGTGGTAGTTTGTATGCCAATTTGGCTGGGCCTGGTTGAGTGGCTGGGCAGTAGCTGGATGCAGTTATTCCCCAAGGTGAGAGTGGTAATTAACTCATGGTGGAATCTATTAGAGCAGCTGAGTATCTACTTTAGATGTGGTCTGCTTCCCCAATATAAGAAACAGCTTTGGGAATGGTCTTTGGTTTATGGCATGCTTGAACCTTGCATGTAGCTGCCTCCAGACT
>NW_006921655.1:8077591-8097084 GCF_000298275.1 Orycteropus afer afer | reverse complement strand
TATATATGTATGTGTATATGTGTGTGTATATATATATATGTATATGTGTATATATATATATATATACACATATACATATATGTATGTGTGTGTGTGTGTGTGTATAGTTTTTTTTTTACCGGCATAACCTACCAGCTATAGGGATTTACATATTTTAGATAATGCTTTTACACTTGGAAATAAATTATAAATTAAACCACATATATGAAATATACATTAATACCCTATAGACTCAGTTATTTTCATAATCTTCTTCAATTTTATATAATATGTGACTAAGGGAATGTGGAGGAGCACTGATGCCATAGTGCTTAAAGAATTTGGCTTTAAATGGTGGGTGCTTCAAACCCACCAGCTGCGGGAGAAAGATGAGGAAATCTTCTTCCATAAAAGTTTACAACCTTGGAAACCCTGTTGGGCAGTTCTTGTTATTGTTGTTGTTAGGTGCCATTGAGTTGGCTCTGACTCGTAGTGACCAGATATACAACACAATGGAACACTGCTCAGTCTTGTGCCAGCCTCACAATCCTTGCTATACCTGAACTCATCATTGCAGCCACTGTGTCAGTCCATAAATGGTCACTATGAGTTGGAATCAACTTACTGGCAGTGGTTTTTTTTTTTTGGAAAGAAATGTGAGCAAGATTGTTTAATTTATAATAAAAATATTAGAAAATAAAATGTGAGTAATTTCCACAGCCAAGAATGTTTTGTACTCACATTAATCTAAGACTATATTGTGTATAACATTCTCATCAGTGATGAAATAGATTTTCATGTAGTTCTCCTATGGTGAGCATAACTCATTTTATATTCTAAGCCTGGATAATTTTGTTAGAGTCATGAAAGAACAAAATAATACATATATTTGGAAAAAGTTGGCTTGGTTTAAGCATAGCTATAATATTATCTAGGAGCTCTGGTGGCATAGTGCCTAAGGCATTTGACTACTAACCAGAAGGCTGGCCAACTCCTTGGAAGGAACACTGGGCAATCTACTTCCGTAAAGATACCACCTTGGAAACCCAAGGAGGGGTTGCTATGAGTCGGGTCCAACTCGACGGCAGTGAGTATAATATCATCATCAGTAGGTGCCTTAAGTCATCCTCACTTTCAGCAAGCAAACTACATGTTACTGGACATAATAACTTTACCCCAAATCAACAACCAAATAGACATTAGTTTAAAATAAGTTGTAAGTTTGAGATGTGTAACAGTTGGATTAATACCACCTGAAAGATGACCAGGGTAGGGATGTGGGTGGTTTTGCACAGGAGCACAGAGTTTTTCAGGCTGGTTGGACAGGGACAGAACCAGCCCTGGAAACCAGACCTCTCTACCAGCTGCAGTAATGGAAGGCTGTGAAGTGATGTAGGTGGAAAAATGACATCCAGAGAGAGAGGAAGAGCATCAGGGTTGGTGAGATTCACCAAGAAATAACTTGGAATTCAGTAAGTGAATAGCACTGGCTGAAACACAAATAAGAATGTCAATATCTGGACTATTGGTCAGGATCATCTGTTTTTTCATATTTTTCTGTCTTCATTATGAGCCTGTATGAAGACTGCTTTCTTTGCCTGGAACAACCATCTCGCCCCCCCCCCCCTTTTTTTTTAATTTACCTGCCCTTCTTCATAATTTAGTTTGGATATTACCTTTTTGGGGGAAAGGATGCCACCAGCTGCTACATGCCTCCACAGTCCCCCTGAATTGTTTATCAATTAGAGAGATAAATCTATTGTTCTGAACCGTGCCTGTTTGTAAATTTCCTTCATTAATTTGTGAATTTCTTCCATCATGGACTCCGCCTTTTTTGTTGCTTGATTCTCTGTGTGCTCCGTGCCTAGTGCAGGCGCAGCCCCAGTAAACAATATCTCTGGGCTTGCAGAATAGAAGGACTGGCAAAAATTAGACAGGGTGCCCATCTTGAAGCCACTCGAAGACTTGACAGGTTATCAACAGAGAAAGACCTAGACTCTAAGATTTTTTGATTCAGTGAAAAGACTGTAAGGCAATCCTTGATTAATACCTTGCTTTGTTCAGATCCTAACTCTTTGACCTACACATAATCCACAATCATACAGCCAAGAGCAGATTTTACAGACTTAAAAGGAATTAGTGACACAAACATGACAAATTATAGGGAAATAACACTTTAGAAGGAAAGATAAAGGAATTGGTATTTGTTTCTTGAGGGGCCTAAAAGGGAAAGCAATTTAATAAAAATCTTGAAGGATAACTGAGAATCTCCTATCTGTACTGAAGACAGAAGAAGAGCAAATGAGCTCAAAATTGAGCACAAGGAAAAATTGCCCTTCAGTTATAATTGTTTATCATTAAGACAAATTTAGGGAGGTGGTCATACAACTATATTCAGTATAAATTTTTTTCTATCAGTAATAGTTTATGCTTAATCCTGTATGAAGCTGAATCAAAGAAGTAAATGACTACAAAAGCTCTATCCAGCCCTAAGGTTCAGTAATTTCAGTGGTGAGAGTACATTTCTACTGATAGCATTCATCCTGGAGATGTGTGATTCTCAAAGTAAACTTTTAGATAAAACATTGCAGTTTGGATCTTCCCAAATGGTCTCTAAGTTGTTCTCCATGCATGAGACTCTGATAGTCATGAATCACTGCTAATCTCTTAGAAACATATTTCTCCAGATAACATCAGTTTCTTTCAGAATACAGAGAGGAAAGCATTGCGTTTCTTTTATGCTGCTGGTGAGAATAAATGTAGACATTTACTTGAGACAGAAGAAGTTAAAATCGTTTGGGGCCAGTATCCGGTTCATAAACAGACTGTTCTCTGTGTATAAATGCAATAGGCCCAAAGCAGCATCTACCTTGTTCATCGTGGTAATTTTGTGCTCAGACAAAATTCTCTTTACCCTTTTGTCACATTTGCCAGTCTTCACCAAACATAGCAAAATCTACCTTGTTTGTCAGCCTGGTAACTTATTCTTTGATGATAGTTTATAGCAATCTCTGAGAAGATGATACATTATAAAGTTAATAGTATGAGAATATTTATTTCAGTTGTTATTTAACTAGTTATGAAAGAACTTAAAGTTTTACAACAGCTAAATAAATTTATTATTGCCATTTCAAGGGCCGTGAAGTCTGTTCTAAGCAACTGCCTAGGGAGAGCTCCCCTCCTTCTTTACCATTTATTTCTGCATTTAGATTTCTGGAAGAAAAACAATCCGGACAACCTAAAAGCAAAAAAAAAAAAAAGATGAATACTTCCAAGTTTCCTTTTGACCTTGTAGCTCTGATATACAAGTAGCAAATTTTCTCCTGAAAGATAGACACTTACAACACCCTGCCCCCTTTTGTAAGTAGGGGGGGGGGGGGAGCCAGAGGTAAGCATGATCAACTATGCTAGGAAAAAATTAAAATATGTATGCAACCATAGGGAATTCCAGTATTTGAGTGGAAATGCTAAGTTCCAACTGTAAGCTGCTGTTAGGGTTACAATACTCTGACCACTTAGGTTGAAAGTGAAAGAGGCATTAATTAAGTAATAACGATCAAGGTATGGGGCATTTCCTGGGGATTAATGACCAACCCGGGGAGTTGATAGCCCACAGTGCAGCCAAGGGCCATTAACCCCAGCTGGTCATCAATTCCTGGGCCCTGTGTTATAGTCATTATTGCTATCATAAGCCAAAAATGAAAAGCAAATGGGTCTATGGATTACTTTTATGGATGATGCAGTTTCAATTGGTATCTACAGGGCATTCCTGGAGGATGAATGCTCAGTTCATGAGCCAATCAGGTGCTTTGACATTCCATTCTATTTAGGATGCTGCCTGGGAGGAATGGAGAGAGGACGAGGTAGGCAGCCAAGAGTTGAAAAGTTTTAGGTCTCTGTTGACACTTGAGAGTTATTGAAACCATAAAGACTACATAGAGGAAGATTCAAGTAAAGGAAAAAAAAAAAAAGTGCTGTATAGGTAGATGGGTCTGTTTTTTTGTGGGTGCCCTGGTTTAGTGCCTTTATTGTGGAGAAAAATCATTGAATGGTAATGAGTCTCCAAGAGGAGAGAAAGTGCCAATTTGCAGAAGAAAAAGAGAGCAATGAAAGGACAATCCACTCTACTGAAAACAAAAATACATATACATTAAAAATAAAGAATACCAAGGGACTGTCAGGCTAGTGATCAGGTTGGACAGATAGAAATTAATTATATTTGGTTTATGTAGCTGCTTTTGCAGCCCTGGTCAATTTTAAAAAGCACATTAGAAGATATCTCAAACTGACTTTCCAATTACCATGGATGGCAGGCAACGTGCATTGAAACAAAACTCATTTTAAATGGGTAAATGCATCTGATGCTGACTGACAATATTTTCAAAATTCATAGATTTATTGCGTCGCCAAGCATTTTTTTGAAGGTCATTTAAGGAAAATTGACCTCTGCTAAAGGAGAACAGCATTTACAATTGCCTTCCCACATCAACTTAATAATCTCAGTGAGGAGATACAGGGGGACCATGTATGTCTCTATGCACATGTGTGTCCGTTGGAGAGTGCTAGGAGTGAAAAAAAAAATGTGGAATTGAAAAGTGGTTTTGTACCAGAAATGTAATTTAAATTGCCCAAGTATCTTATACAAACCAGTACCCAAAACTGTCTTTCCCTAGTGCTTTATAGTGGTTTGAGAGATGAGTTTTCTAATAGAGATGTATAGAAGAAAAGAAGAAATTGAGTTTGCTAATAAGAACAAAACCTTAAGTCCCATTATTTTTTTAGTGGAGAGGAACTACTTACAAAACAAAATAAGCTATGTGTGTGCACACTGGCATGCATGCACGTGTGTGTGTGTACACACATACCCTTCTTCCACTCAATCATTAAAAAAAAAAAAAGATTAATTCCATGACAACTAACAGAATCTTAATAATAACAAAATAAACAGAACTGTAGTTTTTCTGAGGCTGACCAGTAAATTATAAAAGCATACCTTATTACCTACAAATGGTATCATTTGTTTCTGTTTTGTAAATCAGTGCCATTTTTTTTCCTTGAACATTTAAAAAAACAAAACAAAACAAAACAAACTCACTGCCATCAAGTCAATTCCAACTCACAGTGACCCCTTTTGGGTTTCTGAGGCAGTAAATCTTTACTGAAGCAGAATGCCCTATCTTCCTTCCGTGGAGCAGCTGGTTTCAAAAGCGAACAATTTTTCAGATGAGTGTCATTTTAAATTCAGAACATACAGTATAACCTGTATTTAGTAGGTAGGTTTCCTTGACTCCCTAATATACAGAAAAGAATTAGCCTATGGATGATACTCACTGAATGTTTGAATTGCTCTTCAAGTTATCTAGTATTCTTCTTAACATCTTCCTGGATCATTAAGATAGACTAAAGAAATTCATTAAGTAATCTGTTTGCATGATCTCTCTACTCATCCAGTAATATATGTAAGAAAAATAAATCATGTTCAGTTAATTCTTTTTAACTTTTTCAACTTTCATCCCCTCCAAAACTTGTCCACCCTCAGGGTTTCATATATCCATCCAAGTGGATGACTTCCAAATCTCCATTTTCAGCACTGATTTCTCACCCAAACTTCAGTCTTGAATTTACAACAGCCTTTGAGACCTTTGCATTTTGTGGTCCTGCCAACTCCTGATTTTCAATAGCTCCTAAACCAGAACGAGCATATTTTTCCTAACCTCTGTCCTTTTTCCAAAAGTGCTGGAACAATAATTTTCTCTAGTCACTAAGACTAAAAGCCCTGAAGTTATCCTTGATTCTGCCTCTCCATCATCCTGCATAACCAGATCATCACAGAATCCTAACACCTTCTTTCATGTGCAGAGCAAGGCACATTTTTCCTAAGACTCATTTATTCATGTTATACTCGCTACCACCATTGTAATGAGACAAATGGGCTGAAATAAATATGAAAGAAGCTTTCTTCTGGCTGGGCTGTCCCCTTCAACATTTTAATCAATGACTTGGATGAAATACATAAATTGTTAGCAAATAGGCAGATGGCAGAAGTCTAAAAGTAATAGTGACTAATCTGCTTGATAGAATCAGAATTCGCAAGGCATGGTTTTATAAATCCTTGATAGTTCTCATTCCTTTAAGCATGGAATCTATATTTCTTTCTTTCTTTTTTTTTTTCTTCAAATTTTTATTGTGATTTGGGTGAAGGTGTACAGAGCGAATTCATTTTCCACAGAGCAGTTCATACACATTTTGTTTCATGACATTGATGGCAATTTCCCACAGTGTAACAGCTCTCTTCCCACTTCTTTCTTGTAGTTATCTCTTCCCTGTGTTCTTCTTTCCTATGAATTCCTGCCCCATGAGCTATTTTCCTGTGCAAATACTGCCCTTTTGTTTCTCCATGGTTGATTGTTCTAAGGAATGTATCTACCTGGTATAAATATTCACTTTATATTCCTGTCTATTGTTTGGCTAGAAGCCATGGGGGTGAGTTCAATTACAGGCCTGAAGAGTAATTAGGGGTCATAGTCTTGTGGGTGGAGTCCATATTTCTTAACCTGGCACACCACCCTTTATTTCTGGACATGTTGTTCCATGCACTCCATGGTCAACTTGCCCAATAATTCCTTTATGTGTCCTACATTTTCACATCTCAGAAATTTTCCTCAAGTTGTTCCATCATCTAGACATAAGCTTCTCCCACATACTTTCCTGTTTCTCAAGAACAAAACCCAACCCAACCCCTTCCCCTCAAAACAAATAGACACACAAACAAAAAACTCAAACTCCTACTCACCTTTTAAGGCCTAGTTTATATGTCACTTTTCTCTCAAATTTTCCTTTATGACCTCAATTCTCCAAATAGAATTAAATGCTCCCTCATCTTTGCTCTCAAGACATTTTCCATAAGTATTCTGTCATAGCATTTATCCTATTATGGTTTCTTTTATTTCTCAGTCCTTGCTGTTGGATAGCAGGGAGTTTTATCTTATTTCTCTCTAAATTCTTAGCACCCAGGAAAATGAGAAGAACCAAATGTGTACTCAATAAATGTTCATTGCACTTTGTTAATTTGGCTAAGGGACAAGCCAGCCATAACCAGGTGAAAATGAACATGAAAAATATGCTGTCTTATACTGTTTAAGAATAGAGTGGGCTATGTGGCTTAGCAGTAATACAAATAAAGGTGATCTGGAGGTTTTAGTGGCAGTAATCCCATCTTGAAGTAATATGATAGTAGCTTGCATTAGTAGGAGTAATAAGGTATGCAAATGTAGAACAAGTGAGCTGATAGTTCCATATTCTCCTATTCTGGTATGAAAATACCTGTGATATTCTGTCCAATAAAATGTTGGGAACTACATTTTAAAAGAAACTCAGATATTGGAATATGTTTTCAAAGATGGACAACAAGAATGGTGAAAGGAATAAAAACCCCTATCCACAAGAAAGGAGACAAGAACACTGATTTCTGATGGGTCATTGAATTACTAACATGTGAGTAGAATTAGGCTATTCTGTATGGCCTCAAGGATGAACCTAGAGAGGAGAAGTCTAAGCTTCAAGGAGGCAGATGTTGATTCCATGTAAGAATACCTGGATGGTGTCACTCACATTAAGAGGTGGCCAACTCCCTGTCATTTGGGGTATTCAAGCATAAGTTGCACATCTGTTTGGCAGGGATGTATAAAGGGAATCAATTAGATTTTATCATAGATGTGTGTGTGTGTGTGTGTTTTACTGACCCATTGACTACCATGAAGAATTAAAGAAAATATTTACATGCATGAACTCAGTTGCCACAGATACCACTGTATTTTATTGTCTTGTAATTACCTGTTGCACACACTTATATCTTTGCCTGCCTGCCTTATGAAGACATTTGAGTTTGCCTACTCTGATTAGATAGGTTTCTTCCAATTGTAAATAAGATTTTTCTTCCTCAACATAAATTTTCTTCTCTGTCTGCACAGTTTAGTGTTTTCATGGGTCTGTTTTTGTTACTCTAATCTATGATATCCTTCTCTCCTCCCCATGTACTTTTTTAAAGTTATACCATAAGGCCTACATTCTATAAGAATGCACCCATATTTTGAATCCCATTCCTTCCAGACCCATATGACCGATATTTTTGGCCACTAAAAAGTAGCACTTTTCTTCCCCAATTAACAACCTAAATGATCGGAGAAGTAAATGAGGAGAAGAAGCTACATTGGAGGACCTCGCTCATATGAGAATAAATTAGGCCTTGAACTTGAAGTTTCAAATTAAGCAGACTTATCCTCCTTTTCCAAGCCAGTATGACCTGGGATTCAGAGGTCCAGAGGAGAATTTGAGCTCTCTTCAGTCAGCTTGCTCTTAAGGAGAAGAAGGCCAGAGCAGAACTATGCATGCCTAGTTATTCTTTCTGTATTAACCTATCCGTTAAGGTACTCTACATCTCCAAGGGTACAGTGAAGCCCAGAGTTACACTTTGTCAACTCCTTTCATAGGAAGTAAACATCAGGAATGGGGAAAAAAAAAAAATGTATTTACCATTAACATCCATGTTTTTAAAAATTATTTCTGGGCACATAAAATCTACCCCCAAAATAAGAACAGTTTTGAGAACAGACACCTTATTCTTTCCATGTATAGCACAAAGTGCCCAACACTGAGTAAAAGCTTAGTAAATATGAAATACCATCATGTAATATAAAGAGCAATGAATGAGAAGTCTGGAGACTTGACTGGAGTCTGGAGCTCTGACCCTGTGAGAGCTTAATACCCCCAGGTCTCAGTTTCTTATCTGTGAAATAAGGGAATTGGAAAAGATTGATCCAAGAGGAAGTCATAAAGCCTAAGATCCATAAATATGACTAAAACAGATAACAGGAATAGATTATGAGAATCTATTCAGCTGTTAAAATGGAAGAAAATATGGTTAATAAATGATCTTGCAGAACTGGTTTGCTAAAATTAAATTTAATATAAGTGAAAGAATCTGAATATCTATGTACGTATCTGAGAAGGACATAAATGTCTTTTCTGAACATATAATTCCTGTTTTCAGGTGTCCAGAGCTTCCTCCCTGGCTTCCTCTTCCTGGACAGGGTCATATATTCTACAGTTATCTTCCATCCTCTCTTATCTTTAAAACATCAATATACTTATCTTGGCAAGGTTTCCTAGAGAAGAATCTGGTAACCCAATTCACACAAAGGTAAGAAGTTCACATTATATATTCATTCATAGTAGAATTTTAGGGAAATGTTACCCACTAGATGAGGAGATATTTTTGGATATGGAGTCTTTTTCCAGCATCTCTCTTGCCATATTACATAGGCATCTGTTCATTCTATGCACAACGATAAAGCCAATTCAGCCTGCGTTTGAGAGAAATTATGATTGTGTACGTGTGAGGGGTGGTGTGTCATCCACCATAAAGGCAGTCTGACAGGGAGGTCCATGGCTAGCCGTTCCATATACAGCTGGATTATCCTGTGAAATATCTTAAAGTATATAAATCTGTATGGAGTCCCAGGAGAAGAACTAGATAATTCAGTGGGTTTTTGTGTCTGTCTCTATTTACTGAGATCTTTTCTACAAAAAAGAAAAAAAGAATTGGAGGGGTCTCACACACATGTTGGAACAATTATCCAAGAATATCTCATCCCTGAGAAAAATATAACCCTTGATTTGCTGCCAAAGTCAGTGAGATCTATGGCAGCTTGCCTTCTGCACACAAACCTTGCACATTAACACTTTAGGGACTCTAGCAGAAAGCACATTTCATTGTTTCCTACAGCTCATTTGTGAATGGGGGACTGGACTAGGACCTCAAGGAAGGTGTCTTCTGAACCTGAGAAGATTTTTATCACAAAGAGTGTACTAAATGACCTCAGTCCATTTTTGGTCTTGTGAGACACACACTATAAGCATTGTGTTGTTTTTTTTTTTTCCCACTGCTTTAGTGGTGCAGTGATTAAGACATTTGGCTACTAACCAAAAGGTTGATGGTTCAAACACTCCAGTTGCTCCATTAAAAAAAAAAAAAAAAATGATGAGGCAACTTGCTTCTGTAAAGATTTACAGCCTTGGAAACCCAATGAAGCAGTTCTTTTCTGTTCTAGGTGACTATGAGTCAGAATTGACTCGGCAGTTTGGTGTGGTTTTGGTTTGACAACTTGAATAAAATATTTGAAAGGAGCTCTTTAAAGGTGAAGACTATTGTGACATAGACTACTAACTGATCACCAACTTATCTAATATATTTCCTGGACACAAAGCTAAAATTGATTTCCCAGCATTTTTGTGAAACTAGATGAGGTGTGAAACTTGAGTTTTAGCCAATGGAATAGGATTAGAAATGTCATACCCCACCTCTAGACCTGGCCCATAGAAGTTTCTCCACTTATGACCCTTCATATTCTTTCCCCCTTACTGTTAACTGAAATGGAGTCAACCCCTAGGGTGACCTTGAGAGCCACATTGCATTGTTTGAGTCATGGTGAAGATGGTAGAGCCTGAGTTGCTAATTCATCTCTTCAAGGAGATCTCAACAGGGAACCCTCACATTGGATTGTCACGACAGCAAAAAATAACCTTTTATTATGTTGAGTGATTAAGATTTTGGAGTTATCTGTTAGAGTGGTTAACACTGGCCTTAACCAACAATGATGATCACATTAATTTATGTGATCTTGAAGGCCATTATTTATATAGAATGATTTTTAGTAAGGGTAAGATTTTTTTGAGTATGCTAAAATTCTGTCTGACAAGAAATTACATTCTTTGATTTTTTTGGTGTCTTTTTCCCCTTCCAGACTGGATACATAATATCTCAACATTTTCTAAGACTGCTGTGATGGTTATGCTCTTGTGTCACCTTGGCTGGGCCTGGTTGAGTGGCTGGGCAGCTGGTGGTAGTTATTGCCCGTGATGAGACTGGCAATCAACTCCATGGTGGGATCTACCACAAGCAGCTGAGTAGCTGCTTTGGGTATGTGGTCTGCTTCTCATATATAAGCAGCAGCTTTGGGAATGGTCTCTAACCTATGGCACACTTGGACTCTGTGTGTAGCTGTATCATTGCTCAGTAGCCTGCTATACTCTGCTGACTTGGAGCCTTACAATGGACTTAAAGTTAATGGCCTGCTGTGTGGTTTGGTAACATTGGGACTGTGCCTTTTTACTTGACAAACTTGGGGCTTCCTAGCCTCAGCAGCCAGCAGCTGTCTGAGTGAAGAAATGTCTCTAACTCCAGCGGGCTGGGAGCAGGAGGCAAAGCTGGACCCCAAGGTTGAGGGGCTTTCACCCAACCCCTAGAGCCTGGCACTTTGAACTTGGACTTAAAGCCTCCAAATTGTAAGAATAAACTCCTGTTTGTTAAGGCCATCCCATTTGTGGTATATTTCTTGTCAGAGCAGCATTAGGTAACCAGAACAACTGCCTAACCTTATCTAAGTTCATATTGATGCCCATTTACTTTCTTAATTTTATTCTTTCCTCCTTTGCTTCTTCTCTTCTGTTATCAACACTTTTTCCCCCTTTACTCATTTGGAGCCTTCGTTCATTCAACTGATATTTCATGTATGCCTATTCTGTGTCAGACATTTGCCAAGTGCTGAATGGACAGTGGAAAATTAAACAGACTTGGTTCTGATCTTATGGAGTTTTTGGTAGGGTGTGGGAAATAGATACCAAACAAGAGAACAAGCAGATACATTTATACTAATAAATTATGATAAGTACTATGAAAGAATCCAATAGACAATAATGAGGGAGAGGTACAGAGACCCTTCTTACAGGAGAGTATCACAGGTTTTGAGAGGTGATATTTAAGCTTTGATCCAATGAAAGAGGAAACACAAGCTGTGGAAGAAATAGGAGAGGAATATTCAAGTTTGAGTAATGACACTGAAGTGGGAATGTGTTTGGCAGATTCAAGGATTGGGAAAGAAGAGATCATTGTGACAGCAGCTCCATGGATGATGGAGAGAAATGAAGTTGGAGGGGTAGACAGAGTTGTCCAGGGTTTAAAATGTCATGGGAAGGAGTTTGACTTTTACTAGAAGTGAAATGAGGAGTCACTGAAATGTTTTAAGTAGGAAAATAAAGTTATCTAATTAAAGTTTTAAAAATACTTCAGCTTTGTCTGGAAAATAGAGGACAGGAAGCCCAGGGTTGGAAGGATGATTGATCAGGAAAGAAAGTTTCACAGTAGTCAGTAATCATGATGGTGGCTTGAACTAGAGAGGAGACAGTAGGGATTAAGGCATATGAAGGTATTTGTGATACAATTTTAAATGCTTGTGTGATATACAACTGAGAATTTGGACAAGCAGTTTGGAGCTCAGAAGAGAGATCTATACTTCAAACAAATTTTGGTATTGTGTTAGTATACATTGTTTTAAGCCAGGAAGCAAAGTAAAAGACTCAATGCCTTCTACTTAGGCTCACAGTGTGTTTCTTGGATTGAAAAATTCTTATGCAAAGAAAAGGAAACTATGGATAGAAGATATGAACAGACACTTCACCAAAGAAGATATTCAGGCAGCTAATAAACACATGAAGAGATGTTTGTGATCATTAGCCATTAGAGAGATACAAACCAAAATGGCCATGATATACCATCTCACCCCAGTATTAATAGCAAAGTTCAACAAGACAGAAAATAACAAATGTTGGATAGGATGTGGAACCATTAGGACTTTCATATACTGCTGACAGGACTATAAAATGATACAACCACTGTGGAAATCAGTATTTGTTTGTTGTTGTTGTTATGTGCCGTCGAGTCGGCCCTGACTCATAGCAACCCCTCCTTGGGTTTCCAAGGCAGTATCACTACGGAAGTAGGATTGCCCAACCTTCCAGTATAGTGATTCCTTAAAAAGTTGGAAATAGAAGTACCATTTGCTCTAGCAATCACATTAATCAGTATATATCCTAAAGAAGTGAGAGGCAGGAGATGAACAGATATGTGCACACCCATGATCATTGCAGCACTATTCGCAATAGCAAACAGATGGACACAACCTAAGTGCCCATTAACTCAGGAATGGATAAAGAAACTGTGGTACATGCACACAATGAAATACTATGCAACCTTAAAGGATAATGTAAAATCTGCAAAATACTGCATAATGTGGATGAAGTTGGAGGGCATTATGCTGAGTGAAATAACTCAATCACAGAAGGACAAACATTGTTTAGTCCACTATTGTAAAAAGGTAAGGAAAAGTTTATACATGGAAGGAAACTTTCCTTGTTGGTTACCAAGGTTAGAAGAGGAGGGGAGGGAAAATTCCTAGATAGGTTGGGATACACACACACACACACACACATATATAGAAATCAAAGATTATTAGTAGTTACAAGGGGTAGGAAGGAGGGGGAAAGGAGAAGCTTTTGCTTGCAGGGCATTGAGTTTATGCTAATGGTGGTGGAATATTTTGGGGAAGGATAGTAATAATGATGGCACAACATGAAAAATGTCATCAATGTCCCTGAGCTGTAAATGGGGAAGTTTTTTATGTTGGCAAATGTCTTGTGTATGTTTTCACCACAATATATATATATATATATTTTAAAAAAAGGAAACCAGGGAGCCAATTAAGCATTCTAATCCATTGCGTTCAAGTCCATTTTGACTTATAGTGGCCTATAGAACAGAGCAGAACTGCCCCATAGGCTTTCCAAGGCTGCAAATTTACAGAAGCAGACTGCCTCATCTTTCTCCCATAGAGCAGCTATGGGTTTGAACTGCTGACCATTTGGTTAGCAGTCTAATGCTTTAACCACTGTGTCACCAGAGCTCCTTCCCATAGAAATAGTAAATATATTTCAAGGTGGTTCTCAAGAAATGGTGATGGGTTGCATCAAGTCATCTGTATTTCATTTCTAATTGTCATTGTAATGAAGATGCAGATTTTTTTTAAAAAAATGTTGGCTAAGGTTTGTAATCTTTTATGCTAGCGGATGACCTGGTTTCCCCAGGAACTTGAATATTTTTAATCTCATATTATGCAATTTTAGATAAGCATTTAAGACTCTAAGTCTTGGACAAATGTATATGGACTAAGTATTTCTCTATGGCAATCATTTTGTATCAGTGCCTCAAACTGGTTCATTCCAGTTCAATCCCATCCTGAGAATTTGCACTTTCATCTCAGATACAGTGAATCAGAATCTACAGTCTAACAAGATCCCCAGGAGATCATTATGTTTGACCTGTAAGAATCAACTCAAAGAAACAGCTGCAAATATTGATTAACAGTAGAAACTTAAAAGGTAAAAAGTATGAATCAGGGAAAATCGGAAGTTGTCAAAAGTGAAATGTAATACTTCAAAATATATATCCTAGGTATCAATGAGCTGAAATGGACTAGTATTAGCCATTTTGAATCAGACACTCATATGGTCTATTATGCTAGGAATGACAAATTGAAGAGGAACAGCATCACATTCTTTGTCAAAAAGAACATTTTAATATCTATCCAGAAGCACAACACTGTCAGTGATAGAATAATATACATAGGCTTACAAGGAAGACCACTTAATACAATTCATATTTGAATTTACACACAAACCTCTGATACCAAATATGAAAAAACTGAAGAATTTTACCAACTTCTGCAGTCTGAAATTTGTTAAACATGCTGCAATCAAGATGCATTGATAATTACTGGTGGATAGAGTGTGAAAGTAGAAAACAAATAGGAGGATCAGTAGCTGGAAAATGTGGCCCTGGTAATAGAAATGATACTGGAGATCACATGATAGTATTTTGCAAGACCAACAACTCATTTATTGCAACTAGTTTTTTCAACACATGGACCTCTTCAGATGGAGTACACAGGAATCAAAATGAAACACATCTGTGTATACAGGCAATGGAGAAACTCAATATCATCAGTCATAACAAGGTCAGGAGCTGACTGGAACGACCATCAATTGCTCATATACAAGTTCAAGTTGAAGCAGAAGAAAATTAAAAGACATCCACAAGAGCCAAAATATGACCTTGATTATATCTAATCTAAACTTAGAGACCATCTGAAGAATAGATTTGATGCACTGAACATAATGAGCAAAGACCAAATAAGTTGTAGGCTGACATCAAGACATCATACATGAAGGAAGGAAAAGGTCATTAAAAAGACAGGAAAGAAAGAAAAGACCAAACTAGATGTCAGAAGAGACTCTGAAACTTGCTTTTGAATATAGAGTAAGTAAAGCAAATAGACTCGGAAGGAAGGTTGGGCAATCCTACTTCCATAGTGATACTGCCTTGGAAACCCAAGGAGGGGTCGCTATGAGTTGGGGGCGAGTCGATGGCAAATAAAAACAACAACAACAACAAAGCAAATAGAAGAAATGATGAAGTAAAAGAGCTGAACAGAGGATTTCAAAGGACAGTTCAAGAAGACAAAGTAAAATATTACAATGAAATGTGCAAAGATTTAGAAAACCAAAGGAGAAGAACATTCTCAACATTTCTCAGGCTGAAAGAACTTAAAACAAAATTCAAGCTTCAAGTTGTAATATTCAAGGATTCCATGGACAAAACATTGAATGACACAGGAAGCATCAGAAGGAACACAAAGAGTGCCTGTACCCAAAAGAATTGGTTGATGTTCAACCATTTTAGGAGGTAGCATATGATCAAGAATTGATGGTACTGAAGGAAGAAGTCCAAACTGCATTAAAGACACTGACAAAAACAAGTCTCTAGGAATTGATGGAATACAAATTGAGATGTTCCAACAAATGGAAGCAATGCTGGAAGCTTTCACTCACCAATGGCAAGAAATTTGGAAGACAGCAACCTGGACATCCAACTGGAAGAGACTCATTTAAACCCATTTGAAAGAAAGGTGATCCAACAGAATGAGGAAATTATCAAGCAGTGTCAATAATATCCAGGGGTGAATTACCCAGTAAGGAAGTTAGCCACTGATTATTTGTGCTTTACTTACTAGTCTGTAGTGAATAGTTTCACAGAATGTAGTGAAAACCATGTGAAACAGTTTGCTACAGATTAGTAGATAAATATAAGTAAGCCCATGCTTACCTGGCTTACTGGGTGCTCCATCCTTATCAGGGATTGTAAATTTGAAAAGCGGCTTTAATTCTGTAAGTGAGTTTGTGGTGTTGGGAGAAAGACAGATGCCAGTCATATCTAGCAGCAGAATCATTGATGTGTTTAAAAATGGCTTACCTTGCTTATTGGGTAATCTGACACTTAATATCACCAAAACAAAACCCAAACTCACTCCCATCAAGTCCATTCTGATTCATAGTGACACTTTAGGACAGAGTAGTATTGGGTTGCCAAGGCTGTATATTTTATGGAAGCAGACTGCCTCATTTTTCTCCCACAGAGTGGCTGGTAGATTTGAACCACTGACCTTTTGGTTAGAAAATGAGGCAAACCTATGAATAGAACAAAGGGTTTAAAATCAGGAAAGGGGTGCATCAGCATGGTATCTTTCACCATTATGCAATTAAATTAATTCAATTGCTATGCTGAACAAATAATCCAAGAAGCTGGAATATATGAAGAAGAAAGTGCCATCAGGATTGGAGGAAGACTCATTAACAAACTGCAATATGCAGATGACACAACCTTGCTTGCTGAAAGTGAAAAGGACTTGAAGCATTTACTGATGAAAATCAAAGACTATAGCCTTCAGTATGGATTACACCTCAACATAAAGAGAACAGAAATCCTCATGACTGGACTAATAAGCAACATTGTGATAAACTGAGAAAAGACTGAAGTTGTCAGAAAATTCATTTACTTGTATCCACAATCAATGCCCATAGAAACAGCAATCAAGAAATCAGATGTCATATTGCACTGGGCCAATCTGCTGCAAAACACCTCTTTAAAGTGTTAAAGAGCAAGACTTTAGGTCTCAGACTAAGATGCACCCAGCCTAAGCCATGGTGTTTTCAGTTGCCTCATATGCATGCAAAGGCTGGACAATGAATAAGGAAGACTGCAGAAAAATTGATGCATTTGAATTACAGTGTTGGGGAAGAGCATTGAATCTACCATGGATTGCCACACACTGCTTGTCTGTCAGTTTGTTGTACTATGGTGCCTTGTGTTTAGCTGTCACGATGGAAGCTATGCCACTGGTATTTCAAATATCAGCAGGGTCACTCCTGGTGAACAGGTTTCAGTGGAGCTTCTAGACTAGGACAAACTGGGAAGAAAGATAGTGCCATCCACATCTGAAAAAATTGGCCACTGAGAACCTTATGAATAGCAGTGAAACATAAGTCCAATATACTGCTGGAAAACTTATGAATAACAATGCAACATTGTTTGATATAGTGTCAGAAGATGAATCCCTCAGGTTGGAAGGCACTCAAAACATGACAGGGGAAGAGCTGCCTCCTCAAAGATCTTAATCACATGGATGAAGTAAATCTTTCTGAACCTTCCTTTGTTGATGGGGCACAACTCAAAATGAGAAGATACAGCTGAAAATATCCATTAATAATCAGAATATGGAATGTATGAAGTGTAAATCTACTAAAATTTGTAAGTTGTAAAAAATGAACTGGAGATTAGGCACCAACTGGTGGAAAAACCTAAATGGAAACAGTGAGTACAGAGATGGTTGGAGCTGCAGACTGTCAACTACTCTGATGACACCAACAGCCCGAATATTTCCAAGTGGTGTTGGGACCTAAGAATTGACCTAAAGATCAGTCCTGGTCACCAAGGGCTGCAGGGACAACTGCTCTGGTGGCCTTTGACTAGGAAGGGAAATAGCAAGGAGGGAGATAATCTGAGCTGTGGACTTTCTGCTGTCCGGAGTGCACAGCCATTTTGATTATTTACACATGGAAGCCATTTTGGATTTTAAAGTGGTAGCATTCAAGGGACCTAAGAACTGGCTCTGCTTGCCAGGGTTGGCAAGGACATATGAGAGGCTGACAACAGGAAAGGAGACAGGTGGTGAGTGTATAAATGCTGTTAACTAGTGAAGAGAGGAGCAGAGCACAGTACCCTGCCTGTTTAGATAACATACAGACAAAACAAAGAAAACAAAAATTGTGGGCAATTCACTCCAACATACAATCACCAACTAAATATAAACATAAAAACATCACAATGCCTCAGAGACAATAGAGCATCACAGTCTGCACAAAGAAGCAAGATAAAGCAGGAGAAACAAGGGACCATGATACAGACCCAAAACACATCCCTAAGGAAGAAGCAGCACTGGAACTCCCTGATAAGGAATTCAAAAGAATTATATTTAGATATCTTCAAAGGATTTAGAGATAGACCAAAGAAAACACAGAAACAACCCTACAAGAATTTTGGAAGAAAATACAAGAACATGACAAACACAAAAATCACAAAATAAACAAAAAATTAGAAATGATTCTAAATCTACAGATAGAAATCCAGAAGATTAATACTAAATTGTCAGAAATAGATAACACATTGAAAGGGCAAAGGAGTAGAAGTGATGCAATGGAAGACAGAATTAATGAGATTGAAGACAAATACCTGAATACTTCTTTGGAAAAGGATCAATCAGAAAAAAGATCAAAACAAAATGAAGATATCCTAAGGTTCATGTGGGATACCATCAAAAGGAATAACCTATGAGTCATTGGAATTCCAGAACAGGAAGAGAAAAATAAAACCACTGTTCTCAGTGTCCAAGATTTGTTGGAGGAGAACTTCCCTGATATGATGAAAGATGAGACTATATCCATTCAGGAAGCCCAACGAAACCCAAACAGGATAGACCCCAAAAGAAAATCACCAATACATATCATAATCAAATCCACCAAAATCAAAGACAAAGAAGGAATCATGACAGCAGCATGGGAAAAATGAAAAGTTACATACAAGGGGCAACCAATAAACCTAAGCATGGATTTCTCAACAGAAACTATGCAGACGAGAAGGCAGTGGGATGGTATATATAAAACACTGAAAGAGAAAAATTTCCAACCAAGAATTACGTACCTAGCAAAATTGTCCCTCAAATATGATGGTGCAATTAGGACATTTCCAGGTAAGCAGAAATTAAAGGAATTTGTTAAAACCAGACCAACCTTACAAGAGATACTAAAGGGAGCCCTTTGGACAGAGAAGCAACAACAGCCAACAACAACTGACCATTAACATACATGATGATATAACCCCAAAACCAAACCAGCTATGGAAGTATCCAAAGTAAATAATCCTACAAGATTATAAACAGGGAACCAGAGACACCAACTGACAAATGAGCACAACTACAAACCAAAAAGAGGGAAAAAATCTGTGTTGTTACAGAACTTCTAGATGGTAGGGAAGTCACAACAACTACAGGATAGAACAGACTGTTCTAAACTTGGGAAGAAAACTATAAATCACAGGGTAACCTCAAAGAAAAATGATAAACCTTCACATCAAAATATAAAAGAGGACCAGCATAAATATTCAGCAAATGCTAAAACAATAGCAATGAAGGAAGTGATAACATGATTCACAAACAAAATGAGCTCAGCAT
>NW_006921655.1:8019336-8076731 GCF_000298275.1 Orycteropus afer afer | reverse complement strand
TGTGGAGGGTCAAGGAAAGGTTTATATATGGAGGGAAACTTTCTTTGTTGGTTGCCAGGGATGGGAGGGGAGGAGGGAACACTGCCAAAACAAAAAAAATGCATTGACCCATGTCACTTTAGTTTTGTGTATTTCACTGTACGTAAATTATATTTCAATAAAATGCACTTTGAATCTGAGAATCATATGGTCTATTATTCTGGGTATGACAAGTTGAAGACGAATGGTGTTGAATTTATCATCAAAAAGAACATTTCAAGATCTATCCTGAAGTACAATGCTATCAGTGATAGGATAATATTCATATGCCTACATACAACTATTACTCAAATTTACACACCAACCACCAAAGCCAAAGATGAAAAAATTTAAGATTTTTACCAACGTCTGCAGTCTGAAATGGACCAGACATACAGTCAAGATGTATTGATAAATTTTGGTGATTGGAGTGCGAAAATTGAAAAAAGAGAAGCACTGGTAGTTGGAAAATTTAGCCTTGGTGATAGAAATAATGCCAGAGGTCACATGATAGAATTTTACAAGACCAAAGACTTATTCGTTGTAAATACCTTTTTTCAACAACATAAATGGTGACTATGCACATGAACCTTGCCAGACGGAATACACAGAAATGAAATTAACTACATCAATGGAAAGAGGTGATGGAGAAGCTCAATAGCATCAATCAGAACAAGGCCAAGAGCTGACTGTGGAACATACCATCATTGCTCATATGCAAGTTCAAGTTGAAGCTGAAGAAAATTAAAACAAGTTCATGAGAGCCAAAAATACGACTTTGATTATATCCCACCTGAATTTAAAGAACATCTGAAGAATAGATTTGATATTTGACTTTTGAACAGTAGTGACTGAAGACCAGAGAAATTGTGTGATGCCATTAAGAACATATGTGAAGAAAAGCAAAAGGTCATTAAAAAAACAGGAAAAGAAGAAAAGAAAAAAAAAAAATGGATGTCAGAAGGGACTCTGAAACTTGCTATTGAATGCAGAGCAGCTAAAGCAAATTGAAGAAATGATGAAATTAAAGAGCCAAACAGATTTCAAAGGATGGCTCTAGAAGCCAAAGTAAAGTATTATAATGAAATGTGCAAAGGCCTTGAATTAGAGAACCAAAAGGGAAGGACACACTCAGCATTTCTCAAGCTGAAAGAACTGAACAAAAAATTCAAGGCTCAAGTTGCAATATTGAAGAATTCTAAGGGCAAAATATTGAATGATGCAGGAACAATCCAATGAAGATGAAAGGAATACACAGAATCAACATATCTAAAAGAATTGGTCAACATTCAGACATTTCAGGAGGTAGCATATGATCAAGAATCAATAGCATTGAAAGAAGTCCAGGCTCCTCTTAAGGAACTGTCAAAAAACAAGGCTCCAGGAATTAATGAAACATCTATTAAGATATTTCACCAAATGGATGGAGTGCAGAGGTTCTCACTCATTTATGCCAAGAAATTTGGAAGCTAGCTACCTGGCCAACTGACAGGAAGAGATCAATATTTGTGCACATTCCAAAGAAAGGTAGTCTAACAAAATGCAGAAGTTACTGAATGATAATAATACTATCACAAAGAAATAAAATTTTTCTGTAGATAATTTTAAAAATGATTACAGCAGTGTACTGGCAGGGAACTGCCAGAAATTCAAGTCAGATTCAGAAGAAAGTGTGGAATGAGGGATGCCATTGCTGATGTCAGAAGGATATGGGCTGAAAACAAAGAATATCAGAAAAATATTTACCTTTGTTTTATTGAGTATGCAAGGGCATTCAACTGTGTGGATCACAACAAATTATAGATAACATTGCAAAAAATGGGAATTCCAGAACACTTAATTGTGCTCATGAGGAACATTTTATATAAAGAATCAAGACACTTAATTGTGCTCATGAGGAACATTTTATATAAAGAATCAAGAGGCATTCAAACAGGACTAGGGGATATTAAACCAAAAACCAAACTCACTGCCGTGGAGTCAGATCCAACTCATAGTGACCCCTCCTTGGGTTTCCAAGGCAGTATTTCTGTGGAGGTAGATTGCTCAATCTTCCTTCCAAGGAATGGCTTGTAGGTTTGAATCGCCAACCTTCTGGTTAACAGTCAAATGCCTTAGGCATTATGCCACCAACCAAAATATCCCTTAGAAGTGAGAATGACTAGACTTTATCTCACCTACTTTGGTTATGTTGTAAGAAGGGACTGGTTCCTGGAGAACAATATCATGCTTGGTAAAATAGAGGGTCATTGAAAAAGGAGAAAACCCTCAATGAGATGAATTGATACAGTGGCTCCGACAATGGTCTCAAGCATAGAAAATATTATGAGGGTGTCGCAGGACTGGGCGGTGTTTTTTCTGTTGTACATAGGGTCTCTATGAGTCAGAACCAACCAGATGGCACATAACCACAACATATCTGGGGTGGAAATGCAAATTCTCAGCAGTGGTTAGAAGCCCTTTTTCATATAACTTGATATCTCAGTTTCTCAGTGACTGCTTTTTTGAATTAGTCATTTTTATTTTTTCTGAGCTTTCTCTCGAAAATACACAAATAACATACAAAAATACACAAATGACAAATACATAAAGTCTATGACTCAGGAAATTCCACTAAATGAACACATCCATAAAAACTGTATGCTAATCAAAGTGATTTGAGTTTTTTACATTGTCTCCAAATTCCCTTATCTAGATCCTCATTCTTGTGTTTGTTTTTTTCTTTCACTCTCTTCAACATTTATTGGACTAATATTTTCCAGACTTATTTTAAGCACTGGCATGCATCAGTGTAAAAACAGAAGATCACCAGTCCTAAGGGAACCTAAAAACCTGTTGCCAGCATGTTGATTCTGAATCATAGCAACCCTGTAGGACAAAGAATTGCCCCATAGGGTTTCCAAAGCTGTTATCTTTACAGAAGCAAACTACCACATCTTTCTCCCATGGAGCAGTTAGTTTGAATTTTGACCTTTTGGTTAGCAGGTGCTTTAACCACTGCACCACTAAAGTACTCCATGCTAATTTTGATCAGATTCCTACTTTTGATCCCTAATTTTTCAGAGGCTGAATTTCTCAAGTGGTTTTCATGTACCCCATAGCAAGATTGTCTACTTCCTAAATTGTAGTCCATTATCATCTAATTGAATGTTTAAAACCCACATCCAGACCTCCCAGATCTTATCTGCACAGTTCCTTGCCCATATGTACCAAGTCTTCAAATGTCTGTTGAATCAGTAAATGAATAATGGTGCTCTGCCCATTGTCTGGCACTTTATTCTCCTCCTGCCCTATATATATATTGGAGAGACAGACTAAACCCTAGACTCCGAAGTCACCTTGTGGCCCTGCTTTCTGTTCTCTTTGGCCTAGAAAGATTTCAGTACTTTAGATTCACCTCTCTGCCTCTATCCATAGTACTTGAGGCCAGTGTTGTACCTTTTTGCAAATCTGTGGTCTTTACCCAACTAAATATCTGGTGCAGAACTTCTCTGATCTGGTGCATGTACCATCGGATTTTGATACTTGTGGAACTTTCCTGTCTGAGAAGGTGTTAGGTCCACTTGGCCACTCAACTTGCATCCTTAGCCATATCAGCGCCCTGCTTCTGCTGACATAAGTAAGCCAGCTCAATACTTAATAATGTTCTTATCAAAAGCTACTTTCAAATAAAAAAGGCAACTTAGAGTGATTGATTGGATTGCATAATCTAGCTATTAATTTCACTCTGGTCTTTTTAAGGGCAGCCATAACGAGAAAGGGAAGGACATTGGTTACTAAAAGAAATAGGTACAAATCAGGATACTGCTTGGTGGAGAGTGATACCATTAGCCTGAACTTAGTATTATAGGCCTTGTTCTATACAGTGGTTGCATCAGTCCCACCCCCTGGCGGTCAAGAACGTTTTGTGGGGTGAGGCACCTTGGTGGGTGATGCTCTGCTTTAATGCACCATCCTAGGTATGTGGATTCACAGATGGTGACCACTTTAGACTCATCATGAGAAGGGTTCTGTGGTAAAGAAACCAGCGAAATAAGTACTCTTGGCTAAAATGTGAGTCAAATCCTCTCTTTTTTTTCAGGCAATTAAAGAGCCTTGTTGCACACTTGGAGACAGTGTTCACACAGGCGATTCTCCTGCTATTAGAGAAGCAGATTGACTCCGTTTTGATCATCCTGCCCTCGTCTGCTTGGCAAGCGCAGTGTGATGTCCATATGCTCTATTGTTCCCGTCAGCAGGGCGCTAACGTTTCTTTTGCTGCTGCTCTCACTTCTGTGGGGGATGTTTTTTTAGCCCCCTTTTCAATGTTGCCAACACATACATATATATTTTTAAAACATAGCACTTATTCTGGAGCTGCAGAAGGTGTGAGAGCTGTGTCCTCTAGCCATGGTACTGCATTTTCATTCAAACTCTGTTTCCTGCCTTTAAATGCAGCATAGATTAGTTTTCCAAAGAGGTACAGATCACCAGTAAGTGGCAGTAGCCTGGCTTAAAGACAGGCTGCACTTACACTTCAGAGGCGACTGCTTGGAACTGGGGAAGGGTTGCAGCCAAACAGAATTTATTAGCGGGATCTATAGAATGTGTTTGAAGAGTTTCAGTGGTGTGAGCCGGCAGGCACACAGGTTGGCCCACCATCACACAGAGTCAAATAGGCCAACTGCTCAGGAGATTCAGACTGGCATGCCTTGTCAGCATTTCTTTATTTCTTCCGCAAAGAAACACAAATGGAACATATATTTGGTTCCAGTGACTTATGCTTCTGGTGCATTTTCTCCTCTTCCTTGAGAGCTTCCTTCCATGTTCTCAGCCTCCACTCTCTAGCTTCTCTTCCCCAGATGGTGTTAAGGAAGCAATTGTTTCTTTAGTGATTCCAGCTGATTCCCTCCCTGCCAGTACCTGGATTTCCTGTTATGCTAGATGTTTTTGCTGGGGAGAATTTTCTCAGTTCCTCAAGTAAGGCTTTAAACTTCATAGTCAATGAGAGAGCTGTGGAATTTGGCTTCTTTACAAGAACTAATCAGTGTAAAGTGTGGGCTATGCTACACCTGATCCTGGGAAACTTCCACAGGAGTGGGAAAGATCATTTATTCTTTTTAGGAGTATGGAGCATTCAAAACCTATTTAAAAATGTTGATTTAGTCCTTCCAGATTTCTTTCTGGAATGCTTACCCTGACAGTGATTATCTGTTCACCCTGGAGATATCATAGTACAGTGGGAAGAGGATGCCCTTTGCAGCCAGGCAAATGTGGACTCAGTTACTAGCGCCATCTCTTACTGACTGTGAATTTGGGATAGTCAGCCTCAGTTTCCCTCCCAGGCAATTGCCGTAAAGGCCCAGAGGTGTGACAAAGAGTTTTGGGAGTGGGATGGGGAGAACAATCTGATATTTATATATGATGGATCCTCCTGTGAGCTGAAATTCCTTGTTTTTCTTCATTTTTATTTTTTGTCTTGAAGGAAATCTTACAATTTTGATAATTTCAGAACAAACAGACTTACAACTTATTTTCACACAATAGCTGGTTTCATGGTATTGTATTTCATGATCTAGCATATTTTTGATATTAAGGAGCACAAATTCTCTACCCTAGGACCTTAAATTGGGATGCTTGGTGGGGCAGTTTAAAATCTGTGTATGTTTAATGAAGGTAGGAGGGCATTCCCTTGAAATCCCATCACCCCACAAGTCCCCAGAACCAGGATTAAGTGAGGTAATGTTTGTAAACACCCCAAAATCAATTTGACCTATTTGACTTGTAAGTGACTGAACTGACCTATTATTATCTCAGTTTCTGTCCACATTCAATTTTTTTTTTTTTTTTTTCAGTACCAAACTCTCAAAAGCAGTTTAAACCTTCTCATTTCAAAACAGGAAGATTGTAATTATCTGTAGTTGTTCAGTAACTGCTACTCTTACTGATGTTGACAGAACAACCACATAATTGTGATGGCAATTTTTTTTCCTCTCCTCTTCAATAATTTAGTGATTTGTATCTGAGTGTGAAGAAGCTCACAGCAGTCATTTAAAAGATACACACCCTAGAGTTGGTCCATTCTCACCAAACTCTTTGGTCCATTCCCACCAGACTCATCTCTACCACATGAATATTCAGGGGAGCCCTGAAGAGTCCATTAAAAACAAAGTTGAACTCTACCTGGTTATAGATTACTTCTCTTTGTAATTACACTGTTTCAGCAACTAATGGGAATGAAACTTCTTAACAAAAACAACTGACTTTCTATAACATGAATTAATGGAGAAATTAAGGTCAATTCTGTTTCAAATAACTGTCTCAAAAGGAAAAAAAAAAATCTCTTCATTAATCAAAAGCATCCAGATCTACTTCCCCTATTAATCCAGGTATATAGAAGCCCCTAACACTTGTAACCAATCTCTGTCTGCTCTAATGGATATTTGGAACCTTTATTGATTTGGGTAAATTTGCTTCTTCTAAGGTCAATAATGATAAATGAGTCATGTTCTGCATGAAGTGACTTGGTACTTTGAATTAAATGATTGTAATTATCTGTAGTTATTCTGTAACTGCTACTGTTGCTGCTGTTGACAGAACATCCATGTAATTGTGATGGGGAGTTTTTTCCTCTGCTCTTTAATAATTTGTGTAATTTTATCTGAATGTGTAAAAGTAACTGCAGTAGTTTAAAAGGCAGATATGACGTGTCAAGCCACCTTCCCTTGTACTTCTGTCCTCATCTGCCACACTCCTGCTGCTTTCCTTCTGGGTTGGTGTTGATCATAGCCCACCATTCCAACCTTACACCTGGAGACCTCAAGGAAGGGGAAGAGCCGCGGGCTGTGGCCCAAAGCCTTTTGGCTGTGAACTAGCTCAGGCTCAGAACCCAGAGATGAAAGGTTTTTAACCCACTGTGTCTCCTAGGCCACCAGGGTAGGATATCTGCTTGAAGGTGATTGTCTACCCTGTGGTGTTAAACAGTCACTGGTGAAGAGAAAACACTGCCTGCCCATAAGCCCTTGCTGAGCTTCCATCTGCAACAGCATTTTGAAGGGAATAATCTACATACAAAGCCCTGCAGTCTGTCTCCACAATGCAAGACTCCCTGAATTACTGTGAGTACAAATGAAATGCTGGCTTTCTGCTGACCTCTGTCACTGATGGGTTTGCTCATCAATGCTTCAGCCTCCAGGTGAGCACAGTCGGCAATTTAGGATTGAAATTAAAAGGAAGAAGGATACACTTTTTACCCTCTAGGTATAAGCTTTTCCTCTACGCAAAGGGCCTAGAGATTTATGTTTCAACATGTACAATGCAAATCTTAAATTCTTAAATGTTTTAAGAGAAAAGCACTAAGTTGAGCATAGTATTTACTCTTTCTAGTTCTCAGTTTCCATCAGAGCAAGATGAAGAAGCTGAAAGAAATTAGTATTTAAGACCTCTGGCTGCTCTAACATGGGGCTCTGGGACAATGGGACTTCTAGGGAGAAGACTGAGGTATTACCTTGGAATGCAATGTGTTTTAGGAATGCTTTGATTATGTATGGACCTTTCCAAACAGCATCAAGTGGTCTGGTAAGGATTTCTTCATTCAATGTTTGTGTGTTTTTTGAAAATCAGAAAGGAAAGAGAGATGAAATCAAACCTTGCTGGGATTAGAAAACAATTTGTTAGAAATAAAGAGAGAAAAAAGGCATCACAGGTAGTGCCCCACAAACGTCAGCAGAGGTGGAGCAAGAAATGACTTGATCAACAATAATTTAAAGCAGATTACCCAATAGGTGAGCAGGAAATAGGTGTTCTTCCAGAAAATAGAAGGATGCAGAAGATGATGACAACTCGACTTTAAATAATAGGGTGAAAAGGAAGAGTTGGCGAGAGAGAGGGTAAAAGATGGAAGTAGAGCAGTTTAGTACCTACAGAAAACCAGTCACCAGTGGAGTGGACTCTGACTCATGGTGACTCCTTGTATGCAAAGTAGAACTGTGTACCATGGGCTTTTTAATGTCTGATTTTTCAGAAGTAGATTCCTGCGCCTTTCCACCAAGGCACTTCTGGGTGAATTTGAACTCTAATCTTTCAGTTAACAGCCAAGTGTGTTAACCATTTGCTTCACTCAGGACTCCTATGACCCATAAAAGAGGTTGTTTAATGTTGAAAATCTTTGCAAAGAGGAAAAATTTTGAAGCTTGTGGTTCACCCAGAATAAATAAAGCAGGGACTGGATGCTGACTCTCAATATTCCCTCCAATGTGCTCTCCTTCTACCAAGCTGACTTTGGGGTTTGCTTCCCCTTTGGAGGAGTGGATGTTGTGTTCTCAGGATATTTTGGACTGGGTCCCTCACTGCCTGGAGGGCCTTTAATGGTGGAGAAGAAAAGGAAGCCCTGAGTACCAGTCTGTATTTTATTCCTTTCCACAGTTCCCCTCCCCACCTCTCACCTCTTTTATCTGTTTCCCATTTCCCACGTCAGTGAGGCCTCCCAAATGTGGAAATTTTTATCTCCAGGAGTCTAGGGAGTGGGCCATCCCCCTTACCTCCAGCCAAAATATGCAGATGAGAAAGGAAAAAAAAATCTATAAATAATTTAAAGTCACCTTCACATGCTTCTGGCTCCTTCAGATAAGTGAGGCACTGTGACCACTTCTATTGGTCCTAGTCCCACAGTAATGAAATGGAAGCCAGTGGGAGGACAGCTGTGGTCGGTTACAGCAGAGAAGCAGTGTGGCTATTAAGACAGCTGAAATGAGAAAGCCACACAGGAAAAATGGCATATCATGATAGGGCCACTGCTCCCTTCTCTGTCTTTTACTGAATAAACTGTTAGAACTCCAGACGCTGCTGGAAGGCCAGCAAAAACTAATGAACTTGTAGCAGGTGTTAGCACTTGTAGCTAACTACAGCTTTAATTTCAGCTTAAACTTTCCAGTCTCTTGAGAATGTAGTTATGGAGATAGGGAAAGCGAGAATATTCCTGTTTAAGGTCTGAAATCAGAGGTTTCTGCAAAAGGCTGAAACCTTTAACCCGATTAGCCCTTCTCTGAAAGAGGGGAACATTAAAAAGAGACTGACTCTAAAAAGTTGAACAGATAAACCAAGCAGAGGGTCTGGTTCAAATCGTGAACCTGTTAAGAAAGAAGAGAATTAGTACTAATAGACTGCTCTTTTTCTTTCTGCACATGAACTCTATCAACTGCAGCCCCAATCCAACATCTGTCTGCCAGATAATGTACACAGCTGTATGTGGATCATTATTGGCCCATGAACAGAATATCACGTTAGATGCTGTGCATTTTGAATGAATCGGAAGGAAATCTGTTAGAGAGAGGAGGCAGCAAACATCATTAGCCTTACATTTCAGCTTGACCTTTATGGTTCTTTTTCTTTGAGTGTCCATTCCTCACTGCAGCATATGAAATTTACTTTAGAAACAGAACAGTGGAGTGAGTATTAAGGAAGTCAGCTCACTCCCTTGCCAGGGTGTTTGTTCTTTATCAGCTCTCGTTATAATAAAATACTACAGCTATTGCGTCATCTCTACCCTGGCTACTCTGCAAGTATTCCAGCTTGAGGAGTGCTGGCAGAACTGGGTCTGCTGTGGCCTTGGTACACATCAAGTTTAATGTCAAACAAGGAGGTGATGTTGAACAGAAAACAGCAACTGTTCAATGTCATTGTCTCCCTGCCTTATTATTAAACAGGCACTTAGTAGACAACTGGGACTTGCTGGCTTGTTGGTTGTTATTTTACTTTTTCTTTTCTTTCCACTGACAAATGGGGGTCTCTTCTGCTCTTTCCTTTTCTTTCTTTCTTCCTCTCTGCTCAACTCAGATCCCTAATCCTAACATAGACATTTCAAAGGAGAAGAGTATAGTAATTCCTAACATCAACATGAATTGAAGGAATGGACAAATGTGCTGTACATCAAATATTTGCATATAGCCTGTTGCTAGGTAGACCCTAGTGAAGATGAAGCATATTGTCTTTTATCAACCCACAGTAGATAGCCACACCCTAAGAAGCACTTCACTGAGCCATTTGGCCCTCTCTGTTCAGCAAGAGTCTTGTAATGAAATAATGTGTAATGACATACCTTTCTTCTTGAAAGTAGTTATCCATGCAGGTCAGGGGTAGGGTCTCAGGGAGGACAGAAGCTGGGCATGGAAACCTCATGTGCTGTGTATATCATACCTGAGTCAAGATGGCAGTGTCTGGGGGACAGAAGGAAGGATGTTTCATATATTATTTATAGTTCAGAATATGAGAAGCCAGCTGTTCCTTCACTACTGTAGACATACAAAAAAGGAGAGGACTACACATCTCAAGAAAATGGACAAGAAGTGGTTATAATTGCCTATCCAACCAAACCCACTGCCATCAAATCAATTTGGACTCACAGAGACCCTTTAGGATAGAGTAGAATTGCTCCATAATGTTTCTAAGGCTGTAAATCTTTACTGAAGCAAACTGCCTCATCTTTCTCTCACTGAGTGACTGGTAGGTTCAAACCACTGAAATTTTGGTTAGGAGGCAAATCTTTTAACCACTATGCCACCAGAGCTCCTTTATAAATACCATGGGCCTTGAACCATCCTGTGGAAATATTTAATTTTTTTGCCTCTTTATGGCTGTAACCTTTAATTATAAATACTAATTATAATAATAATCACATGGGATCATTACCCAGTGTTTTATAAACTGTGATACAGTAGGGTTTCATATCATGTAAAGAGAGTTACAGAAACTTCTGGGTGCTGTCAGAGACAGGAATATTCGCAAGGATTAGGTAACCAGATGAACCAGTTGCGATAGAGTCGATACTAATTCATGCAACACCACATGTATAAACGTAGAACTGTCCTCCATAGAGTTTTCAGCAGCTGATATTGCCAAAGTAGATCATTAGGCTTGCTTCTAAGGCACCTCTGGGGGGACTTGAACCTGCAACCTTTTGGTTTACAGCTGTGTGCATTAACTATTGGGACCACCCAAGGACGCTGGCAACTAGACTAAAGGGGCATTTAATGGTCTCATCAAAAGCTCTATTTATATCAGTCAAACAAAAGGAAATGTATACTTTATCCCTAAAGCAAAGATTCGAGAGAGCTAAATTTGGGAATTGGGGCTCATATATTTCTCATCTTTCATAAATTGAAATTTCCCTTTAAGGAATTGAAGTACACACTACAATTATCATTGGCAAAAAATGACTGGCAGGAATTAAGAAGAGATCCTTTTTCCAACCCCTGGTAGGTTTGAAAAAATGTTATGAACTGCAGCCTCCTTCCCTGAACACTGATGGGAAGAGAACTGTTAAGAAAAATTATCCTCAGCAAATTATTATAATGCTGAATTATGCAATCAGAGAAATTGGGCATAGGTTTGGCTCTAGGTCTATTTCTCTTTCCCACACCAAAATACAATCTTAAGTGAAAAATTGTAGCATCTCCATCCTGTAATGAAATGTGCAGAAGAAATGAAAAATGCATTGCTTTACCCTATGTGTATGTCCTACATCATTACACCCCTGAGAATGTTTTACTAATGATACAGAACATATGGGGCTCTTTCATTATGAACCACAATGAGGTACATTAAAAATATTGATGAGATTAATTTTATATATTTACTTAATTGATTTTTTAAAAAATACTTTTATAGGGCAGTTTCATAAGACTTCTATAGATGACTTCCCATTGAGGAAGTCCAGGCTCCATGTTATTACAAAGTGTTTACCAGTATAAGAAGAATGGGCTAGTTGGCTGAAATGAAGGATATCCTAAGTTTCAAATTACTGCTTCTTTTAATAGTTTGGGTTGTGAATTCATTCTTTTCATATATTCTTTTGAGTGTTTTTACTGTAACTTTGGGAAAGATCTTTTGGCTCCATTTAATATCCTCTTATTTGTAATAGTCCCTTCCATTTCTCCCATAAGTTGTTGTCTTCTCACTTCCCTCCAATAAAAAAAAGTGTTTCAAAAGTTGTCATCCTATAAAGTCGCTGAGATATAAAAATATTATTTGATAGAGAATATTTTTTAATACTTTCTAATATAACATGTAATTAGATTTTACATACTTCATGAAGTAGGAAGTAGTTTGGCTTATAGTTAGTATTTGTTTGATGTCAATGCATTACAAATAGATTATTCAGCTTCTGATTAGATCTGTATCAAAAGTGTTTGTTCAGCTTCATTAGTGCAAATAACCTCAGGATTAGTATTTTCAGAGAAAAAAAACAAACAAACAAACTTTCCTGTACCTTTTGAAGAGGAACAGGAAAGCTTTTTATTTATTTATTTATTTTAATTTCTGCACATCTTATTTTTGTATAGTGGTATCCACATCTAGTGATAACTTGTAACAATTCAGAAACCTCATTTTAGCTTAAAACTAAGACTAAAACCCAATTTTCTGTTAGGATAATTTTATATAACCCCTGTTACATCTCAATTTATGGAAATAATTACAGCAAATTAGATCACAGGAACGTTTAATTAGCCAGGCATAGTTTGAATTAAAGTTCATTTTCTGTGAAAATTAGAAAAGTCTGAGGACTGGGTTCTTCATTATGTGATGATTTAGCATCATACATCAATGGCATCCTGGCAAGTGAGGGCGGGGCGGTGGCCTGGAGGGCGGTATGCTCACTGACCCACAACTTGAGATGATGCCACAAAGGCTGGAACGGTCAAAAGAAAAGATCACAGCAAATCAAGACCCAACAATTTCTAATGTATTAAATTCAAGGTTAAAATATTCTGCTCTTGATTATGCATTTATAATTTTCCTATTACTTGACTAGTTAATTACTTGAGAAGCTATTGTTTGATTTTTGTTTTTCTTTTATCAGGCTCTCATTCCCATAACATGGCTTTCGGAAGCCACACGATAGTGTTTGTACTTAAATATTTAGGTTTGGTGATTACATTTTATGCATATGTAAGAGGGAAGCTCTTCTGATTTTACATTCACTTTTGTGGCACAGTTGTTAAAGTGTTAGGCTGCTAACCGAAAAGTCAGTGGTCTGAACCCACCGTCCTCACCAAGGGAGAAAGATGTGGCAATCTGCTTCCATATAGATTACAACTTTAGAAACCCTATTGGGCAGCTCTGCTCTGTATAACATCACTATGAGTTGACATAGACTCACTGGCAATGTATTTTTATTTTGGCTTTTGGTTTATGGGAGCTCTGGTAGCATAGTGCCTAACATATTTGCTAACCAGAAGGCTGGCAGTTCAAACCCACCAGCCACTCCTCGGAAGGAAGACTGGGCAATCTATTTCCATAGAGATACTGCCTGGGAAACCTAAGGGTGGGTTGTTATGAGTCCACGGCAGTGAGTTTCTTGTTTGTTTGTTTGTTTATTGTACTTTAATTTTTCTTAACATTCATATTACAAGGTTTCCCCAAAATATAATATAAACAGCATGTGATTTAATACTTACTTTGAATACACATAGAGGATTTGGCAAGTCTTTTACTGATAATTAATGCCTTCAATTAAAATTATTTAGTCACATGGCTTAATTTGGACTAAGGTTGGTAATTAAGCTCTAACTTCTAGGCCTACCTCAAATCTTACTTTTAAGAAGCAACCCTGAACACTCAATCAACTCGTCTCTCCTGCTCTATAACAGTGCCCCTCAGAGTGTCTTGCATTAAGGTAATTTATACATATTTCCAACTTTCCTCCAGTCAGGGACTTTCTATCATTCACATATGCATTTGCCACAACACTTAGCACAGAGTTTAGCCTATAATAGGTGTTCAATAAATATTTATTTTACTGATCATTAAAAAAAACCTCACTGCTGTTGAATTGGATCCAACTCATAGCAACCCCTCCTGGGGTTTCCGAGGCAGTATCACTACGGAAGTAGATTGCCCAACCTTCCTTCTAAGGAGTGGCCGGTAGGTTTGAATCACCAGTTTTCTGGTTAGCAGTCAAATACCCTAGGCACTATGCCACCAGTAGCTCCCTACTGATCATTAATGCTCCTTTGTTGTGAGTAGCTGTTTATTATTCAGACTGCATGGCTTTGAAACACATTTATATGCAGTGAACACATCAGATTTTTTTTCAATATGGCAACATTTTGAGAGCAGTGATAAATTTGGTAACTCATATTGAAATAGGCACTAGCTCAGGATCCACATGGTCACCACCACCCGTTTTCGCTGACATCTCTATCAATTTCAACTCAGACCAATGATTTTAATGTGAGAGGCAGGACTCACACTAGCCAGAATTCACGTTAAGGCAAATATTTTGTATCAGAAGTGGAAAGCCATCAAGCATAGATTTAACAGATTATGCAGATCATACAGATCAACAATGAAATTAATGACATGCACAAGAGATCTTCAACTTAATCCAGTAAAGAATTATTTACCGCAAATGTAATTGACAATGTTTGTTTATAGATTATGCCCAATTTAAGTAAATTAATATTTTGCTTTGATTATAATTTGATCAGGTAAATTTTTTCCCTTCCTTTTCTAAAGTCACATTAGCATAAAATTCCCATCATAGCCACTGAATTGCATCAAAATATGTAGCTTTTATATTATCTGAGGAGGATAGATACTGGATTTGGGAGAATAGTTAATATTAGTTTCATATTGATATTTAATTAATAAAAATGTCTATAATCTTCACAATACACCCACTTCTCCTCATCAGCATGGTGAGGTACTGAAGACCAGGTTGTTATGTGAAAATCGGTGTTATGAGAAAATAGATGGTGACAACATCAGATAACAAAATGGAGGATGATCACATCATTGTACAACTGCCAAATTATATTACATAACTGCCAAATTCCATCATTACATAACTATCAAATTTCATTATCACATACTGCCAAGCCACTAAGAATCATGGCCCAGCCATGTTGGCACATTACCTTAACCATCACAGCCAGTGCTACTCTTGCCTCGCACCTTGGCATTTGTTATTGCTTGATGTACATCATTAAATATGCAAAATACTTGCATAGTAGATATGTTTACTATTGTGAATGTGAAATATTGGATAATAAGATAGTAAGTGAGGAGTGGGTGTATAGAGAGAAGTTACATTGTAATTGTTTGCGTTTTATCACACAGAGAGAAAAAAGGCATAGACAATTTGCCAAGGATCACATAACAGAACAGGGGTGGTGTACCATCAGGGACTCATCCTTTTCTTCTCTTGTTAGGTTGTTGAATCATAGCCCTGTCTTGGGAATCTCTGATTATTATCTGAATGTTTTAAACTGGGACACGAGTATTCCCTAAATAATTTTCATTTGCCTATAAACTATAAGGACTTTCTCATCCTGTCAACAAGTTTACTGAACTCAATTTGCCACCCATTTAATGAGGTGAATTTATAGTCTAAACAACCCCTCCTATTTTCCCCAAATTGAGGTTGTGAGTAAGCGTTCTGATTTAAAGTACCAATGAATTGTATGCTTCACCTGGGCAAACTTTATAGCATGTAAATTATCATTGTTATTAGGTGCTGTTGAGTTGTTTCCAACTCATAACGACTCTATGTGCAACAGAATGAAACACTTCCGGTCCTGCACCATCCTCACAATCATTGCTATATTTGAGAGTATTAGTGAAGCAACTGTGTCAATCCAGTTCATTGAGGGTCTTCCTCCTTTGCGTTGACCCTCTGCTTTACTAAGCATGATATCCTTCCCCAGGGGACTGATCTCCCCTAATAACATGTCCAAAGTACTTGAGACGAAGTCTTGCCATTCTTGCCTCCAAGGGGCATTCAGGCTGTTCTTCTTCCAAGATAAATTTGTTTGTTCTTCTGTCAGTCCATGGACATTCAATATTTTTCACCAATGCCATCATTCAAATGAATCAATTATTCTTGTGTCTTCTTTATTCATTGTACAGCTTCTGTATGCTTATGAGGCATTTGGAAATACTATGGACAGGTGCACTTTAGTCCTCAAAGTGACATCTTTGCTTTTAACACTTAAAAGAATTTTTTTTGCAGTGGATTTTCTAAATGCAATATGTTGTCTGATTATTTGACTGCTTCCATGGGCATTGATTGTGGATCCCAGTAAAATGAGATCCTTGACAACTTTTATTTTTTTTTCATTTATCATGATTTTGCTTATTAGTCCAGTTGTGAGAATTTTTAATTTCTTTAAGTTGAGGTATATTCCACACTGAAGGCTGTAGTCTTTGATCTTCATCAGTAAGTGCTTTAGCAAGCAAAGTTATGTCATCTGAATATGGAAGGTTGTTAACAAATCTTCCTTCAATCCTGATGCCACACTTTTCTTCATACAGTCCAACTGCTTGGGTTATTTGCTCAACATAGAGGTTGAATAAGTATGGCAAAAGGATACAACCCTGGTGCACACTTTTCCTGATTTTAAACCCTGCAGCAACATCCCCTTGTTCTGTTCAAATTACAGCCTCTTAGTCTATGAGTCGGGGCCGACTCAATGGCACATAACAACAACAACAACAACAGTCTATGAGCATAATTAAGTGTTCTGGAATTCCCATTCTTCATAATGTTATCCATAATTTGTTATGATCCACATAGTGGAATGTTTTTGCATAGTCAACAAAACACAGGTTAACATCTTTCTGGTATTCTCTGCTTTTAGCCAAGATCCCTCTGACATCAGTGGTGATATCCTCTGCTTCATGTCCTCTTCTGGATCCAACTTGAATTTCTGACAGTTACTTGATGTGTTGCTACAACCACTTTTAAATTATGTTCATCAAAATTATATCGTTTGATAATTTCCATATTCTACTGAATCACCTTTCTTGGGAATGGCACAAATATGGATCTCTTCCAGTCAGTTAGTTGACCAGGTAACTTATGTTAAAAATTTCTTGTCATAGATGAGTGAGTGCTTCCAGTGTTGCCTCTGTTTGTTGAAACATTTCAATTGGTATTACATCAATTCCCAGAGCCTTATTTTTTGCTAATTAATGCCTTCGATGCAGGTTAGATTTCTTCCTTCAATGCTGTCAAAGTTTTGATTGTATGCTACCTCTTGGAAGCTTTGAATGCTGAACAATTCTTTTTTAATATTGTGACTCTGTATATTCCTTCCATCTTCCCTTGATACTCTGTGTAAATTATATCTCAATAAATCTTTTTTCTTTTTTAAATACGTTATCTGGATAGCTGCCGACTGCCTAAGTGAGTAAACATAAATTGTTTGGAAAGTCATCCAGTCATCCAGATTTAACTATTCAAAATAAATATCATTTAAACCAAAGATTGGAAGGCTGGAAGAGAATGTATAATGCTTCTAGTCATAGAAAAACTACAGGTCCAGAGAAGTTGAGTGATTTGGCCAAGATCTGACAGTGAATAAAGGACCTCCTTATCAGGGTCCATAATAAAATTAGGGATTGTGATCTCTCCAGTTTAGTGTGGTCTTAGTTTGAAACAGTTAGATCACTTGGTACTCACTTGTTGTTGTTGTTGTTGTTAAGTGCCGAGTCATCTCCGACTCATAGCGACCCCTCCTTTGGTTTCCAAGGCAGTATCACTATGGAAGTAGATTGCCCAATCTTCCTTCTGAGGAGTGGCTGGTGGGTTTGAACCACCAGCTTTCTGGTTAGCAGTCAAATGTCTTAGTCACCACGCCACTATAGCTGCCTGGTACTCACCTAGGTATTTAAAATTACCAAAATGAAATAAGGCTGGGTTTAAGTAAATTTGTCTGTTGAAATGGAAAAAAAAAAAAAAAGAAATGTGTCCTTTTTTTTCTTATTTAACTTATAATCCATGTTCTTTTATTAAGTTACTTTAGATCAGTTTTGTAAAGGAATGTAAGCAAATATGAAATTGCAAAAATACAAAATGTCAATTATAACCCTAATGTTGTATTCTCTACCCTGTTGATTATTTCTGAGATCTTTAATTATATTAAGTCTGAGTAGAAGAGTGGCAAAATCTGCCAGTATACTTGAAATCATTTGAGAATTAAAAGTTTTTGAATTTTTATCTGTAACCTGAAATAGATCACTACAGTTGGAGCATGTGTACATTTCATCACACCCTATTGTGATTTAATTCTCTATAAAAAGAAACAATCTTTTTTTAACCTTTGTTTATGTTTCGCTCTAGGTGGTCTAATTTCATTTTAAGAAATATGTGCTTCATATTTGCAGCAAAATGAACTTCATATTTGCAATCATAAGAAAGATGTGTTTCATTATTTGAAACAATAACCCATGTTAGAGAGACAAAAAAGAAGGTTGAAATCAATGGAGAGACACACTATGTTTCTATGTAGAAAAAGAATTTTGAAAATACTAATTTATTATTAATTTGTAGGTTTAATTCAGCTTTGTTCCAGGTAATGGTGAGGTATTTGTTTTTTCTCTTAAAATTGACAATTATTTTTAACTTGATCTGAAATAAAAAGGGTGGGCTTGGACATGAAAATATGAAAAATGCAGAATAGAAATTAGAAAGGACAGATGAATCAATGAAAAAAATGGAAGCCAAGAAAAAGAACTTGGTGTATATGTGCTGCTGTTGTTGTTAGGTACCGTCAAGTCAATTCCAAGTCCCAGCGACCCTGGGTACGACAGAAGGAAACTCTGCCTGTTGTGCACTAACTCTGCCTGTTGTGCACCGTCCTCACTACGCTTTCTGTGCTTGAGCACGTCGTGGCAGCCTCGGTGTCAATCCATTTTGGGGATCTTCTCTTTTTTCTCTGACACTCTACTTTACCAAGCATGCTATGTTTCTCTAGATTGGTCCCTTCTGACCACATGACCAAAGTAAGTGAGATGAAGTCTGGCCATTCTCGCTTCTAAGGAGCATTCCATCTGCACTTCTTCCAGGATAGATTTGTTCATTCTTCTGGCAGCCCATGAAGTTTTTGTTATTCTTTGCCAACACCACAACTCAAAAGCAACAACTCTGCTTTGGTCTTCTTTATTTATTGTCCAGCTTTCACATGCATATGTGGCAATTGAAAACACTATGGCCTGGTTTACGCGCACGTTAGTTTTCAAAGATACATCTTTACTCTTCAGCCCTTTATAGAGGTCTTTTGCAGCAGATTTGCCCAGTGCAATACAATGCCTAATTTCCTGACTGCTGCTTCCATGAGTATAGAGTATGGATCCAAGTAAAACTGACAACTTCAGTTTTTTCTCCATTTATCATGATGTTGCTTATTGGTTCAGTTGTGAGGTTTTTTGTTGAAGGTGAAATTGAGGTGAAATCCATACTGAACACTTGTTTTTGATCTTCACCAATAAGTAGTTCAGTCTGCTTCACTTTCTGCAAGTAAGGTTGTATCATCTATGTATCGAAGGTTGTTAATGACTCCAATCTTGATACCTTGTTCTTCATATAGTCCAGCTTCTCAGGTTATATGCTCAGCATACAGATTAAATAAGTATGGTGAAAGGATACAACCCTGACGTGTGAGTTTCCTTGTTCAGTTTGAATGACAGCCTCTTGGACTATATACAGGTTCCTCATAAGCACAATTAAATGTTCTGGAATTCCCATTCTTTGCAATGTTATCCAGATTTTTTTACAACCCACACAGTGCAATGCCTTTGCATAGTCAATAAAAGATAGAGAAATGTCTTTCTGGTAGTCTTTGCTTTCAGCTAACATCAATCTGACATTACCAATGATATCCCTCCTTCCACGTTCTCTTCTGAAACTAGCTTGCCGTTCCCAGTCAACATATTGCTGCAATCATTTTTTAATAACTTCAGTAATATTTTACTTGTGTGTGATATTAATCATATATTTTTTGATAATTCCAAATTCTGTTAGATCACTTTTCTTTAGAACAGGCATAGATAGAGATATCTTCCAGTCAGTTGGCCAGGTATCTCTCTTTCAAATTTCCTGGCATAGATGAGTAAGTTCTTTCAGAGAGGCATCGTTGTTGAAACATATCAATGAGTATTTTGTCAATTCCTGGAGCTTTGTTTTTCACCAGTTCCTTCAGTGCAGCTTGGACTTCTTCCTTCAATACCATTGGTTCTTGATTATATGCTACCTCCTGAAATAATGAAATGTAGATCAATTTTTTTTTTTTTTTGTACAGTGACTCTGTGTATTCCTTCCATTTTCTTTTCATGCTTCCTGAATCATTCAATATTTTCCCCATAGAATCCTTCAATATTGCAATTTGAGGCTTGAATTTTTTTTTCTTCAGTTCTTTCAACTTGAGAAATGCTGAGCATGTTCTATCCTTTTGGTTTTCTAATTCCAGATTTTTGCACATTTCATTATGGTGCTTTACTTTCTCTTCTTGAACTGCCCTTTGAAATATTCTTTTCCCCTCTTTTATTTCAACATTCCTTCCTTTTGCTTTAGCTAGTTTCTGTAGAAGAGCAAGTTTCAGATTCTCTTCTGACATCCATTTTGGCCTTTCCTATCTTTTTAATGTCCTTTTGCTTTACTTCATGTATGTTCTTAATGGCATCCCACAACTCATCTAGTTCTCAGTAACTGGTGTTCAACGCATGAAATCTATTCTTCAGATGGTGTCTATATTCAAGTGGGATATACTCAAGGTCTTATTTTGGCTCTTGTGGAGTTGTTTTAAATTTCTTCAGCTTCACCTTGAACTTGTGTATGGGCAATTGATGGTCTGTTCTACAATCAGCTCCTAGCCTAGATTTGACTGTTGATATTGAACTTCTCCATCACTACTTTCCACAGATGTAGTCAATTTGATTTCTGTGTATTCCGTCTGGTGAGGTCCATGTGTATAGTCACTGTTTATGTTGTTGAAGAAAGGTATTTGTAAGAAATAAGTTTTTGGTTTTGCAAAATTCTGTCATGTGATCTCCAGTGTTATTTCTATCACAAAGCACATATTGTTTAACTATCAATGCTTCTTCTTTGTTTCCAGCTTTCAGATTCCAATCACCAGCAATAATCAATACATATTGATTGCATGTTTGGTCAGTTTCAGACTGCAGAAATTGGTAAAAATCTTCAATTTTTTCATCTTTAGCTTTGGTGGTTTTGGTGCATAAAATTGAATAATAGTTGTATTAGCTGGTCTTCCTTGTGGGTGTCCTACCACTGACGTATTGTACTTCAGGATAGATCTTGAAATATTCTTTTTGACATTGAATGTGACACCATGCCTCTTCAATTTGTCATTCCTGGTATAGTAGACCTTATGATTGTCTGATTCAAAATGGCCAGTATCAGTTCATTTCAGCTCACTAATGCCTAGGATATTGATCTTTATGCATTACATTTCATTTTTGATAGCTTCCAATTTTTCTAGATTTACACTTCTATACATTTTGTGTTCTGATTATTAATGGATGTTTGCAGCTGTTTCTTCCCATTTTGAGTTGTGCCCCATCAGCAAGTGGAGGTCCCAAAAGCTTTCCTCCATCCACGCCATTAAGTGTTACTCTAATTTGAGGAGGCAGTGCTTCCCCTGTCATATTTTTAGTGCCTTCCAACCTAGGAGCTCATCTTTGGGCACTATATCAGACTATGTTTTAGGGCTATTCATAACCTTTTCCAATAATATATCAGTGTTTCATTGCTATTAATAAGGTTTTCACTGGCCAGTTTTTTTTTTTTTCAGAAGTGGATGGCTCTGTCCTTCCCAGTCTGTCTTAGTCTAGAAGCTCCTCTGAAGCCTGCCCACCATGGGTGACCCTGATGATATTTCAAATACTGGTGGCATAGACTCCAGCCTCACAACAACATGGAAGTCACCACGATATGACAAATTTACAGATGGTATATTTGTACTAGATTGTCAATGAAATGGGAAAATGAAAATGAGCTGCAACCTCTGGAGTTTGCTTTAGATAGCAGGAGAATAAATATTATCTCTTTCAGACCCAATTCAACATCTTTTCTCCTTCTGCTTACAGAGCTTGTTGGTAGGGAATTAATTCAACCAAGGGAGTTATCTGCAAACTTGGAAGGCATTACAGAAAAAACTGTGATTCCAAAGCTCTGCCTGTTCATTGTAAAGCTAATGTTGGAAAGCCAAGTTAGACTGCTATTATTTTTGGAATCTATAGGAAAATGCCTTTTGGCTATTAATACTGTCCTAGGAAGCAGGCTCTGGGACAAAGATTTGAAGGCAAGTGGTTGGTTGATTTGGGAAGTGATCCCAGGAAACATTGGCTGTGGAGTAGAGAAGTAACACAGGGAAAGAAAGAGCCAGGAAATTGTTTGTTATCAAGCAACTAACCATTGTAGCAGGTGGAGACTGATCCTGCTGGGGAAATCTGGAAGCCAGTTTAAAACCTGCATTGGGCCATCCATTCCAAACCCCTCCCCCATTCCCCATCCCCACCAAGGGCAAGAGAACTTGGGCATCTACCCCAAAATTCTTTCAGTTGTTGGTTGAAGTTTATAGGATTGGAAAAGTGGTTGTTAGCTGCTATCTAGTTGACCCCAACTCTTAACAACCCCATGCACAATGGAATGAAACAATGCCCATGATAGGTTGTGGATAAGACTATTGTCATCCATAGGTTTTTCACTTGCTGAAGTGAGAAATAGATCTCCAGGAATTTTTTCTAGTCTGTCTTAGTTTTGAAGTCCTGATGAAACCTGTTCAGCATTATAGCAACATGCAAGCCTCCATTGATGAACAGGTCATGGCTGTAGCATAAGAATTAACTGTCCAGGAATTAAACACAAGTATCCTGTATGGAAGATGAGAATTCTACCAATGAAAGATGAGTTGGTGCTAATCTCTGGGCACTAGGCACTCTGGTGGCATAGTGCCTAAGGCATTTTACCGCTAACCAGAAGACTGGTGGTTCAAACCCACCAGCCACTCCTTGGAAGGAAGATTGGGCCATCTACTTCCATAAAGATACAACCTCAGAAACCCAACTATGAGTTGAATCCATTCGCAGACAGTGAGTTTCTTTCTTTCTTTTTTTTTTTTTTTGGTACTGTAGTTAAAAAAAAAAAAAAAAAAAAAAGACTGGTGGTCAAATAAAGCCTAATTCAATAGTACAGGAACTGCAGATGGAAGTCAGGTCAGCATGCTCTGAAGTGCTAACTGTGAGAGAATGAACTAGCAGTATCTATTACAAAAGCCAATACTCTGGGCACTTACTGTACACACAATGCAATGTAACCACTGCAACCACTGCCGTGGAGTCAGATCCAACTTAGGCGACCCCTCCTTGGGTTTCCGAGGCAGTATGACCATGGAAGTAGATTGCCCAACCTTCCTTCCAGGGAGTGGCTGGTGGGTTTGAACCTCCAGTCTGCTGGTTAGCAGTCAAATGCCTTAGGCACTATGCCAACCAGAGCTTACTAGTAAAGAAATAATGTTTTTTAGTTTTCCCCTAATAGCTAGAACTGAAAAGAGGTGGGCAAGGGTGACAGTTGGTGAGCTCAGGAAAGATGGGTGAGAGAACTCAGTAGGGAGAAAGCCCCTTAGCCCCTGGCTAGCCCAAGGAGAAAGCATCATGACAGTGACCTGGGGTGCCTGTGCAATCCTAGACACAGTGATGTTTCATAATGTATTTTCCTCTTTTGTGTTGTACTCTCCCTCAATTATCTCCAAATATTCAGTAACAATCTGCTATGCATAACAGTCTGTGTTAGCAATGCCTTGGGAAACAGAGTTGAATACTTGTCCATGCAGAAGAATAATCGAATTGTTAGAAGTGTTTGACAGAGGCGAGCCCCCAGAGAATGTAAGGCCCCACTGGAATCCCTGAAATATTGCAGAGACTGCTAGTAAACATGTTTCTTTATTCAGATTTTATTTTAATGGATAATCCCAGAATGTTCTTGGACTTCTGTCTTTACTTAAAATTTTGATACATTGCTTATGACCATTTTTTTTTGCATTGATTTTGAGTTTTTAAAACATTGCATTATAACATTATCTGTCTTGATTACTGAGTTGTTTTTATTTTGGTTTTCCCATAAATTTTGTACCTGAGGCAAGTGTCTCACTCATCTCATCCTGGTCCCAGTTTTGACTTGGGGCTATTTAGAATACATCATATGAGAAAAATAGTATCATAACTTCTTGGGGAGAGAAAATGATGGTGGACAATTGATTAGCTATTTTTTTAAAAAAAATTAAAGCAATCCTTTATGTTATTGTTATGTGCCGTCTAATTGGATCCAATTCATAGCGACCCCTCCTTGGGTTTCCGAGGCAGTATCACTATGGAAGGAGATTGCCCCATCTTCCTTCTGAGGAGTGGCTGGTGGGTTTGAACTGCCAGCTTTCTGGTTAGCAGTCAAATGCCTTAGGCACTACACCACCAGAGCTCCCAATCTTTTATAGCAAATAAATTTTATCAAACGAGGCAAAGAAATGAAATGAAAATGAAAGTAAATACTATTAAGTCTCAGGATACAGAGGGAATTCTAGGCATAAAACAAAGGAAAAAATCACAAAGAAAAATATAAATAGATTTGATCCCATAAACCTTAAAACCTCTCTTTAAAAAAAGAAAAAGAAAAAGAAACTTTAAAAAGTATACAAACAAGGAAATTTGCAACAAATATTTTGAAAGTGAGATCGGTTGACACAATGGCTCAAGCATGACAATGATTGTGAGGATGGTGCAGGGCAAGGTAGTGTTTCATACTGTTGTACATAGTAGGGTCTCTAGGCATTGGAGTCAATGCCATAGCATTTAGCAACAACAAAAACAAATCATTACTATATGAACATTGTTTTTGGAAAGTAATTTCGATGTCTGAATAAAGAAACTTAAAACTGTCCATACTCCTTAATTAAAGAAAATTCATTGCTAAGAATCTATCCTTATGAAAAATCAGAGATGTGGCTAAAGATATCTACATAAATGTATTGTTATTTAGTGTTACCAACAATAGCAAAAATTCTGAACAGCATCTCAATGTCAAACAATGCAGTGATGGTAACAGAAACTATGATACAGTCATAGAATGGAACATAATTCAAATATAAAAATTACACTTTGAAAGAATAATTAACCTGGCCTTAGAGTTATAACATTCAGTCCACATGGTTGAGAATGGCATAGCAGAGGAGACACCAAGAGCACATTTTTGAGTTGACTGTGAGCCTTGCAATAGAGACTACAGTTGACTTAAGGCCAGAGGCTCCACTCCCCCAATTTTCTGGATTGTATAAACTCCAGGGTTCTATGTAAGATCTTAAGGGAGAGGAAATAAAAAATTATATAAATTGGATTTCCCTCAAGCCCTTGGGGGTGGGGTCCTAAGCCTAATGTGGTTTGATTTAGAAAAATAAATATATATCACATAGAATATATAATCTCTTAGTGATAGGATTATGGGTGATTTTCAACTTCCTGTTTATACTTTTTGGCTTTATATTGAGGAATGTGTTCTTGGAGCAAAGAATATGTGTATCTGGCTTATCACTTTGACACATATTCCAGATGCTTAAGAGAAACTTCTTTCAAATAAGTATTATAAATTTGAGCTGTAGGAAAATGGTGGTCTTGAAAAAATCTTTTTTTTTTCCCAGTAATTTTCACACCTTGGTAATATGAAGGCAGCTTTAGGATGCAGATCTGAGAAGAGTGTCTAAGAGAGCAGCAGACGTGTAGTCTACACTGCAGCAACAAAAGATGGCAAGATGGATGCTCTTTGGAATGAACTTATAAGACAATGCTTCTAAGCAGTTACTTCCCATTAAAGATAATTGTACATGTTGCTATTATTTTAAATAGTCCCTCATTTCTGTATGAATCCACATGTTGTAGCATGAGGAGCACTGAACTGGGCTTCAGGAGACCTGGATTCCAGTGTCTCTTCTTCTACTTCTCATTCAGGAGAGCTTGGCCACCTTTCACCATCCAGGCCTTCTTCATTTTCTGTGTAAGAAAGTGTTTTCCATCAATCTTCACTGATTTGGGGTTGTATCTCTTTGAAATATTTGCAAATATAAATAACTATTTAATAAATTCTTAGGTAGAGTCCACCTTTGGAACTGCCCACATGGAGCTTACAAAATATATACAAACTGGTGGTTGGATTTTAGTCAATCAATTGTGTCTTTAAAGCTGGCAACATAAATGTTCACAAGAGATCCAACTTCAGACTCTGAAAAAGCAACACTTTAAAATCTGGGCATATAGAAAGGAATCCCCCACTGGAAGATATTTTTCTATATAAATGTACTTACACTAAGCTTTTCATGTAAAAGGGATTGATTGCATATAAAGGTATTTTAATGAGCATTTTGATTTTAGACATCTTGTGGTCTCAAAAAACTGTCAGCAAATGTACTTTATGAATAACAATGAATTTACTCAGCACAATTCCACAATGTCATTTGCTCAGTGGGAATATCCAATACTATGCCACAAATGTTAAATCATTCTTTCTTAAAGGGGAGTGACATAATGAAGAAAATTTGAATAAAGTATTTAATAATTTTTTTAAATGAAAAAGTCAGTATTCCCTCCCTGGCCTATCTCCCATGGTTTGCTTTTTTGTCTTGGCTTCCTGACTCAATGAACTCAGTGAGTAAGTGAGTACATTTTGTTATCTGACTCCAAAGATACATTGAGTATCAGACTCATTTATTTTCCTCCTATTTCAATTAAAAAAAAAAAAAAAAGGAAAAGAAGGAAAAATAAATCTTTTGAACCTTATAATTTTGCTTGGGCACAAAGAGGAATGTCTGATAAACTGTGAGTAAAAGGGGCGTGGCCAGGATGGCATACTTTGGATAGGATGGCACTTTTCAGATGGCTTTCATTTTCATACCCAGGAGATAGGCATCTTTTTAAAAAGCTGGATATTGCATATAAAGTTTAGAGAACTGAGCATTGTCTACTAAAGCAACAAGATTTACGAGAGACGTCTGGCTCAATTGCATTAGGGAAAAAAAATGATTTCAAAAAAATCGCTTCCCTGCCTTTAAAAATGAAAACCATCTGCAATGAAAAATTTGAAATGATAAATCTTCTCCTTTCACACTGCTACTGATAAATGGTTAGTTTTTGTCTACTTTTTTTGGAGGGGACGGAATAGGGCTATCAATGTATGTGATATTTCTGCAAATAGACCTTTGATTAAATATCTATATAATCTCCATCTGGGATTTTTAATAAGAAAATTTTAAGGTTTCTTTTTTTTTTTTTTTTTGGTGTGTGTATATGTGTTGTGATATTATGAAAGCTTTTTCCTCGAAATTTCTGGCTGTAACTTTTTTGAGTTGAAGTTCAATCACATTTGACCTTTCCAAATTATGAAAAAAAAAATTTTCTTTCTCAATAAATATAGTGATTTCAAATCCATGGGGTATATTTAAGTCTAGATATGTTCAATATAATAACATTTCAAATTAGTCAATTGATACAAGCTTTTATTTCTATTTGACTTTAAACATTCAATAATAGATGATTTTTACAGTAAAATCTACTTTTAATTTTGATAAAATCTACAGATGTTGCTAGAATTTTTTACAGAATATATAAAAAAGGAAATACATCCCAATCATTGTTTTCTTTTTGTGCCAACTCATGTGTGCGTGTGAGTGCATGCATGCACACTCATCATGCAAGTGTATGCTTGGACACACCCACAAAACACACACAAATAAAGAAAAAGTGGGGTAGGGAAGTGACAGAAATCATAAAGCTAGATGTCACCTTTTGTTTCTATCCCTATCATAAAAACATTTAGACAAATGTGTCTGCCCATTGTTTCTCTTTACCCAGATCCTAGCAAATGGTGAGAGCATAATAAATGGCAATGATTGAATTCACCTAAAATCATTCTTCATATTCTGTGTCTCCGTTTGTTAATCTAGAGGGCACTGATTGTCACATAGCTTACTCTGAACTATCCCTAATGGTGGTATCTGTTCCGTTCCTTATATACAGGGCACCTAGACTCCTTTGGAAACATGTGAGTTTAATTGAAATTTCTGGTGCCTACTTTACTAGTCTTAAACTAGGTAATTGTTTCCTAATGCAACCTGGCATTGCCATTGAGGGCAGATTACACAGAGCTGCCATCCTGAGGTGTGCTAAACAAGTAACAAATCATTAACAGCTAGTCTCTGGATCTCCATGAGTGAGCTCTGTGGCTGCTACTGGAGGGAAATAAGACCAGAGAGGAGCAAGGGAGATCTGAGTAGACAGAAGCTGCTGCATTAATGACTGGCATTGTCAGCACTGTGCGCTTGGGATGACTGCAGCGTCTTCACTTTCACCTTCTTCTCAGGGGTGTTGCTATGGGTACCATCTCAGAGGTGTCATAGAAAAAAAGAGCAGAAGGTACACTGATGAACAACATAAGGGAGTAAAGGATATGCAACAGCATAACAATATGAAGACATCCTTCCCATACAAACGTGTGTGTTGCATACTTCAATTGGGACCCATTAAACATGGAGGATGGCAGGCAGGAGAATTGGTTGAATTGTCAACAAATGACAAATAAAAGGTTCTTTGGAACTTTTTTATGGCCCCAATTATCCATAAAGATAATCGTAGTACTGGACCTTTATCGCTGAGGGTACACTCTTTTATCACTAAATTAATTTATGAGCCCCTGGGATTTCTATGCATGTATGGTGTGTGGGTGTTTTTTTTGGTATGGCAAGACTTGGGAAAGCTGTTCATTATTTTAAAGACTGTGCTTTTCTGCATTCTTTTCAAACTCCTGTTCCTTCCCATGATCTTAGATTCTGTGAAGGTGCCAACTCCCTAGCACTTTGACTTTGAAATTAAACATCATGGTAACCTTCCCCCTTGCAATATGTTAATCTTCATTAGCCTAATTCTCCCTCATGTCATACTATAGCCTTTGAATAAATGTCAGGGAAAAAAAAAATATTAGTAGCATTTTAACAAATTGCAGCATTTCAATGATTATGTAGCAGTTGTCAGATTCCTTCCTAGCAGAGTTGGAAAAGTGACATTTTCTTAGTCTCCCAAGTTTATTCAACTTATTACAATAGCATAAACAATGTTGAGGTGGGAAACAGGTTTTGCCACAAAACTTTACTACTGTGCTGTAATCAGAGTCCAACTATATATATAGACATTATAGGGAGCTCTGATAGCGTAGTGCCTAAGGCACTTGACTGCTAACCAGAAGACTGGCGGTTCAAATCCAACAGCCACTCCTCCGAAGGAAGATAGGGCAATCTATTTCCATAGTGACACTGCCTTGGAAACCCAAGGAGGGGTTGCTATGAGTCAGGTCCAACTCCACGGCACATAACAACAACAACAACAACAGAGGATATTATTTAAAATACTCTGGTGGAAAGGCAGAGCAACTTCCCCTCATAGTTTGACTGGAAACTGAAGTTCATATTACATGGGTCATGTGGCATTCAGCTTTTCCAAACTGGCTTGAGTAGTTTCTATAAAAAAAGAAAAAAACAAACAAACAAACAAAAATATATATATATATACATACAATTTTTTTTCTCCCTTTTCACTTATTTGTTAATTTTTCACTTTTACTTTCTTCCTTTGAAATCATGGTAGTTGCTGGGAATGCCAACCAAAATAACATTTATAATCTGAAACCACTGTCCCTTATTTTCACACATATATCATATAACTGTCATTGGAAACCAAATTCTGGGGTGATTTGACCAAACTCTTGGGAGACTATTGCAGATACTTTTATATAAAAATATGTTTTTACTAAAATCATACAAAAGGACCCTTGGCCCTGACCTTATTGCGTATTTATTTTTTGAAGGCATCAATTTACTCAGGCAAAGAAATAGGAGAAGTTCTTAGAGAGAGAGATGGGGTCCTGACTGAGACAGTCTTAGTTTCCAGGTCTAACTTGAGGTATAGATCAATGTCAGACTGAGCAGCAGATACTTACGGAAAAATGAAATTGGATTTGACTTAGCAGGGAGAACTAAGGAAATACAGAATGCAGATAAGGAAATACAGAAAGGACCTGGTCTTTATTCAATAATTTGTTCATTAACTCAGCATTTCTGGAGCAGCTCTCATGCTGCAAGTACTGTACTTGGCACTAGATACACAATCATGAATGTGATGCAGACTTCTCCCAAGGACCTTACAGTCTAGAAGATGTAATGTTTGAATAGCTTATTATATAATGCTGTGAGTAGCATGTGAGTGTAGTAGTGTGAGCTCAGACATCTAGAAATGAATGAAGTGGTAAGGAGTATAACTCACTAACAGGCTTCTAGAATATTAAATAAAAGGAATACTATAGTTAGCAAAAGATCTTGAGGTATAAAAACCATCTTACAGTATTAAAAACAAAAGACGAGTGCACTGAAGGTGGTGTTACAAATTCCTTGTTAGACAGGTATAGCAGAAACTAATGTAAGGAATGTAGTTGGGAGAAATTAGGATAGACTTCAAAATTTGAAACTTTGTTTCTTACATGTTATTGTCTCTACCTTGATAGGAAAGTGTTCTTTAGCTGAAAGGCATTGATTACTCCTATGAACTGTGCAATTATCGGAGGTGACAATGGGATTTTTTTAAACATCATTACTGGGTTTGAGCTACGCAATCTGTAACAGTTTCTATAATTCAAATTTTGTCTTATATTTTAGGGTTTGAAATAATTTTCCTTCCAACTATAATGTCAAAGTGCAATAGTGCAGAAAGAGTAGAATTGGGAAGGATTTTTTTTTTTAATATTGGAAAACTTAATAGTTACTTAATTAACTTTAATTCTGTCATGAAATTTGGCTTTCTTGTTTTGAATTTCTTTCACTTCCCCAGATTTGAACATTATCTGGAGATACTTGGGATGATATGTACAATTTATGCAGTTATTACCTCAGCACTGGTGCTTAATAAACATTAATAATGCAACCTGTCATTATAAGTAACAATAAAAGTAGCCTCTATTAAACCTTGAGAAATAGAGGTCATTGAGTCACCCTCCTTAATACTATAAATTTTATGAAAATTTCCCCTGATTTTAAAGATCAATTTACCATAGTTACAACCTCCAAATATATCACAACATCATTATACATTGCTTTGGGATTATATACAATGTAAAATTTAGAGCCTTTATTGAAATACATCTTCAAGAAAGCTGCTAGGAATTTTTATGCAACCATTAAAAACGTAAACACTTGTAAAGGACGGCATATCTATATATACATATATGTTTATATATATGTGTGTGTATTTATACATATTTATATAAAGCATGTGTGAATATACATTCTCATATTTATCTGTACATATGTCTGCCCCTGCATCTGGAAGAATGTATTTGTGTTTGTAGAGAATTGGTCCAGTGTTCATATACAAATGCAAATTTTGACTCTTAGAAACACATTTTCGTATTTGCATCTCTTCCTTTCTCAGTAATTTTGCCAGTTGGTGTATTTCTTTTTCTTCCTCTGAAGCATCCCCCATGAAGTGGCGCTGAAAGATCACGTTAGCACAGTTCCATGATGTGAAATACCACAAGTCTGCAATTTTTTTTTTGGTCTTGAGAGCATCGCTGGGCTCAGAGGATGGAAATCTTTCAGTAATTATACCAGTTTGTATTCGTCTCACATTTGGGACCAAATACAAATCCGATCCACTCTTCCCTCCTGTGAATATTCATAAAAAACAAAGTGCCAATTCTGGGCTAATCATGTATGGAACCAAATATGTTGATGAGTCCTAAGTATATGTATGTACTGTATGTATGTATACATGTGAATGTATATATTTATACACACTAATTTTGCTTGTGTCCTCCTCTGTGCAATTTGTTTGTTTAGTATAGGGCTTCTGTTATAATGTGTTAATAAGCTGCTGAAAGCTTGGCACCTATTACTTGAAATGACAGCTATGTTAGAAGCCTATTAACACTCCATAGCAGCAGCTCTGCAGCTACTAGAAATGAATTTCAAAGAAGGTAAATGAACAAAACAATTGATATCTCTAAGGAAAGCAAATGCCATGCCTAGAATCATATATACTTTGGAAATGTACAGTATATAAAATGAAAAAAAAACTCTTCCAGTCAGAGAAACAGCGGAAGTAAGTATTTGGAGAAAGGAAAACTGTCTAACAGATTTCCAAACAACCTTGAAGACATAAATGTAAAGGATACCAAGCATAACTTCCTCTCTTTGTTTCTATTTTATTTTAACTAAAACCATGTCAAACTTAGTTATAGGAATAGAACGTTACAGGTAGAGGAAATTCACGTTTTTATCCATGAGAAAAATTTAAATCATCTGGATTTAGCTCAAACTTTTCCTTTAGTTCCTCAACTTTGAAGGACACATTTGCTATTGTTCTCTGAGGCAGGGCTCTTTCTGATTCAGTTCATTCTGCATTTGAATACTTCAATTACTTTTGACTATCACTGAAATTCTACAAGATGGCTGAAAGTCCTGGGTCAATTGAAGTCAAGATAATAAAAAGGTGGTAAATTGGGTTGAAAGTAGATTTTTTTTTTCTTTTCTCATAATACATTGTGTGTGTGTGTGTGTTAGGTGAGTTTTGGGCCTGTTGTTCTAGTTAGAGAACAATTCTATAATTAAATTTAGATGAAAATGTATTAATTTTATGGCCTTCACTTTTGAAATTAAGTGTAAGGAGAAACAAAAAATATTTTTATAGTTCAATTTATGCACAGAAATCCGAAATCCTAGACAGCTTTCAAAATTTATATAAAATTAGTAAACCAAAGTTATAATAGGCAGCGTTGTCTCTAGAGTAATTTATATTACTTCCATCTCTTTAATATTAGGGCAGTATGGACATGCATTAGCACTATCTGTTCACATAATACTTATTATGCAAAATATGTTATATACTGTGTTATTAGTTATCTTTCTATGTATGGCTCAATGCTTTCTAAAAAGAAACCTTGGAGAGACGTTGGGTTGTTGTTGTTGTTGTTGTTATGTGCCGTCGAGTCGGACTGGACTCATTTGGGAGAGAGAGAAAATAGGTATTGACCCAAAAATTTTTATAAATGTATACCAAAACCAATTATTTGTGTGTATGCAAGTATACTATTAAAGCTTCACAGTGCAGTTTGGGATAGATTATTATAATGTCAGAGGGCAATTATTTTATTACTGAGACTAAGGCAAAAGTGTTCTGAATATTGCCTAAATAAAACTCTAGATTTTCAGATAAAAGACACTACAATTTGCCTTTGGGAAACTAAGTAGAAAGACTTGTGGCTGATACTCTATCATACAAAACATTGGTTTACCTTCCACATATCAACAGTATGAGGTCACCATGAATCAGAACTCACAACAGTAGCATGATGATTCTAAAGGTATTCACACAGGTAAATTTTGCTGTTTGAATTACTAGTTGTCTGATTTTACTCAGTATTTTTTTATATATATAAACCAAACTCATTGCTGTGGAGTCGAATCTGACTCATAGCGACCCTTCCTTGGGTTTCTGAGGCTGTACCACTATGGAAGATTGCCCAACCTTCCTTCCAAGGAGTGGCTGGTGGGTTTGAACTGTGATTTTTAAAATGTATTCTAGTGTCTTAAAAGTGGATAATTCATTTGATACAATAGTAACTTTATTCAGGCTAAACTTAAATAGAGCTGCATTTATTTGAAAACAAAAAACTTCTTGTATTCTTGTCAATTATCAACTGTTTGTGACATGTTCAATGTTATAATGTTCTGAATGTATCTATGTAACAAGTCTGGACATTCAACCAATGAAAACAAAAAACTACACTAATTGGCTACTCCAAATTGGTAAAATTGACTTATTTTTAATTCTTTTGGTTTTTTAAAATAATTAATTTATTTTAACCTCTAACTTAAAAATATAGCATATATAGGGAAAAATGTAATAACAAAGGCATAGAGTTTAATGATTTACCACATAGAACACATCTAGGTGGCCACTAGTTCCCTCAAGAATTGTCAGCATCTTAGAAACGTCTTTCCATACTGCTCTTTTCTCTCTCTCCCTCTTGCTCCAAAGTAACTACCATTCTCACTGTGATAGTTGGAGCTGTGTGCCAACTTGGCTGGACCACAATTCTGTGTGGTTTAAGCAACTATAGTGTGGGTTGTTCCCATGAGGGTATCAGATGTATATGTTTTGAGCAACCAATCCACTGAAAGGGAGTTTCCCTACAGGTGTGGCCTACTTCCAATATATTTATGGACATCCTGGGAAAAGACACACTCTTCTGTGGATCAGGATTCTGTTGTGCTTCCTACAACTGTCCGTGAGTGAACAGACCACCATTCAGCCTGGAGATCTTGGATTCATCATTCGTTGGAGTCAACAGCCAGCAGGAGCCAACCTTGAGCTCCTCAGCCCCTGCAGCTGCGTGAGTCGGGAAAAGCCTCCAGCTTGACGTTTTATCCAAGAACTTGGGACTTGCCAGCTTTTATAAGTAAGTGTGTGAGCCATTTTCCTAAGATAAATTTCTCTTTCTCTCTCTATGTATAAGCTTTAGTGGTTATGTTTCTCTAGAGAACCCGTCTAACACACTTACATATTATATGAAGCAGCACTTTTTTACTTATATATGCTGCAGATTTTTTTCTACTGTATTGTTTAACTTTAATCTTTTAGTGGTGTATTGTCATTAAGATAATATATTCAAATTTTTAATATTTTTGTCTCAGTTTTTCTAAGCTGATTTTTTAAAAGAAATTCTTCCAAATTTTCAAACTTACTGGCAAAACATTGTTAATACCTTTTTTCATAATTATTTTGGTTACTTATGCTTTCTATTCTTTTTACTTTATCATTCCTATCAAAGTTTATCACTTTTCCTTGTTGTTGTTGTTGTTATATGCCGTCGAGTCGGCCCCGACTCATAGCGACCCCTCCTTGGGTTTCCGAGGCAGTATCACTACGGAAGTAGGATTGCCCAACCTTTCTTCCGAGGAGTGGCTGGTGGGTTTGAACCGCCAGCCTTCTGGTTAGCAGTCAAGTGCCTTAGCCACTATGCTACCAGAGCACTTTTCCTAGTATTTGGAAAAACAAATTTGATTTTGTTGTTTCTCCTATTGTATGTTTATTTTATTAATTCCTACCCCTTATGTTCTTCTATTTATTCTCTTTGAATTTAAGTTTTTATTATTTTTCAAGTTGTATGCCTAGTTCATTGACTTTTTTAACATATGCTTTTAGAGAAATAAATTCCCTCAAACAGTATTCTATTACTTTTGATAGGTTATATTTTCAATATCTTTTAGTTAAACATATATTCCAATTTCTTTTTCTTAATTGATGAGTTATTTAGAAATATCTTGCTTAATTTAAAAACAAAAATTATTTTCTAGTTATCTTTTATAGTTTTCTAGCTTATTTACATTGAAATCATAGCCTATATTCTGTATAATTTCATTTTTTGAAATTTGTTTTAATTTGCTTTATGGCCCAACATATGGTCTATTTTGGTAAAATTCTGCATATGCTTCAAAATAATGTATAATCTGCAATAGTTGGTCACAGTGTTCCAAATATTTCAATTAGATTATTTTGATCATATTGTTAAAATGTTCTGTAAAATTTCTAATTTTATCTGTATGTGTTATCAATTACTGAGAAAGATGTGTTAAAATATTTCATTATAATTATGCCTTTTTCTATTTCTTTAGTTTTATCAATTGTCACTTTTTACATCTGATGTTATATCAGGCCCATGTTCATTTAGAACTAGCATATCTTCCCTGTACTTTATACCTCTTATCATTATACAACAAAGTTCCAGTGGTAAAGTGCCTGAGGCATTTGACTGCTGACCAGAAGATTGGCAGTTTCAAACTCACCAGCCACTCTGTGGAAAGAAGATGGACTAATCTACCTTCCTAAAGATTTACTGCCTGAGGTTTTTGGGGGAGCTCTGGTAGCGTAGTGCCTAAGACACTTGACTGCTAACTAGAAGGCTGGCGGTTCAAACCCACCAGCCACTCCTCGGAAGGAAGGTTGGACAATCTACTTCCATAGTGATACTGCCTTGAAAACACAAGGAGGGGTCGCTATGAGTCAGGTCTGACTCGACAGCACATAACAACAACAACAACACCATTATACAGTATACCTCTTAAACTGTAATGATTTTTCCTTAAAATCTACTTTGTCTAATATTAATATGACTGTATTAGCTTTGTTTATCCTTTTGTTTTTAACATTTTTGTATCATTATATTTTCCAGATGTATCTTAAAAACAGTGTCTACTCAGGTTTAATTATTTTTAATTCATTCTCACAATCTTTGTTTTTAATTGAAGCATTTAGTATTCTGTAAGGAAGATTGGGTAATCCTACTTCCGTAGTGATAACTGCCTCGGAAACCCAAGGAGGGGTCGCTATGAGTCGGGTTCGACTCGACGGCACATAACAACAACAACAACGGTTAATATATTTACTGATATATTTGGTGTGGTAGTTAAGTTGTGTGTCACATTGGCTGGCCTGGTTTTTAGTGACTGAGCAACTGGATGTCCTTATTTCCCAGGAGAAGATTGGTAATCAACTCTAAGGTAGATCGTACTGCAGTAGCTGAGTAGCTGCTTTAGGGATGTCGTCTGATTCTAGTATATAAGAAGCAGCTTTGAAAAAGGTCCCCTTTTTGGCATACTTGTACTCTGTGTGTAGCTGAGTTTTCATTTAGCAGCCTTCCATGTTTCCTGCCAATCTTGGAACTGTTTCTGGACTTGAACTAGTGGCCTGCCATGTTGTTTCATAATATGAGGACTGTGCCATTTTACTTGTCAACCTTGGGCTTGTTAGCCTCAGCAGCCAACAACTGCCTAAGTAAAGAGATACCTCTAGCTCCAGTGGGCCAGGAACAAGAGGCAGAGCTGAAGCCTAAGGTCAAGAGGCTTTCACCTAGCCCCTAGAGCTTGGCACTTTGAACTCAGACTTGTAGCTTACTAAACTGTAAGATAATAAATTCCTGTTTGTTAAAGCCACCCATTTGTGGTATTTCTGTTAGAGTGGCACTAGAGATAACCAAAACATTTGGCTTAGCCAATATATCAGTAATTACATCACTCTTTTCAAGTGGTTTCTATTTATACCAATGACTTTGTGTTCTTTTTTCATCCTTGCTTGTTTTCTTTTGGAGTAATTACTTTTCATATTTTTTATTTTCTCCTTTTAGCTTGGAGTACATATACTCATTTGTGGTCCATTTCATAGTTAAGCTAGAGATACAGAATGAATCCTTGATTTACAAATGCTAATATTAATTGATGCTCTTATTCTCTCCCTGGAAAATGCACATACCATGGAATATTTTAGTTTCATTTATCTTCTTCTTTTAATGTTATTTTAAACACACACATCAACAAATCTTAGCTATTATTTTTGTGCAGCCAATATTTATTAATATTTACTCTAATATTTACCTGTTTTCTTATTCTTCATTTTTTCCCTATGTTTCCAGCCTTTCATCTGTGATTATTTCCCTTCATATGAAGAAAACATTATAGTATTACTTTAGTTGGTACGCAGGTGACAAAATTTCTGTTTGTCTGAAAATGTCTCTACTTAGCCATTATTCTAGAAGAATAATTTTTAATATAGAAGAATAATTTAAGAAAAATCAGATTCTAGGTGATGAGTAATTTATTTTTCTATACCTTAAAGATATTTTTGCAATATTTTCTGATTTCCATTCTTTCTGTTGAGAAATCTGCTATCTAATTGTTCCTATACATAATTTGTTTTTTCTGAGGTCTCTTTTAAGACATTATCTGTATTTTTTTAGTGGATTTATTATTATTTCTCTTGGGATGGATTTATTTGTATTTATTTTGTGTGCAGTTCACAGGGCTTCCTGAATCTATGGCTTGATATGGTTCATCAGTTTTAGACTACTTTTAGCCATTAGTTTTCAAATGTTGCTCTAGCCCCATTTTCTCTTTCTGAGATTTTAACTATATATTTTAGACTACAGATTTGTTAACTGTATCATCTATGTTTTGTTCCCTCCTTATTTGTATTTTCCATTCTTTAATGTCTCTGTGCCTGATCCTGAATAATGTTTTACCTGTTTTCCAGTTTACTAGATCTCTTTTAAGTTTTGTCTGATCTACAGTTAAATACATCTACTGAATTTTTAATTTTGATTTTACATTATTTTTCAAATATCCATTTCATTCTTCTTAATAGTCTTTATTCAGTGTTAATTCTTAAATGTTTTCTCTTTTTAATTAACAGAATAAGTGTAGTCATACTAAAGTCTGTGTCTAATAATGCCATCATTAAATATATGTGTCTGCATGATCTATAGTTAGAATTCGTAGCTCTATTTTCTGTTTTTACTTTTTATTATGTTGTATTTGCATGTTCTAGTTATTTTTTAAAAATTTATTTTGTTGTTATTATTGAGAATATACACAGCAAAACATATACCAATTCAACAGTTTCTACATGTATCATTCACTGACACTGATCACATTCTTCAGTTGTACACTATTCCAACCATTTTGTCAGTTCTCCTCTACTAACATAAACTCACTGCCCCCTAAGTTTCTCATCTAATATTTCAAGTTGCTGTTGTCAATTTGCTCTTGTATGGACAGATCTTGAAAGAGCACAATGCTCAAAGCAGGCATTTTTTTACTAGTTAAGTTAAACTATTGTTTGGTTTTAACAAGACTTTGAGGGATAGTTTCAGCTTAAGGGTTAAAAACTATCTCAGGGCAATAGTTTCAGGCATTCATCCAGCCTCCCTGGCTCCAGAAAATCCGGAGTTCATGAGAATTTGAAATTCTGTTCTGCATTCTTCCCTTTTTGATCAGGATTCTTTTGTAGAAAATTTGATAAAAATATTCAGTGATGAAAGCTGACAGCATCTAATTCTTATATACAATGGAATACTACTCAGCCAGTAAGATAAATGAAGATTTGCTACATGGTACAATATGGATGGAGGATAAAGATGTTAGGCTATGTGAAATAAGGCAATCACAAAGGAACAAATATTGTACAAAGTTACTTATATAAAAAAAAAAAACAAGAAAAGGTAATATGGAGAGATCAAAGTTTATTCTTCTATCACTCATCTGTCAGTTTGTTATATTGTGGTGGCTCATGTGTTGCTGTGATGCTGAAAGCTCTGACACTGATATTTCAAAATGGGTAAAATATTGAAAGATTCAGGAAGCATCAAAGGAGGTTGGAAGGAATTCATAGAGTCACTGTATCAAAAAGAATTGGTTGGCATTCAAGCATTTCAGGAGGTAGTATATGATCAAAACACAACGGTATTAAAGCAAGAAGTCCAAGCTGCACTGAAGGCATTGATGAAAAACAAAGCTCCAGGAATTGATGGAGTACCAATTGAAATGTTTCAACCAAGGGATAAAGCACTGAAAGTGCTTAATCATCTATGCCAAATATTTTGGAAGAGAGCTACCTGGCCAATTGACTGGAAGAAATTCATATTTGTGCCCATTCCAAAGAAAGCTGATCCAACAGAATGTGGAAATTATCAAACAATATCACACAGAGTAAAATTTTGCTAAAGATAATTAAAAAATGATTGCAGCAGTACATTGACAGAGAACTGCCAGAAATTCAAGGTGAATTCAGAAGAGGATGTAGAACAAAGGATATCATTGCTGATATGAAGGTGGATCTTGGCTGAAAGTGGAAAATACCAGAAAGATGTTTACCTGTGTTTTATTGTCTGTGCAACAGCATCTGACTGGATTACATTGTGAAGAATGTGTATTCCAGAATATTTAATTGTTCTCATTCAGAAAGTATACATATACCAAGAGGCAGTCATTTGAATAGAACATGGATTTAAACTCAGGAAAGGTGTGCATCAGCATTGTAATATTTCATCATACACATTCAATCTAATTGCTAGCATCTAATCTGAGAAGCTGGACTATATGAAGACAAATGTGATGCACATGCCACAACCTTGCTTGCTGAAAGTGAAGAAGACTTGAAGTACTTACAGACGAAGATCAAAGACTACACCCTTCAGTAGAGATTGCAGCTCAACATACAGAAAACAAAATTCTTCAAAATTAGACCAATAAGCATCATGACAAGTGGAGATAAGATTGAAATTATCAAGAATTTCATTTTACTTAGATCCACAGTCAACATCCATGGAAGCAGCAGTTAAGAAATCAAAGGATGTAGTGCATTGTACAAATCAGCAGCAAAACCTCTTTAAAGTGTTAAAGAGCAAAGATACCATTTTGAGAACTAAGGTGAGCCTGACCCAAGCAATATTTTCAATTTGCTACATGGTACAATATGAAGATTTGCTACATGGTACAATATGGATGGAGCTTGAATTTTCAGTTTTCAATAATCTCATATGCATGTGAAAGCTGGACAATGAGTAAGGAAGTCCAAAGAAGAATTGATGCATTTGCATGATGGTGTTGGTGAAGAATATTGAATGTACCCTGGACTTCCAGAAGAACAAATAAATCTATGTTGGAAGAAATACAACCAGAATGCTCCTTAAAAGTGAGAATGGCCCAACTTGTCTCAAGTACTTTGGACGTGTTATCAGGAGGAACCAGTACCTGGAGAAGGATATTGTACAGGTCTCTCTCACTGGATGGCTCCAGTCCCCTAGTTCCCCTAAGTGGTGACCTCACCCCTTTCCCCCTGGAAGGCCCCGTTCCTCTCTCTCTTGGGCATGGCAGCCCCACCCCTTCACTCTTGGGCAGCGGCTATGACTTCAGCCCACTCTCACATGAATGAGAAGTCGCACACTCCAGAACCAAGTTGGTGAAGGCCTGGCTCTTTGAAATCTAGGGCGCTGTGGTGGGTCCACCCCCAAAGGCCATGATCCTACCCTTTCTGGCTGAGGCAGCCCTGCTTCTATTTCCTTGCTCTCTCTGCTTCTGCCAATTAATACCAAAGGCAACCCACTCCACTGGAAATCTTCCTGCCCCCAAAGCATTCAGCTTTCTTGCTCTGTGGGCCAGCCAATCTGCTATTCCATTTCAAGCCGGTCTTTTTCACCAATTAATGTGCAAAGGCAACCCACTCCACCAGTAAGCCACCTAACTAAAGGCATCAAGCTTTCTCTTCTGTGGGCTGGTAAGGCTGTCGCTGTCTCATGCCAGTTCTCTAGGCTCTGCTCCTGCCACCTCTCATGCCAGTCTCTGGGCTCTGCTCCTGCCCTCTCTCATGCCAGTCTTTTGCTCTTCTCCTGCCGTCTGTCATGCCATATGCTGGGATCTCTCTGCCAGGGTCTTGGGTCAAGGACGCACTCCACTCCTGTTTCCACATTTTGGTTATCTGTCAGAGCAGCACTCCACTCTCCCAGTACCAAATTCTGTTCTGGTTACCTAGTACCACTATGACAAGAATATACCACAAATGGGATGGATTAACAAACAGGAGTTTATTCTCTCACAGTTTGGAGGCTTTAAGTCCAAGTTCAAAGTGCCAGGCTCTAGAGGCTGGGTGAAAGCCCCTCAATCTTGGGGTCCAGCTCTGCCTCCTACTCCTGGCCCACTGGAGCTAGAGGCATTTCTTCACTCAGACAGCTGCTGACTGCTGAAGCTGACAAAATCAAGGTTGACAAGGAAAAAGACATAGTCCCAATGTTACTGAACCACACAGCAGGTCATTAATTCAAGTCCATTGAAAGTCCAAAGTTGGAAGTGCATGGCAGGCTGCTGAACAATGATGCAGCTACAAGCGGGGTCCAAGAGTGCCATAAGCTAGAGACCATTCCCAAAACTGTTGCTTATATACAAGAAGCAGGCCATATACCCAAAGGCAGCTACTCAGCTGCTCACAGTAGATTCCACCATGGAGTTGATTATCAGTCTCATCATGGGTAATACTATATCCAGTTGCCCAGCCAGTCAACCAGGCCTAGCCAAGTTGGCACAAAAACATAACCACCACAGATATCATGCTTATTAAAGTAGAGTGTCAGGAAAAAGAGGATAAATTGACACTGGCTACAACAATGAGCCCAAATATAACAACGATTGTGAGGATTGCACAAGACTGGGCAATGTTTTGTTCTGTTGTAAACAGGGTTGCTAAGAAGCTCTGGTAGCACAGTGCCTAAGGTGTCTGACTGCTAACCAGAAGGTTGGTGGTTCAAACCCACCAGCTACTCTGCAGAAGCAAGACTGGGCAATCTACTTCCATAAAGATTTACAACCTTGGAAACTCAGTGGAGATTGCTGTGAGTTGGAATCAACTCAATGGCACATAACAACAACAACAACAACAACAACAACAAAATGGAGAAAAGGGGTTCATGGGATGGAATTATTGCATCAATTTTAGGGTAGAGTCCTATAGCTGATTATTGCAATTGCTGTTAGTAAGTTGTACATCTGTAAAAAGTTGAATTGACAAAAGTTGCATGATAGAGATATTTACAACAAGAACAACAACAACAACAAAAAGAGTAGCTGCCAAAGCTCTTCATGTATAACCAAAGCCCTAATGGGATATGGTTCCATAGTGGAGGTTTGAATGCTGCAGCCTATATGGCCTTATCTGAGTCTATGGGTCCAGTTCAAGAGGTCCATGAACTTCAATAGGAAGAAAATACATATTTATTTTTCCTAACCTCCAATAAAATTTTACATTTTCTTTGATTCTAAAATTGATAAACTGCATGTATTTGCTCTTGAAATCTTTCAAAATTTATAACAAATTGAAAATGTTGCTAGAATCTCTCATCTTCTAGTACTTAAAAAAAATGATAAAAGTATTCCAAACCGAACTCACTGCTATTGAGTTGATTCTGACTCATTGTGACCCCTGTAGAGTTTCCAAGGCTATATTATTGGAAACACACTGCCTCATCTTTGTTCTACAGAATGGCTACTGGGTTCAAACCACCAACCTTATGATTAGCAGCCAATGCCTTAACCACTGCAGTACCAGAGCTCTTTGATAAAATTATTCCAAACTCAAATAAACCCACTTCTATCCACTCCATTCAGACTCATAGTGACCCCCATTGGGTTTTGAAAGTGGTAAATCTTTATGAAAATATATTCCCTCATCTTCCTTCCATGAAGTGGCTAGCTGGTGGTTTTGAACCACCAACTTTCTAGTTAGTAGTCAAGTGCCTTAGGCACTATACCACCAGAGCTCCTGATGAAAGTATTAGAGGTATAATAATGACCTGCTTTACTAGTCAAAGATATGTTGTTGTTGTTAGATGTTGTTGAGTTGGCTCTGACTCATAACGGCCCTATGTACAACAGAAGGAAAGGCTGCCTGGTCATGTGCCATTTTCACAATCCTTGCTATACTTGAGCCCATTTTTGCAGCCACTGTATCAATACATCTCCTTCAAGGTCTTCCCCTTTTTCTCTACTTTACCAAGCATGATATCCTTCTCCAGGAAATGGTCCCTTCTGACAACATGATCAAAGTGGTGGTGGCTGTTAGTTGCCATGGAGTCGTCTCTGACTCATAATGACCCTATGTATAACGGAATGAAAAACTGCCCTGTCCTATGCCAGCCTCATAATCCTTGTTATTCCTGAGCCCATCATTGCAGCCACTGTGTCAATTCATCTCATTGAGGGCTTTTTCCTTTTTTGCAGACCTTCCACTTTACCAAGCATGATATCCTTCTCCAGGGAATAGTGTCTTCTGACAACATGACCAAAGTAGGTGAGACAAAATTTGGCCATTTTCACTTCCAAGGAGAATTCTGGCTGTACTTCCTCTGGGACAGCTTTATTAGCTCTTCTGGTAGTCCATGGTACTTTCAGTATTCCTCACCAAACTGCAATGCAAAAGCATCAACTCTTTAGTCTTTTCTATTCATTGTCCAGCTTTCACATGCATATGAGGCTATTGAAAATACCATGGCTTGGGTTAGGTGCACCTTAGTCTTCAAAGTGACATCTTTGTTCTTCAACACTTTAAAGAGGTCTTTTGCAGCAGATTTGCCAGTGTGGTATGTCGTCTGATTTCTTGACTGCTGCTTCCATGAGTATTGATTTTGGGTCCAAGTAATATGAAATCAGTCAAAGATACAAACCCAAACTCACTGTCACCAAGTCAATTTCTGATCATAGGGAACCCCATTGTGTTTCCAAGGTGGTAAATCTTTATGGAAGTAGATTGCTCCATCTTCCTTCCCTGGAATGGCTGATGGGTTTGAACCACCAAACTTCTAATTCCACTAGATTTCATCTTTCTAGAATTATTGGTAATGCTATGTAAAGAAATTATTAACAGTATAAGATACATTCCATATAATAATTATACATAAAAATTTCCTGTATTATTTTTCTATAGCACAATTCTAGTGTCACTCTAGAAAAAGATTATAGGATGTATGTCATTGGTCTTAAGGACTTATTGCCTAAAATTTATTAGATTTCAGAGCAAACTCCATGGCTCCAAATATTTAAGTAGAAGAAGAGAGAAGACTCAATTGAAATTTTTGTTTTGACACTTACTCAAATATTTTTAGTAAATTTTGTATTGTAGTTTCTAAGACAGGCAAAAACACAAAATCAACTTGAGGAAATAACATATTTCAAAAATCGGTGTACTGCCTAAGGCACTTGACTGCTAACCAGAATGTTGGGGGTTCAAACCCACCAGCCACTCTTCAGAAGGAAGGTTGGACAATTTACTTCTGTAGTGATACTGCCTTAGAATCCAAAGAGGAGTCGCTATGAGTCGGATCCATCTTGATGGCACATAACAACAACATACACGAACAGGATGTCACCCACCACACTGTAGCACAAGGATGTTGTCCAGAACCAAATTGCTTAAAAAAGAATCTTTCATTCTCTTGTCTATGGTGAGCCTAATTTTAACCCAAAATTCAGAGAAGATGGACTCTCCCTTTGAGCCTTACACTAATATTGCTTGTGGGATATAGTTTCATATGAAGAAAGCTCTCTGGGATCCTACCTAAGGAAATTTCAATACTAAAGAGCTCAGACACAACAATATATGTAGGTTTGTTAAGTTGTTGTGATGGGTTAGTTCCATGAAAAAGCTACACAAATAGACTGGAAAGTGTATATTTTATTTTCTAGCTGTTATTATATATACCAGCCCATCTTTTAAAAAGTCAGTTTTTTCTTTAAATCTGTTACTTGTAGCTTGATGATCTTCTGAAAATTGTGGAAAGATTCACAAAATATTTGGAGAGTTATATGAAGACTCATTCATTTTGATTAATCTGTCATTTCAAGTTCATGTTTACTTGGGGTTAATATGTTAATGTGTTCCTTCTTCTTAGAAAGACTGCTCAACCCCAATCAATTCCTAAACTTAGTAACTAAATCTCAGTTATATTCCTAAAAGATTCTTCTTCTTCTTCTTTTTTTTTTTTTTCTTGAGCTTTGGGATTCTTCTTAAGGCTAGGAGCTCCTTTTATATCAAAGGCACCTCCTTGTAGAGAAGAGAGACATGAGGGGGCAGAGGAGCTTAGAACCTGACCCCATGTTACAGTCTCAGCTTGAGAAAGTGAGAAGTTGAAAACATTCACTAAATAATTCCCTTTAAATAAGAAGAAAATGATTTTTGCAGTTAACAGTTAGATGCATGATGATTAATGTTTTCAACCTTGAGGGCAAACTTTGTCTGTTTAGTATGAATTTTTTATTTTTATGTTTCAAGTGAAAAATATCCTGGGGTCCTTTTGAATTTTGAACAATTAGTCCAAATTCAAAATGTATTAGGTTAATTGTATATTTTTAATGTAATTTTAATATTCTTTGACTCTGAAATTGATAAGCTTGCATTTATTTGCTCTTGAAATCTTTCAAAATTTGTAACAATCTTTTATCCCTTTTAAATGGTATTCATGCTTAATGATAAAAGTCTGGCCTAAGGAGGAGATAACATTTAAGAACCTTGTGAACCCATGGGGCCAGGGTGTAAACCATCTACCGGGTCTATTCTCTTCTGATAAGCGTGTATTTTATTTTGTGGAATTTAGTATGAGGCTTCACACTGTGGGAGACAGTTGACTCAGTTACACATGATAGACTAGATAGACTGGAATGCTACTACTAATTGTACCGTTGGATTTTATAGAAAGACAAAGGAATCACTTATATGGTCACTATATGAAGGAATAAGATCTAACTGCTTATTTTTCTTGATAGGAGAATAAGCAACATGTGTGAGTTACAGTCCCTGCTCAGTTGTGTGACTTTGAATGAGCATTAAATTAATCAGCTGTTAAATAGAAAATAAAACCTAGTTAATATGTATATATAGGACACTGGGAAAGCAGAAACAAAAACAAGACTATGGCCATGAGTCACCTGTCAGGCTTGGGATTGAACTCATCCTGTGGCTAAACTCTTAGCCAAATAATAGATAGGCTTAAGAGCTGAACACCAACACCAGGTAGAGGTGCTCCTTAGAACAATCTACCATGGGAGATCAGAAGGGCAGTTTTTGCACAGGGAGAAATGTAGGGAGGCAGGAATGCATAGGCAAGGCCAGAGGGAAAGAATAACCATGGGGAGGAAGTGGGAGGAGAACTCATGCACTAAGGAGAATGTAACCAGTGTCAGAAAACAAAATGTGTATGAGCTATTGTTGTAAAATGAATCTGCTTAGTAAAATTTCACCAAAATAAAAATAAAAAAACTTAAAAAAAGAGAAAACTCGGAAGAAATACAGCAAAAGGTTGTAAGTAGTTATCTCAGAGATGTACATGTATGGTTGATTTTATTTTTCCTTTTGCCTTAAATATATTTTCTGATATCTTTGAATAATAATAATAATAATAATAAACAAAACCAGAAGTTATTTAAAACATATAACAATCACAACGGACTGTTTTAAGTTTTGGTTGTTCTCAGAATTTCTTCTCAATCAATAGAACCTTTCTTTTCCTTTTTTTTTTGAAAAGGCATCTTATGTGGAACTTCAATACATAAACATTTCAGTGGAGCTACTCTCTTGAAGTAGAGAAAAGAATGCAGAGCTGAAGTTTCTCTGTGTGGTCTTCATTCCTCAGGTCTTCATGTCTTCATTCTTCATGTCTTCATGGATCACAACTCTAGAAAAAGTATTTGAAGTCCACTGTGGTAAAAATGCTAAGAAATTTGTAGACAGCTACCTGGTCCACCAACAAGAAGAGATCTGCATTTGTGCCCATTCCAAAGATGATTAATCCAACAGAATGTGGAAGTTATTGAACCATATCATTGAGATCACACACAGTAAAATTTTGCTAAAGATAATTTAAAACAGTTGCAGCATTACATTAACAGGGGGCTGCCAGAAATTCAAGCCAGATTCAGAAGAGGGCATGGAATGAAGGATATCATTGCTGATGTCAGATGGATCTTGGCTGAAAGTGAAGAATACCAGAAATGTGTTTACCTGTGTTTTTTATTGACTACACAAAGGCATTTGACTGTGCGGATCAAATAAATTATGGATAATATTGCAAAGTATGGGAATTCCAGAACACTTAATTGTGCTGATGAGAGACCTGTACAAAGACCGAGAGGCAGTTATTAGAACAGAGCAAGGATATACCGAATGATTTAAAATAAGGAAAAGTGTGCATCAGGGTTGTATTATTTTACCATACTTATTCAATCTGTATGATTGGCAAATAATCTGAGAAATAGACTATATGAAGAAAAATGTGGCATGGGATTAGAGGAATACTTGTTAATAGCCTGCAATATACAGATGACACAATTTTGTTTGCTGAAAGTGAAGATGACTTGAAGCACTTACTGATGAAGATCAAAGCCTTCAGTGTGGATTACACCTCAACATTAAAAAAAATCTTTACAACTGGACTAATAATCAACATCATGATAAATGGAGAAAAGACTGAAGTTGTCAGGGATTTCATTTTCCTTGGATCCATAATCAACACTCATGGAAGCAGTAGTTAAGGAATCATATTAGGTATTACATTAGGCAAATTTCATGCAAGGGACCTCTTTAAAATGTTGAAGAGCAAAGAATATCACTTTGAAGACTAAGGTGTGTCTGACCCCAAGTCATGGTATTTTCAATAGCCTCATATGCATGTGAAAGCTGGACAATGAATAAGGAAGAGCTAAGAAGAATTGATGCATTGGAATCCTGGTGTTACCATGGACTTTTAGAAGAGTGTACATATCTGCTTTGGAAGAAATCAGCCATAATGCTCCTTAGAAGCAAGAATGGTCACACTTCGTCTCATGTACTCTGGTCATGTTGTCAGAAGGGACCATTCCCTGGAAAAGGATATCATTCTTGGTGAAGTGAAGGGTCAGGAAAAAGAGGAAAACCCTGAATGAGATGGATTGACACAGCAGCTGTGACAATGGGCTCAAGCATAGCAAGGATTGTGAAGATGGCACAGGACTGGGCATTGTTTTGTTCTGTTGTAAATAGGGTCACTATGAGTTGAAGTTGACTCAACAGCACCTAATATCATCAACAACAACAACAAAGATTAATGGTCACTACACCATAGGCTGCTATAAGGATGAACAGATTAGTCTTTGAGGAAATGCAACCAAAATACTTCTTAGAAATAAGAATAGTAAGACTTCAGTTTACCTGCTTAGGACAAGTCATTAGGACAGTTTAATCACTAGAGAACATCATGTTTGGTAAAGTAGAAGTTCAGCAAAAATGAAGAAGACCCTCTATGAGGTGAATTGACAGAGCAGCTACAACAATGGACTCAAACATACCAATGATTGTGAAGATGGAACAGCACTTGGTAATGTTAAATTCTGTTATACTTAAGGTCACCACAAGTCAAAGCCAACTCAAGGTCAACCAACAGCAATTACATAAGTAAAGTGCCTTGAACAATGCCAGTCATATGGCATTTATACTAGCAGTGTTAACTGTTAACATTATTATTGCCACTGTTGATTTTAGATTTCACTCTGGAAGAAACTTCAATAATTTACTAGAAGGAAAATGAGATAACACTTTCATTCCCCAAAGGGCATTTACCAATTCACAACCACTAACATAATTCAACTGTGTAGATCATAACACATATGCATAACATTGCAAGGAATGGTAATTCTAGAAACTTAATTGTGCTCATGAGGAACCTGTACATAGATCAAGAGGCTATCATTTCAAAGAGAAAATGGGATACAGTGTGGTTGAAAATCAGGAAAGTTCTGTGTCAGGGTTGCATTCTTTCACCATACTTATCCTGTCTGTATGCTGAGCAAATAATCTGAGAAGCTGGACGATGTGAAGAAGATCATGGCATCAGGATTGGAGGAAGTGTTATTAACAGCCTGAGATATGCACATGATACATGCTTGGTGAAAGCAAAGAGGACTTGAAGCACTTACTGATGATAATCAAAGACACAGCCATCAATATGGATTATATCTCAACACAAAGAAAACAAAAATCCTCACAACTGGACCAATAAGCAACATCATGACAAATGGAGATGAGATTGAATTTATTAAGGATTTCATTTTACTTGGATCCACAATCAATATCCATGGAAGCAGCAATCAAGAAACTGAAGGACATATTACACTGGGAAATTTGCTACAAAAGACTTCTTTAAAGAGCATTGAAGATTAAAGTGCTCTTGACTAATGTCATAATATTTTCTTTTTTTTTTATTATTATTTATTGTGATTTGACTGAAGATTTACAGAGCAAATTCACTTTCCATACAGCAGTTCACATATACTTTGTCTCATGTCATTGACCACAGTTTACCACAATGCAACAGCTCCCCTCCCACTTCCTCCCCATAGTTACCTCTTCCCAGTGTCCATCCCTCCATACTCTCCTGCCCCCTGAGCTGTCTCCCTGTGCATAAGCAGCCCTTCCTTCTCCCATGATTGTTCTCTCCAGGGCATGTGTCTACTTGAGGTAAATATTTAACTCACATGCCTGTACTTTGTTTGGCTGAAAACCACAGGTGTGGGTTCAATTCCAGACCTGAAGGGCAGCTAGGGGCCATAGTCTTTGTGGTTCCATCAGGCTCTATTGGACCAGCAAACCTGGTCCCCACCATCTTTTTTTTTTTTTTTTTTGCCTCCAAATGATTGTGAGTTTTGTTCCTCATTGTTCTCCCTCTCTATCCAGGATCTCCCACATCTCTTCCAAGTGAATGACCGTGGTAGCCGGGCACCATCTAGTTCTTCTGGTCTCATAGTTGTATAGGTTGCAGTGTCATAATATTTTCAATAATGCCATATGCATGTGAAAGCTGGACAGTGAATAAGGAAGATCCCAGAAGAACTGATGCATTTGAATGATGTGCTGGTGAGAAATATTGACTATACAATTGACTGTCAGAAGAAGGAACAAGTCTGTCCTGGCAGAAGAACATCATGAACGCTTCTTGGAAATGAGAATGAACAGACTTTGTCTCTTGTACTTTAGTCATATTGTCAAGGAGAACTATTCTCTGGAGAAGGATATCATGTTTGGTAAAGTAGAACCAAGAAATTCCAAACTCACTGTCATCCAGTTGATTCTGACTCATAACATCCCTCATTGGATTTCCAAGGCTGAAAATCTTTATGAAAGCAGACCTTGTCATCTTTCTTCTGCAGAGCAGCTGGTGGTTTCGAACTACCATCGTTTTGGTTAGCAGCCAAATGCCTTAACCACTAGAGGGCCAGTGAAAAAGATCCTTGATGAGATGGAATGAAACAGTTGGCTGCAATAGTGGGCTCAGGTATAGTGGCAATTGTGAGGATGGTGCAGGACCAGCCAGTGTTTCATTCTGTTGTACATAGGGATGCTATGAGTCAAAACTGATTGGATGGCACCTAACAACAACAACATGGAGGTGCTTAATTGGTGAGTGCGTATTGCTTGATGGTTCAGACTTTCTGTGTCAAGCCTGAATTTGCTCGACAGCCTGTGTTATTAATGAGGATCACATAGTTTCCATTTTTCCAACCCAAACCATGCTGGCAAAGTAGTATGGATGAGACTATAATGTAGTCAGTCAGCCCAGTTGTGTCAGACATGCTCAATTTTTTTTACTTTCTCTGGGGTACCTGATTGCCCTACTTGAAAGCTCAGCCTTGCTCAGTTTCCCTACATCAAACTTGACCACAGGGAAAAAAAGAATGAAAATGGTCTAGCTCACCATCTGGGGATTTAGCATCCCTATTTTGATTCCTTATCTTTCTTTGACCTCTTGGCTCAGTTCTGAACACCAGTCTCCAGTATGTACTGGGGATGACTTGTACTGACTCACTCAAGATAACTCTCAACTTCCTAAGCTTTTGGATGTCGACCCCCCGCCCCCCTCTGTTGAGTTGGATCTGACTCATAGCCAACCCTCCTTTGTTTTCTGAAGTGGTATCACTATGGAAGTAGATTGTCCAACCTGCCTTCTGAGGAGTGGCTGTTGGGTTTGAACCACCAGCCTTCTGGTTAGTAGTCAAGTGTCTTAGGCACTACACCACCAGAGCTTCCATTGGATGTCACAGGTACCTAGAAATCAGAGCATACTCTACATAACAGGGATTTCCCCTGATAAGTGGTAAGATTTCCCCTGTTAAATATTAAACATTTACCATTTATATAAACATTAAACATTTGTTGGTTTAGGAACTAGCTAACAACTCGCTCTGGTTCTTAAGAATGTATCTCCTTTTTTTCCCAGACCTGAGTCCCTGCTTGTTTGCATAAAATGATGTAGATACTTCTTTCTTATTAGGTTTCTATCCCAAAGCCAGGAGCTTGATTTTATACTCCAGCTCTAGGCTAGGACCCTTCTCCCCAAAACCTTCTCTTGTATCTTCGCCAACGACTGCCTACTTAAGCTTATGACTATATCATTATTATTTATGTTTTTTCATTTCTGTATTCATGAGTCTTCAACCACCACCCTATATTCCTCATTTTGTGGTTTAGACCCAGTAATCCCTTTCCTAATGCCTATTTGGGAGCTCTGGTGGAGTAGTGCTTAAAGCATTTGACTGCTAACCAGAAGTCTGGCAGTTTAAACCTACTAGCCACTCCCCAGAAGGAAGATTGGACAATTTACTTCTGTAAAGATACCATTTGGGAAACCCATGGAGGGGTCTTATGAGTCGGATACAATTCCACGGCAGTGCGTCGTCATCATCAATGCCCATTTATTGACTAACTTCACCCTTAAATGATATGTTTTATCCAAAGCCTGGAATTCCTTTCAGTCTGTACTTTTGGGTCTCCTTTACCTTCCTTCCAATTGTTTTCCTTCTGTCCCAATTAGTTGAAATAACTCAATATCTTTTCTGTAGAATTGGAAAAAAAATTGAATACATTCCTCCTAGAAATCTTTTTCTATATTATTAGGTTCTAAATTATTTAAATGCAATTTATTAGTGATTTTAATTTTAAAGCCTAATTTAGCATTTTAATAAATAATAACATTTAATATCCATAATGAGGGTTCACCATATATAAAGCATTAAATTTCTTAACACAGTATCTATATTTTCTCATAAAATAAGTAACATTAATTGTTGCTGTCTATGTCCCAGACACTGTTCTGAGCGCATTGTGTGTATTAATTCATTTAATCCCACAGAATTCCTTTGGGACATGTGATATTATTATCATCTCCTCCATTTTACAAATGAGGAAATTGAGATACAGAGAGGACTCATGGCAAATGAATGGGAAGGTGATTATTTGAACCTAACAGCCTGACTCCAGAATCATGCTCTTAATCACTCCATTATTCTGCTTCTTCCTAAAATGAAGGACAGAACTATTATATATGAGATACTCCACATTCTCTTGTTAATGTTGACAGCTCACACACTGCAGGAAAGAAGCCACACTGTGGCTTCAGGTTGAAAAGTGCTCTCTCAGACCCAAGGGGAGTTGGAACGAAGGGTTTTATAAAGGGACCACTGAGGTACATAGAATCACCAAGTAAGAAATAAACACACTATCTTTGTCTGTTCTCTCATTTTAGTTTTTCCCCTAACTCCGATATCAAAGAGGCTGGCTATAGCACATGCAGAAAATCTGAAAGGGAGTTGCTTACTGATTTGGCCACTATCTAACAAAAAGCAAAACATCTAACAAAATGTAATTCCTTTTTGTTATTTGGGGAAATACAAAAAGCCATATAAATAAATGTTTATTAATTATTTTTCATTGAGTTGCACATAATAGTATATTGATGTCAGTTGCTGTTGAGTCTATTCTGACTCCAAGTGACCCCATGTCTTATGGAAAACTATCCCATAGGGATTCCTGGGCTATAATATTAAAGGAAGCATGTCTCCTGGCATTATCTTCTGCAGACCATTGAGTGGGTTTGAACCAACAACCTAACATATAGATCTGTGTTTTTGATAATATTCATAGTCCCTGGTAAAACTGAGATTCTGGAGTGTTGTTTAGACTAGAATAATTCAGAATAAGTTTCCATAATGGGACTGTCCCATTTACCCTTATAAAAATGACACCAAATTTTACCTGTCTAGGGCATAAGATTTGTCAAGTTGAGGAGAAGATGTTGAAATTGAATTGCAACAAGACAATGACAAATCCTAGCTGGCATATTTTCTGCAAAGTTTACAAAGAAAAATAAAACCTAGACAATTGGAGTTGAGCTCTCAGGAATCTTATTTTTTAAAAATTCCACGTGGCTCTAATAGCTTAACAACTATTGCTATAGCAAGTCAGGCTACCAGCCTCACAAGAAATTGAGTGATTCACTGAATAATCCTGTTTCCAATCTCTACTCTAATTCTCTGGGTGAAAACTGCAAATGCAGGAAAGGATGGAAAGCAAAAGAACATTTGTAAGTGTCAGTCTACATGTAGAGGTTGTATTATTCTGGAGGCTTTCACCTCAACTCACTATCAGTGGAATTTGTGGAGGGAAATATGTGAAATCAGAGAAATAGAACCTTACATTAGACATGCAACTAGAGCCACTAAAATGTCATTTGACTTTGGACTCTGAGTAGGAGGCAGACCCAGTAGTGACCTTGGACCTTTATTCTGCATTCCACTCTTTGCTAATTCATTTCTTTGTATATTATGGCCAGTAGAATAATGGGAAGGAGTCTGTTGCTTCTACAAACGTTATCAGTGGAAGAAATGGTTGGGCCTTTTGGGTATACACTTAGACCTGCTCTGTCTAGCTCAACATATATTCTTATTATCAATCGACAGATACAGAAACTGAGGCTCAGAGAATGTAAATGACATATACATATGACTAAAAAATGGTGGATTTGAATTACAGATCAGAAGGATAGGTCCTAGTGCTTGAATTGACTATGTTTGTCATTCTTGTAAGGGTAGAAAACATGTCTGTGATACTCATGGTTAATTAATTTTCATTGGATTTAATGAGAACGGGAGAAAGATGCTGGCAACCATGTGCGGCAGAGGTAAATCTGTTGTGATTTTCCCATTCTGTCTTTGACTGGCACCTCTTTTCTTTCTAGTTACTCTCCAACCGGGAACCTGGTAGCACACACCACATACCTTACTCCTATGTGTGCTTTGACTTCCCAAGTTCACATGATAATATATTCCTCCTCTATCCTGGACACTAAGACACAAAATTCTGCTGTGTGATAGTCACATAAGCCAGTCTTCGCTTCTATCTATCTAACAAGGTATCAAGCAATATCTTTACAAAATTAAAGTAAGCATTTCCTTAAAGAAGTACTTCCAAGGCTGGAGCAGTCCCTGAGATGAGTTCTGTTCTCAGTTAGGGAAGCTTTAGTGTGTTGAAAACCAATTAGGTAGAAGATCAATCCACTTATGTATAAAACCGACCCTGAACATTGTTATTTATTTGCATACCCTGCAGGGACATTCAAGTCTTCAACACTGAGCATATAGAAGTTCAAGCCAAGCACACACACACACACACACACACACAAATACTGACTTTTTTTTCCAGCTTCCCTAGATGCCCATAATGATTAAACCCGTAAGTCCCTGCTTATGTAAGGAGACTCCCCTGAGAATGGAGCCCTTCCTTTGGGAGTTTGCCTAATGGAACAACTAACATTTTCATATGCCTACCCTGCACTCATCCTCACAATAAGTATTATTTTTCTATTTTTTTTTTAAATTTGGTATTGTGCTGAGGCTCAGAGAGGGTCTTTGACTTTTCCAGGGCCACTTAGTTGCAGGTGTACCAGAATAATTTATTAAGATTTCAATTTGTGTTTGGTTCTCATTTTTCAAACCCCTTTCGAGATGGAATCAAAATAAAAGTGAACTAAGGACAAGTTCTTTTTCTGATTTGTTTTCTGATGTGCACTCTTTATACCAGGGACATGGAGAGAAATAAGAGCTTTTGGAGGAGAAGGGCAGGGTAGCTGCATTGAGTATTAGAGGGAGACCTCTCCAAAATATGGCAACTGTGGTTTGAGAGACTTTGGAGTTCATAGTTCCACTCTTTTACAGTGCCTCTGGGAGGGGGTAGGACCTTAAGGGGAAATGGTCCACCTAAGGTGTGATTCATCTAAGGAGGAGAGGCCATAGGCATCAGAGTTACTAGGCTCCACAAAGATTTCCCCCTCAAACAGATAGGCACACACTTGCCTCTCGGGGGCCACTTGAGCTTGGACAAAGACCATGTCAGCTGTGATCAGATACCCTAGAGACCACCATCAAGGTCTGCTTTGCATGAAATATAAAATTCTAGAACATTGATATCATCCTGGGCTGGGAAGACAGACCCTGTAGTGACTATGATTACTGCTGTTGAGTTGGATCTGACTCATAGCAACCCCTCCTTTTATTTCTGAGGCAGTATCACTATGGAAGTAAATAGCCCAATCTTCCTTCTGAGGAGTGGCTGGTAGGTTTGAACTGCTAGCCTTCTGGTTAGCAGTCAAATGCCTTAGGCACTATGCCACCAGAGCTTGGTAAGACAAGGCTACCATTAGATTTAACTTTGTTTAAAGATGTCATTTTTAAAAGTAAAATTGAAGTCTATTAAGTTTCAGTGTCCAGTGCTACCAACTTATTTGTCTTTCCACAGTATTTACTGCTCTGAGAGTTTACATTTAGGTTGATCTCAATGGGGAAGATCAAATAGAGTCATTGTTCTGTAGACTTATAGCAAAAGAGAAATACAGGCTCTGTCTTATTATTCAGTATTTCATTTTATGGGCATGGACAATATACCATTATTGGGTAACTGGACTAGTCAGCTAGTATCAATGTCTAGGGTGTCTATAAGGGCAAAGGTGAAGGCACAATTGGTGTCATGAAACATGAAGTTGATAGCTTCCTTTGGTGGGAATAATGGCTTATAAAACACATTAGAGGAAGCTGCAGGAATTGTTTAAAAATCAAATTGCTTATTAGATTTTCCAACTCCTTGAATAACTGCTAATATTTTTTAGACAGGGCGATCTATATATACCCCCTGCCTTTTGATGGTGAAAAATAGCAATTTTCTTGTTGTGTTGCTACAGAGGCAAAAACATAAAAAATAAAAAAGATGATTCTGTGTTTAAGTGAAAATCTTTGAACCCCAACTTGACCTAAGTCAGGGCTAAGAAATAGCCTACACATTTATACATGATAACTGGCCATTATATTAAAAACAAAAAGGATGTGGTATTAAACAGAAAAGACCCTCTTGCTAATTCATCATCTCTTCCTTCTCTTTCTTCTTCTCTCTCCTATACACAGACCTCAGAGAAACACAGCAAAACCACAAATTATTGTGGGGTACAACTCCTACTTAATAATGACATCCCATAAGTTATCAAAAATCTGCCAACATCTGCAAGCTCCTCTACAGAGTTGTGAGCGAAAGTTAAAAATCATGTGTGACAGTGCTGTGGAAAATACAATTGATTCCAGTCTGATTGTGTCAGTTCCAAACAGAGGCAATATTGATGATGCTGAACAGTAATCCTATTGGGCTTGGACCCAACTGAACATTGGTCTTTGTCAACTCATTATTCCTCTATCAGAGGGATCTCCACAGATGGATCTTGCCAGCACCTCTTGTTGTGTCTCACAAATCACTGTTCTACTGTTGGCAGGCAGATTTGAGTATTGCACGGTAATTGCTGGGGCTTTTTACCACTCTCTCCCCACATCACTCCCTGCCAGAGACAGTGACTACATATCGCAAGTCATTGTCATGTGAAAGACCAAAAGGATTCTAACAAGATAAAATAAGTAAGTGTGTAGTCCTGGGTGATGCCAAGAGCTATGGTCATACTACAGATGCTTTTGGATTGGCAAAATGAAGTATTAAATCATCTCTCTTTTTTTTTTTTTCTCCTTTAGACAGTTAATTAGAGGTAACCCTGAACTTTTCAAGAACTCTGCAGTATCAATTGTATGAAAGTTCAGCTCTGCAGTCAAAGGGTATATTTTAGATGATTAGCATTGTCTCTGCATTTTTATGAAGTTTGAAAAGTGTATTGTCTCATAAGTAGTGAGACCCTAGTTGGACAGAGGCACAATATGTCATAACATATTTGAACTAATGACATTGTCTTTTGAGACCTGATCTGCCCCTCCTCAGGGCTAATTTGATGTTACCTCATAGACATAAATGCCTACAGAAAT
>NW_006921655.1:8012841-8018930 GCF_000298275.1 Orycteropus afer afer | reverse complement strand
GTATAAACCCACCAGCCACTCCTCAGAAGGAAGATTGGGCAATCTACTTCTGTAGTCATACCACCTCAGAAACCCAAGGAGGGTTCGCTATGAGTTGGATCTGACTCAACGGCAGGGAGCTTGGTTTTTTTTTTTGGTTTATTGGATTGTCTAGCACAAGGGAGGATCTAAGATCATGTGGTTTCAGAATGTGTGTCTGACATTATATATATCCTAAATCATAAGGATTTATCTGGTATTCGGAAATTGTAAACACTTGAATAGTAATAAAATGTTAACTCTAAACTTCTAAGCAATAAGTGCGGAAAGGGCCCATGGCCCTATGCCTTTGGTCATTTAAACAGGGACTATTTACACATAGTAAAAATGAGTCCACTGGTGAAACAGCTTCTTTCCTTCTGATGCTTGGTTTCTCCCTTTGGTTTTACACTTTCTTCACTCAGACCAGAATCTCTTGAAGAGTTGGAACAAGCTAAAATAAGTATCTTCAGCAGAAAACAGCCTTATATATATAAAGAAAACAAAAATCCTCACAACTGGATATCATTTTACAGTCAATGCTTATGCAGCAGTCAAAAAATCAAATGACAGTTTGCATTGGGCAAATCTGCTGCAAAAGACCTCTTTAAAATATTTAAGAACAAAGATGTCACTTTGAATACTAAGGTGAACCTGACCCAAGCCATGGTCATTTCAATAGCCTCATATGCATGTGACAGCTGGGCAATGAATAAAGAAGACCATAGGAGAATTGATTAATTTGAATTGTGGTGTTGGTGAAGAATATTGAATGTAACATGACTACTAGAAGAAGAAGTAAGTATGTCTTAGAGGAAGTACAGCTGGAGTGCTCTGTGGAAGTAAGACTGTCCAGACTTCTTCTCTAACACTTTGGTCATGTTGTGTGTTAAGCTCTAGGGGCTGGGTGAAAGCCCCTCAAAGCTGGCCTTCAACTCTGCCCCCTGCTCTCAGCCCACTGGAGTCAGAGACTTTTCTTCATTCATATAGCTGCTGGCTGCCGAGACTGACAAGCCCAAGACTGAAAAGTGAAAAAGCATAGTCCTGATGTTACCGGACCACATGGCAGGCCATTAATTCAAGTCCATTGAAAGTCCCAAGGTTGGCAGAGCATGGCAGGCTGATGAACAACAATGCAGCTATATGCAGGATTCAAGAGTGCCATAAGCTAGAGACCATTCCCAAAGTTGCTGCTTATATACGGGAAGCAGACCACATTCTTAAAACAGCTTCTCAGCTGCTTGTGGTCGATCCCACCATAGAGTTGATTGCCAGTCTCATCATGGGGAATAACTACCACCAGCTGCCCAGCCACTCAACCAGGCCCAACCAAATTGACATACAACTTTAACTATTGCATGTTGTCAGAAGAGACCAGTGCCTGGAGAAAGCTATCATACTGGGTAAAGGAAAGGGTCAATGAAAAAGAAGACCCTCAATAAGATGGATTGACTCAGTGACTGCAGCAATGGGCTCAAGCATCCCAACAACTGTGAGGAAGGCCAAGACAGGGCAGTGTTTTGTTCTGTTTTGCATAGAGTCATGCTCAGTCAAAACCGACTTGATGGCACCAAACAAGAAGTTTAATGCAAGTGAAAATCATATGGAATATCCTTTCCCCTTTTTTATCTTAGAGGTTCCAAAGGATGATACTTGTGGAAGTAGCAAACTCCCAGATATTGTCACTTTTTCTTGCAGTTATTTTTTAAAATCATCAGGCTTTTTTTTTTTTTTTTGAGGAAGTAGGAACCACACCTATACAACAAACTCCATTATGAAGTCATTTGATGATTCACTTGATGCAAAGAAGCTGAAATTTGTGCAACCTCCCAACTCTCCTCCTTACACAGTCATTCTCTTCTCCCTATGGAGGTGGGGGGGAACCAAACCAGTGGCCATGGAGTCGACTCTGACTCGTGGCAACCTGTGTGTACCAGGGTATATCGGTGCACCATAGGATTTTCAATGGCTGATTTTTCCAAAGTAGATCATCAAGCTTTTCTTCTGAAGCCCCATGGGTAGATTCAAACCTCCAAGTTTTCCCTTCACAAAAAAGAGTGCTAAATTTCTCAACACCCTGGGAGTCCTCCCTCTGCCTACACAATGTCAAGACTATAGCTGTTCAAAAGTTCATATGATAAACCAACCTGAATAAAACTCTATTTTGCTACATGGATTTAAATGTATTTCTTTTGCATTGGTTGGAGAAGGTAATTGGGTTTTAAAGGCCTCCTGCTGGTGTCAAGCTGCATGAGGAGGTAAAAGTAAACAAAAAATATTTAGATAGATCAATCAAACTTACTTATTCTGGCAGAACTTGAAAGAAGATTTACACCAGAAGATTTAGCATGCAGATCATGGGAGCTGACTATTCAGAGTTCCATTGGACATGTCACAATCAGGAGTGCCAGAGATGAGGGCAAGGGCAAAATCACCCTGTCTCCTCTCCCTCCTCCTTTCTTTATGATACTTTTATATGGTAAAAACAGCATAATTTAGTCATGATTGCTCCTGAAGTGAGTGATGAGGAGAATTACATGAATATCTCAAAGATTCCTGTTTTTTCCTTTTTTCACTTTGAGTATGTTGATATGTCTGGGGTGATTATATATAGGCCACCAAATTAAGAATGCGTCTTATTTTTTACTGTGACTCATCACAAAAGAACAAAAGTGTGTTTTTCCCCTCCCCTTCCCAAATTGGCAACTTCATCATATCAAGAAACTTGATCACTGTAAGTGGGGAGACAGTCATGATTATTGGAATGTACTGTTTGTGGTGTTCGGTGTTTTAAATGCTCAAGAATCACCATATATTCTCACGAAAAGGAGATCAAAAGCAAGTGGAGACATAACCACATAACAATGACAACAAAATGTCCATACATACAATATTATTTTTGGCAGTTCTATATTTGATAGCAGTGGATTTAATTGTTTTTTTTTTTTTTTTTTGGTTTGTTTTGTCATTTTATTTCCTTATTTAGGGTGTTTATTTTATTGTTGGTTATGGTGATTCCTCATGTGCTTTAAGTGGTAGTAGGCTTTAAATATAATTATTGAAGATGAGAAATCTGGTATTAGGGGAAGTAGAGGAGAGTCTTAGTCAGATTGCCTTAAGCCCATCACGCTCAAGTCAATTCTGATTCATAATGACCATACCAGACAGGGTAGAACTGTCTCGTTAGGTTTCTAAGGCTAAAATCTTTATAAAAGCAGACTGACACATCCATGGGAATGGAATGGCTGGTAGGTTTGAATCACTGAACTTTTGATTGGCAGCTGAGAGCTTTAGCCACTGTGTTACTAGGCCTCCTCCAGATTGTCTTAAACCAAAAACCAAACTCACTGCCGTTGAGTCAGATCTGACTCATAGCAACCCCTCCTTGGGTTTCCAAGGCAGTATCACTACGGAAGTAGATTGTCCAACCTTCCCAGATTGTCTTAGGCAAGGTTTTATTGCTGCCATGACCACAGGTGCAGTTGAACCTGTTGAATGACTTAGTAGTTGCTTGTGACTTCCAAAATTGTATGAAAAAATATCTAAAAGACATCTAACATTTAGGAAACTTAAGGTTGGCTTTAATCCTACTCTAAGATGGTCATTTAAAATGGGAAATTAAATGACAATATACAGATTTTACAGTTCTCAAAATATCAATTCAGAAAGCTCTGTTAGTACATTTCTTGAATCACTCTAAATGAGTCCCTCAGTTCCCTCTCTTCAAACAAGAGATGTTCTGTGAGCAGCAAAAAGGTACCACACAACACTTGCTTTGAGGCCTATACTTCTTACATCAGGAATCAGAATGGGCTGCAGGGTGTGTAACCTCTGCAGTCATACAGGGCCTTGTGGTTGGTTTAATGTTCTGCTGCTGCCATCTTGAAATTATTAATATATTTGAACAAGCCATCCCACATTTACTTACATGTTATAGTCAGTTCTGTCAGGAACCTCTGATTTACTAACATATTAAATTGCTTTCTTCCTCTTTCCATCCTTTACTAGCAGAAGGCTGGTGGAGGTTTCTAGGTGGAAATACAGGTGGAGAGGTGTTTGGCCTTAAACACATCTTATGTGAAGCCCTCATGTCCAGGGCCAAGACAGATCCAGCATCATATTCCAGATCACACACTGAAGCCCTCAAAATGCCTCTCCAATGCTCTTAGTAATAATCTTCTAAGAGAATCAGTCAACTTTTTATCATGTAATGGAACAAAAATTCCATTCCATTTTAAATTAGATTTTCCACTGATGTTAAAAATGATTTATGAAAAAATAAAAATGTCTCTCCTTTCTTCAAAACTATAAAACTTTGGTGGTATACTGGTTAAGACATCTGGCTGCTAACCAAAAGGTCAGTGGTTCAAACCTACCAGCAGCTCCATGGAAGAAAGATGGAGAGGTCTGCTTCCAGAAAGATTTATAGCCTTGAAAACCCAAAATGGGGTCTCCATGAGACAAAATCAACTCGATGGCAGTGAATTTTGTTTTGGTTGTTTGGTTCTACTAATGTTAAAAATGATTTATGAAAAATAAATTAAAAAATACCTCTTTTTTCTTGAAAAAAAAATAAATAAAAACCATAAAGCAAAATAAAACAGAAGCTTCATAATAGTATTCCTTGGATACAGATGGGCAGAACATTGCTATAGTAAACAGGAATTCCACCTCCTGCAAAAAATGCCAGTTTTAATTTTTAGAGCTTTTCTATCACAGTATCATTTATAGATTTTTAATAAATATTATTTTAATTCTGATAATATTCAGCAATATGACAGTCAAAACTTAATTCTTTAGATAACATACCTAGGATGTTTTTAATGGTTGTACCAGTTGAAAAGATGGACATCAGATATGGCTTTGTCCAGATAAGTTGCCATTAGGGCTTTTCTCCTAGCTTTTCTGTCTGTGGTAATACACAGCAACTCACTGCTGAGGCTCCAAACAATTACTGTTCCTGCTTTGCAAATATTTGCATGATTAATTTTTCCTGATGTCTGTATTTCCAACCCTGAGTACAAACAGCTTTTCATTTCAAACAAGTGAGGAGGCACCCTGAGGGGCAAGATCATACATTTTTATGAAGTTGTTGCTGTGGAAATTTATAATTTTTACAGAAAATTTCACTTTTTCTCAAGCAAAATGAAACTTTAATACCTGTGAAAACTACTTTTAATATCCATAAAATAAAGTGACAGCAAGAATTTTAAAAAAAAGAAAAAAAGTCATTGCTTTTAAGTGGATTCTGACTTATTGCAACCCTGTAGGACAAAGGCTTTCGAAGGCCATAAATCTTTGCAGAAGCAGACTGCTTCATCTTTCTCCCATGGAGTGGCTGGTAGATTCAAACTGCCAACCTTTTGGTTAGCAGCCAAAAGCTTTAACCACTATGCCACCAGAACTCTTTCAGCAAGGAAAAGACATACGTATATTCTTTAATTTTTAGTTGGTACTCTGTCTTCTTCTCATTTACCTAGCACCTTACTTTACTATAAGGTACTCTGCTGGTGTAGTGGTTAAGGTATTTGGCGGCTAACCAAAATCTCAGTGGTTTGAAACCACTTAGCCACTCTGTGGAAGAAAAATGAGATGATCTGCTTCTGTAAAGATTAACAGCCTTGGAAACCCAAATGGGGTCACTATGAGATGGAATTGACTTGATGGCAGTGAGTTTTTTGTTACCTTACTGTACTAGGTGCTTATAATTTTGAGATTCATGTTCCTGTATGACAAGGGAGTATTTTGGGCAGCATCACAAATTGTGAACACAATAAACAAAGGAAATTAAAACCTAGGTTATTAAGCACTTTGAGCAAAATCCCCTAATGTGAGGAATCAAGGCCAGCAATTTCTTGATAATGGGGAAATCATGAAGACATAGAACACACTTGCTTTTTCACTAATGGAGGAAAAGAAGAAAACTTCCCTTCTGTAACATTCTAATGAAATAAATTTCTTATAGTCTGTATTTTGAGTCACCTAGAAAATTAATGAGTCTGTGTCTTTTCACTCTAAGAGTTTTTGACCATTTAATTAACTTTAGGAGTTTTAATCTGGGTGACTAGTTT
>NW_006921655.1:7991646-7992923 GCF_000298275.1 Orycteropus afer afer | reverse complement strand
TTCTACCACTTTATCCTGCTTCTTTGTGTGGACTGTGATGGTCTGTTTTCTCTGAGACATTGTGACATTGTTGTATTTAGATCTCTGTTAACTGTTTATGAAGAGCAGCCAATGGTGAGTCAGGCTCTTCCTGGTGGTTGTTTATTGTTGGCCTGTTAGTGGAGAAGGAAGTGGTGGCTTTCATTCAGTAAGTGGAGCTACAGGATGTGTGGGTATAGTTGTGTCATATGGGGACTGTTTCTGTCTTTTACTCAGTTAGACAAAAATATAAATTGAATAACCATCAAAAAGTAAAAAAAAAAAAAAGGACAAAAAATACTCAATGTAACCACATAGGAATAGTAACTAAAAAAAAAAAAAAAAGGGAAAAAGAAAAGAAAAAAAGAAAAATAAAAAACCCCTGCAATATCTGGGTACTTGGCAACAAGAGAAAAAAGGTAGAGAAGGATAAAAATGAAGAAAAAAATTGGAAAAATGCAAAAAGAAAAACAAGGGACAGGGTTATCCATAAGAAAGAAAGAAAAAAAATATTGCAACCAGGAACAGGGAAAAGAAAAAAAAGCTGAAAACTAGAACCTGGGAGGGGAAGAATAAAGAATAATAGTAAAAAGGACAAAAGTAATAATAATAATTGTAGTTTTAAAACAGACAAAAACAAACAAACTAAAAAACAGAAAAAAGAAAAAAAAAATTGGGCAGGGTGGGGCAGGGCACCCAGGCTCTGTCCAAGCACACAGACTGGGTTAGAATTCCTGCTGGCCCAGAAAGTGGGTGGGAGTGAGGGATGGTCACACCTCCATTCACCAAGAGGGTATGAGATATAAGAGCAGTAAGTGGAATGTTGCACCTTTCCAGTCATTTGGGTCCAGAATGTCCTTGGAGTTCCCAGCAAGTGGAGCCTGTTCTTATGTCCCTGGAAACTGGGATCATGCTGTCACATTATACATCCAAATGGTCAAGCCACCTGTGAACATTCAAAATGGCTGCACCCTCCAGACAGAGGAAAGTCCACAGCTCAGCCTGCCTTCATCTTCGCTGCTTCCCCTCTTCTTTCCCAGCCACCAGAGCAGTCCCTGCCTAGCAGGGCTGATTTTTAAGTTAATTCTTAGGTCCTACCACCACTTGGCAATACCCAAGCTGTCTGTGCCATCTGGATCTCTGCCAGACCACAGTTCCATATGCCTCCTTTTTTGGGTGTTTTCATGCAAGTTCTTCTGCTAATTGGAGTTTAGTCCACTTCTATGTCCTTCCTTTCAAGGCTCAGTGGTGCAGGATTA
>NW_006921655.1:7980375-7990926 GCF_000298275.1 Orycteropus afer afer | reverse complement strand
GAAAAGCAAGACTTCCTTCAGGTAATTTATAAGGTCAAGAAAGAGCAGTGGTTTTCTTGACTTTTTATCATTGTGAACAGGGCTGTACCCTACCTGCTTTGCAGAACATAGCTACTGAAGTTTATAAATGGTTGTCATAGCCTGGTGGCACAGTGGTTAAATGCTTGGGTTACTAACAAAAGTTTGGGAGTTTGAAACCACTAGCTACTTCATAGCAGAAAAAAGTGGCAATCTGCTTCTATAAAGATTTACAGTATTGGTAACCCTGTGGGGCATTTATACTTTGTCCTCATTCAAAAAACACTGCTGTCTAGTAGGAGCAGACTCATAGTGACCCCTTCTTGGGTTTCCAAGTTGGTATCACTACAGAATTAGATTGTCCAATCTTCCTTCTGAGGAGGGGCTGGTGGGTTTGAACTGCTAGCTTTCTGGTTAGCAGTCAAATGCCTTAGACACTATGCCACCAGAGCTCCTACACTGTCTTATGAGGTTACTATAAGCTGGAATTGACTCAATAGCAACCAGTTTGGTTTTTGGTTTGATTATGGCCCACATGTATTTGGGCCAGGTGAAAAGATGATGAATTTGATATTTTATTGTTATTGTTCACAATAGCCAGATGTACAAAGGTGAATTGACCAAATGTTGCATACAGGTTTTCTCCCACATATACATGTTTGTTGTTATTGTGCTGTCATATACTCTCAAGTCAATTCTGACTTATAGTGACAGAGAGAACTGCTTCAAGGTTTTCCTAGACTGAATATTTATAGGAGAAGATCACCAAGTCTTTTCTCCCATGGAGCTGGTGGTGGGTTTGAACAGCTGAACTTTTGAATAGCAGCTGGGTGTTTAAACCACCAGGGCTATATATATATATAATACATACAGGTAGAGTATGCAAAACCTCCCATTGTACACTTCCTTTACACATTTCATTATTATTTTAACTTTATATTAATTCAGAAATTTATTTTAGTAATTTAATAGAATATTTTAAAGCAAAAAAAAAAAAGACAACTAGATTTCTTATTCCATGACTTATGTGTCCTTTGAGTGTCATAGAGTGACCATATTACCATAAAATATGCACCAATAAAATAATTAAATGTACAAGTTTATGTTTTATGAAATCTCTCTTTTCTGTATTTTTAAAAATAAAAGGAGTATATATTTTTCTACTTAGCTATATAATAAATTTTTCTTCTTTGAAATAGAAAAAAAACACAACTTAAAAGCTGAGCACTAACATGCAGTAACTATCAAAGAGGAAGATAATATGTATTTTCCTTAGATATGTTTCAATTCTTCTCATCCTGTGGTACAACTGAATGAATTAATATTTTACAGAATATATTTTGGGGAATTCTATCTAATATGTATATATGTGGATGGGAGCATTTTGCCTGATCCCCCCTTCAAAAAAAATTATTTAATTCACTAATTAATCAATTCAAGATTCATTGAGACCCTACTACTTCCTCTTTCTCTGCTTTGTGGATGAAAATGATTCAAAGATGGTCTTTATACTGTTTATAATTTATTTCGTTTTATTTTTTTACAATATAGTCTATGTTTTGGTTACCTAGTGCCACTCTGAGAGGAATATACCACAAATGGAATGGCTTGAACAAATAGGAATTTATTTATTTATTTATTTATTCTCTCACACTTTGGAGGCCTTAAGTCTGAGTTCAAAGTACCAGGCTCTAGGGGCTGGATGAAAGCCCCTCAACCTTGGGCTTCAGCTCTGCCTCCTGATCCTGGCCCACTGAAGCTAGAGGCTTTTCTTCACTCAGCTGCTAGCTCCTGAGACTGACAAGCCCAAGGTTGACAAGTAAAAGGGCACAGTCCCGATGTTGCCAAACCACACAGCAGGTCATTAATTCAAGTCCATTGAAAGTCCCAAGGTTGGCAGAGCATGGCAGGCTGCTGAACAATGACCCAGCTACCTGTAGGGTTCAGGCATGCCATAAGCTGGGGACCATTCTGCAAGGCATCTCCTTATATACAGGAAGCAGACCACATCCCTAAGGTAGCTACTCAGCTGTTCACCGTAGAGTCCACCATGGAGTTGATTACCAGTCTCATCATGGGGAACACTACATCCAGCTGCCCAGCCATTCAATCAGGCCCAGACAAGCTGACACACAAACTTAACTACCACAATTCCACCCCTTGTCAACTTGGCACCAGTACAGATCTTCAATGGGTGGCATCTGTACAGATCTCCTTCACTGGGTGGCTCTAATCCCCTGGTCCCTGAGTGGGAACATCAGCCCCTTGAACTAATGGGCCTCATTCCTCTACCTTTTGGTCATGGTAGCCCCGCCCCTTTCTCTTGGGCAGCAACTATTGCTCCATCCCACTGGCCCACATGAACAAGCAGCCCCACACTACAGAAGCAAGTTGGTGAAGGTCAAATTCTTTGAATCCTAGGGCGCTGTGGTGGTTCCACCCCCAGAGGCCAGGGTCCTACCCTTTGAGGCTGAGGCAGCTCTGCTTCTCATTTCCTTGGTCTGTCTCCTTCTGTCGATTAATGCCAAAGGCAACCCAGTCGGCCAGAAATCTACCTGCCCAAAAAGCTCTCAGCTTTCTTGCTCTGTGTGCCACCAAACCTGCTACTCTATTTCATGCTGATCTCTTTTACCAGTTAATGCCCAAAGACAACCCACTCTGCCAGGAAGCCACCTACCCAATGATATCCAGCTTTCTCCTTCATGGGCTGGTAAGGCTGTCGCTGTCTTATGCTAGTCTCTGGGCTCTGCTACTGCCGTCTCTCATACCACATGCTGGGGTCTCTCTGCTGGTATCTCAGGTCAAGGACACACTACACTCTTGTTTCCACATTTTAGGTATCTGTCAGGGCAGCACCCCACTCTCTCGGTACCATATTCTGTTTTTGTTACCTAGTGCCACTCTGACAGGAATATACCACAAATAGGATGGCTTTAACAAACAGGAGTTTATTCTCTTACAGTTTGGAGGCTTTAAGTACAAATTCAAAGTGCCAGGTTCTAAGCACTGGGTGAAAGGCCCTCAAGCTTGGGCTTCAGCTCTGCCTCCTGCTCCTGGCCCACTGAAGCTAGAGGCTTTTCTTCACTCAGACAACTGCTAGCTGCTGAGACTGACACGACAAGGTTGACAAGTAAAAAGGCACAGTCCTGGTGTTACCAAACCACATGGTAGGCCATTAATTCAAGTCCATTGAAAGTCCCACGATTGGCAGAGCATGGCTGGCTGCTGAACAATGACACAGCTACATGCATGGTTCAAGTGGCCTATAAGCTAGAGACCATTCCCTAAGACTTCTCCTTATCTACAGGAAGGAGACCACATCCCTTCAGCAGCTACTCAGCTGCTCAGAGTAGATTCTACCATGGAGCTGATTACGAGTCTCATCATGTGCTGCCCAGCCACTCAACCAGGTCCAGCCAAGTTGATATGCAAACTTAACTAACATTGACTAGTTATAAGTAGATTTAAATTAATTAATTAATTAAGTAATAAAACAAATTCACCACTGTTGAGTTGAATCTGAGTCATAGCGACCCCTCCTTGGTTTTCCAAGGCAGTATCACTATGGAAGTAGATTGCCCCATCTTCCTTCCAAGGAGTAGCTGGTGGGTTTGAACTGCCAGCCTTCTGGTTAGCAGTCAAATGCCTTAGGCACTACACTACCAGAGCTCCCTCAACTGCCAGAAGAAGTAACAAATCTGCTCAGTGAGAATGTTCCTTGGAAGTGAGAATGGCAATTCTTTGTCTCACCCACTTTGGTCATGTTGTCAGAATGGACAATTCCCTGGAGAAGTATATCATGCTTGGTAAAGTGAAGGGTCAGTAAGAAAAGTGAAGGCCCTCGATGAAATAGATTGACACAGTGGCTGCAATGATGGGCTCAGGTATAGCAAGGATTGTGAGGCAGACACAGAACTGGGCAGTGTTTCATTCTTTTGGACATAGGGTCAGAATGAGTTGGAGATGACTTGACGGCACCTAACAACAAAAGCAAGCCCATTGGTGGCACCAAAGAAAAGGGTGGTGAATATTACGGCATTAACAAAAACAGAAGAAAATAGAATAAAGTCCCTATGGAAGAATCTTTTATGCCCACTTCCAAATTGGCAATCTGGCTGGAAAGAAGTTATTCTCTGCATTTGGGCCAAGATGATATATTTGACATATATACTCCAGTCTATTTCTCAAGCATCTGTATCAAAATTTTTGCCATGATTTAAATCTGATTCAGGTGGTGAAGCATCTGGAAATCATGATGGTATTTACTGAACATCATAAAATATTGACATATGAAGCTTAAAATTATGTAATATACCATTTTGTGCTAAATCAGATGTCATTTTATGTGAGATTTTTCCATAGAAGAGGAGTGGCAGGTGCCAAATGCATAAGAAAAAAACTATGAGAGAAGCAGTTTAAATAAACCTGATTTTTTAAAATTAGTGAATTGGGAAAAATCTACGTTACTGTATTTTAGTGGTAGAACCTCTAAATCCACCTATCTGAACCACTCTTTCAATAGCCTAAGTGTGTATCAAACAGAAATGTGACTTTTTATTTAAGAACAAGTCTACAATATTATGTTTCATGGGCTGAAAGATGGAAGTACTAGTCTGGATGAAATTATTCTCCCTTTTTGAAACTAAACAAAAAAAAAAAGAGAGAGAGAGAGAAAATAATTGGTTACAGCCTTTTACTGCAGTTAGAGAATTATAAGAATTTGGGGTAGTTTGACTCTTTTGTTTTGCACATTTCTAATCCATCTTGGTATTTTGAAAAAAAAAAAAAAGAGTTATAAGGAGAACATCTGTTGCTATTCATGTCATTTTTCATCTACCTCAGGTTCCATAGTAGTTTAAGAGGGTCTCTCTCTCCCTCTTTTTTTTTTTTCTTTCATTGTACTTCTTTCTCAGACAGACATATATTCTAGTGTGAGGGGATGGGGGAGGGGGAATAGACACTAATAATGAAAAATAGACACTAATAAAAAATAAATGAAAAATAAAAAATTCAGTTAAATTTAAGTGCCATGTGAGTTGGCCAGATTAGCAAATAAACATATTAAACTCCTAGTTAAATTTAAATTTCATATGAACAAAAGTGATATTTTAGTATAAGAATGTTCCACACAATACTTGTAATAAGATGAAAATGTAATAGACACTGATTGGGGTACTAGTTCAGTCAGTTTTCCAACTGTCCCTTCACCAAAGACATGCCTCTGCACCAGCTTGCACCCATGGGCCTGTAGTCAGAATATTCCCTTGCATTCTCTTGTGTCTTCTCACTCCTGCACCTCAATCTCAGCTGATCTAGATTTTGCTCATTCTCAAATTCTATTTTCTGTAAACATTTTCTCAAACAGATACCAACTCACATTAATTTCTTCCCTTATAAATTGCCCTTACTGTTATTATCTTCAGTCAATTTTCCAACTGTCCCTTCACCAAAGCAGATTTAGTTTTCCAAAAATAGAATACCATATCCAGAAAAATTTTTGGCCCTTATTCCAATGGAATTTTCAGCATCAGTAATACTATTATTTAGAGAGTTATTTCATAGATAGTTCTTTCCTAATTTTTATATTAAAAAATTAATTAACATAAAAAATAATAATGTAATTATATTATAGACTTACAGCAATAATGATTTTTACAGTGCCACTAATCTCTAATGCAAATGGGACTTATTATTTCATACTAGACTTCATCATATTCTTTTGGTTTCTCATAGTATTAGAAGTCATATTGTGGAATTCAATTTACAAACTTGGCTACAGACCTACCTACCACAAATAATATAACACAGAAACATCAGTTAAGAAAGCATAATATGAAATAAGTAAATTCCTGACAAAATTAAAATTTGGAAGCCATAGAATCTAATTTTTATTGGACGGATCACCAGGGTGCCATTGTCATGATTGTCACTAAATGCTTTTACAAGTGACCCAAAGATTTTGAGTTTAAGAGAAGACCTCTACAGAAAATAGATTCTACCCTCGGATGTTTACTTTCCAAATGGGATCAGAGAAGAGAAATGAATGCATTAATTTACGTACTGTAGGAATTTTTATGGTTGTTGTTTTTAGTAGAGGGGCAGTTGCTTTCAAATATGATTTTCTTTTCTATTTTCTAGTTAATATAATCATACTTTTTCTTTCTGATAAAATGCTTCAAGGAAAATTGTTCCTGACTGCTCATTCCCACCAAAAAGAAGGTCCTATATATATATATATATATATATATATATATAAGAAATTAGCAGAACTATGGAGGTTATTGTTTATTTTAATGATCACTTTGTACTGAAATTTTGTATCGGTTAACAACCTTGCCCAATCCTGATCTATGCCAGAAAGTGTATGGAAATAACAATAAGAGGAGAAAGAAAGAGAATAAGATGGAAAAAAATATGTGCTTTGTGCAGGTATTTTACATACATAATCATATTCATAAGAATTCTATGAATCAGATGCTATTGTTTTCCCGTTTTTACGAATGAGGAAACAAATACAGCAACTAACCTATGTGAGATCCCACAGTAGCAGAACCAGGATTTGAACTCAGCACTGTCTGATGCCATAGATTTTGCTCTCAATCCCTGTACTTACAACTTGGAGATATGAGAGATGTAAGAAGGGAGAGTTCATGAACGTGATCATAGAGCAGAATAAGGCAATTCAAAATACAAATTGCTAGAAGATAGACATTATACTAAAACCACATATTTTTGGTGATAATTGGGTGATATGGATGGAAAAGGAAAGACAACTTCTAGGAACCCAGGCTAAACTCATAACAAGTTCCCCTCATGTTCCCAAAATTGTCTTGAAAAGTTCCTTACTCTCCTCAGATTGTATGGATGCTTTAAGTTGCATCCCAATGTAAAATATCCTTTGGAGATGACTGTGAAAATTGGTTTCTCTGATAAAACAAATGAATTTGAGTTTGTCATAAATATGTGATAGTTTTACAACAACAACAACAACAAAAAACCTCACTGTCATTGGGTCAAATCCAATTCATAGCGAACCCTCCTTGGGTTTCTGAGGCAGTATCTCTATGGAAGTAGATTGCCCAACCTTCCTTCTGAGGAGTGGCTGGTGGGTTTGAACGGCCAGCCTTCTGGTTAGCAGTCAAATGCCTTAGGCACTATGCCACCAGTGCTACTTACAACAAAAATACAATAATAAAATTTAAACTTCATTCTATTATTCTCATACTAACTTCAGGGATTTAATTGCTACATGTAACTAAATATAATCTTTTAATTTCTGTGAATTGAATTATATTTTTAATTGTATGTTAATCTTTATAATTTATTCATCTTTCTTTTATTTTAAACCCTAAATCATAAGGACATTTGGGGACAAAACATGCTTGTCAGTAATGTTTTACACAGTGTGACACATTAACTCATGTCAATTTTAGATAATTTCTCCAATTCTATTTTGAGTGTCAGAGATCTTTGGAGAGAAGGAAAAGGACTTACCTTCCCCAAGTGTGTCTCCTAAATGCCTAGGTGTAGTGTCATTTCCTCCTCTTATCCTAGATGAAATTCTGTCTATTACAATAATTTGTGGTTAAACAAAGTACTCAGGAACAATGACATTCTTTCCAGAAAGCTGATATGCATGACCCTAGGACAATGTTGTGTGTGTATGTGATGAAAGTTAGGGCAAGAAGTTTCCTGAAAATTCTCCTTATGCTTATAAAGACCAGCTATTTTTGTTTCAGACCAACTAGCCATCATATTGGACAACAAAGTATATTGGACTTCAAGGACATAAGATTTAGGAAACTCAATGAGGGAGGCAGAGAAAGGTAACAGAAACACTGGATAAGGAAAATAGAGCAGAGCAAATGATAAAAAAAAAAAATAAAGGAAAGGTTCTGCTTTCATACTTACTAAGTGTGAAAAAGGAGGAGACAGGTACAGGGAAATTAAATGGGCAATTAATGGTAGGGTCGTTATTTGAATGGGAAATTAAATGGGCAGGGCTGTTATTTGAATCCCACTCAAATGACACCAGACAAGTTTCTACTAGAGTTCCTGAAACAGATCAAAAAGAATTTCCGTAATATCTGCAACTAGAAAGGGATATGTTTAAGAAGTAATTTACAAGTTATTTTAAATTCTTCATGTCAAATCGCCTTGGAATAGAAAAGCTTGGTTTCCTTTGCCAGCCCAACCTGTCTGTCCCATGGCCTAGGACAGATATAAGCAGCGGTGCATGCGCCAGAATGGTCCTCCATGAGCGCGGCTTGTCTTTTCACTAACAGTCTTGAGCAGCCTGCAGTGACCTGCCCTTGAAGTGGTAGTTTAACAACCTTTGCCCAAGCACTCTCTGGCTCTTTGTACATCTTTAATAGTTTCCTTGATGGACTATGAAGAACTGCCAGATGACAGTTCTATTTCATTTTTGTCACTGCCTGGTGCTCCTTTTTTCTCCCTGGCTTTTTCTCAAGGGCATGATTCTATAAGTCAATGTGGCAATGTTCGCGATGGGTATTGCTCTTTCAACCACTGTATATTGATGCAGTGTGAGCGAGTCATGGACATGTCAAGATTTCAGGCCTTCAAAAAAGTAATCAAGGAGTATTTTATAAACTCTAATGTCCTTTCCATTGAAAGCAAATTGAAACTGGGGATTGGGATCTGATATTAAGGGTTTACTTTAAAACACTGCTGCCAGAGGCATAAAAAAGCCTCTTTGATTAATATACCATAGGATTTTTTTCGCTTGGAAAAAGCACAAGTGATGTGCTTTTGTTCCTCAACTTTTAAATAAAACATTTGTCATTCTTACATGCTGTTTATTACTAATTGCACAATTACTTTATTATATGACCCCAGAAAAATATTATTTGAGATTCCTCCTGCATATTCTATGTTTTAAGTAAATAATCACTTCAGTCAAAAATTATTTACTAAATTACATGATTCTTCAACTAAACATAATTGAGACGTCAAGTTTTTTTTTTTATTAGTGCTGCATAATGAAATAATTGAGGAATTAGTAATAAATTTTTCCTCTGTAATTTAGAAGAAATAAAACACATTTACTAGGGCTTTCTTTAGGAATGTGGGATTCTTGAAATTATCTTTCATAAAATTATGCTGATGTATGTCATACGTTTCTTCAGCAAAAGCAAAACAAAGCGAAATGGCTTCTCTTTATCATCTGTACAGAATCAGTATAGTTATCACATACTGCATAGATGTGCAGGCTTCTTTATATACTGTTTCTTTACATTGTCTCAGTATTGAGAGGGCTGATTAATTTCAAGTACTAGTATGCTGATACATTGGAAAACACTTCCATAAAGGCTTTTACATTTCAAATGTTACCAAATTTCAGTTTTTATACCAAGAATAGGGAATATCTTTTAAGCTACATAATGCTTTTTTATGACTTCACAATCAATATATGCTTACTATGACATGCACTGTAAGGCATTGCCTCAGACACTGTGAGGGATATGAAGGCAGATGAGATATGGGTCTTACTTTCAAGGAGCTCACCATCTACCAAGTTTTCCTGCTAGCAAGGAGAATAATGCATGTTCTTAGATAAGTAAGTACCAACTGTAAACAGATTTTGGCAAAGTGATAATGGATTTTTAGAAGAAGAGAACAATCCATGTGGCTTGGGAGGGAGAAGTGTGGGTTCATGAAAGGGAGATTGTCTAAAGACTGCATTTGCATTTGAAGAATACCAAAATCAAAAGAACCAAACTCACTGCCATCAAGTTAGATCTGACCTGGCCCTTCCTCAGGTTTCTGAGGGGTATCTCTACAGAAGTAAATTGCCCAATCTTCCTTCTGAGGAGTGACTGTGAGTTTCAACCTCCAGCAGTCAAATGCCTTAGGCAGTATGCCACCAGAGCTCCCATTTGAAGAATAGGTATTAATAATTAAAGTAAACATTAAGTGAGTTCTTATGTTGCCAGCTACTCTCTGATTCCATATCCATGTTTTTAACCACTAACCTGTATAGAATTTGGGTATGGAGGGACTCAGGAAGCACATATTCTTGAAAAAGGAAACAATATGAATAAAGACATGGAGGTGGACTGCGTTCTCTCTTCTTAATCAGTTGTAGTCAGTAACTTTGGTTCTGGTGTGTACAGAAGAACCATAACTTCATCTGATTGTCAGAGACCATACACTTGGCTGCTAACCAACATGTTGTAAATGTGAGTCTATATAGAGGTTCCTGGGAAGAAAGACCTGGAGATCACAGTCTGAAAAAAATCTGCCATTGAAAACCTGAGGAATACAGTTCTACTCTGACACAAATGGAGTCATCATGAGTTGAATTGACTGGATGGCAACTGATGATGGTAGTGGTGGTAAAGTTGAATTAGTTCACTTTCAACTTGCAATGCCTAAGGCATTTTACTACTAACCGGAAAGCTGCTGGGTCAAATCCAGCAGCCACTCCTTGGAAGGAAGGTTGGGCAATCTACTTTCATGGTCGCTATGAGTTGGATTCCACTCCACGGCAGTGAGTTTTTTTTTTTTTTT
>NW_006921655.1:7978573-7980160 GCF_000298275.1 Orycteropus afer afer | reverse complement strand
TCTGGTTAGCAGTCAAATGCTTTAGGCACTACACCACTGGAGCTCCTATGGACTGCTATAAGAACTAACAAATCTGTCCTGGAAGAAGTATAGCCAGAATATCCCTTGTAAGCGAGAATGGTCAGACTTTGTCTCACCTACTTTGGTCTTGTTGTCAGAAGGGACCATTCCCTGGAGAAGGATATCATGCTTGGTAAAAAGGAGGGTCAACAAAAAAAGGGAAAGGCCCTCAACAAATGGATTGACACAATGGCTGCAACGATGGCCTCAGGTATACAAGGAGCATGAGGCTGCACAGGATGGGGCAATGTTTCGTTCTGTTGCATAGGGTCATTATGAGTTGGAGACAACTCCACGGCACCTAACAACAACAACAACAACAACATATGCTCTAAAAATTATTAGACGGAGTTACTGCTTCACTTTAAAATAGTGTTACCCTGCAATCATATATTTATTAGCAAAATGCCACACTTTATTCTTTGAACTATGAAAGTCTAGAACTGAACACCAAATATACCATAGAGATAGAAGAATCATAAGCAGGACACTAAAGGCCCTCTTTAGACCAGCTTTATTTTCCTCTCCAGTTGAAGTTTCCCCTTTATACAACTTATGGTCCAGCCACTCAGGTTACTGTTTCTTGTATGTGCCCAGTCCTGCCCCACATTTTTTAACTGCCTTTGCGTGTGTTTGTACCTCTAGAACTGGCTTGGCCTAGGACTCTTGGAATCTGAGCCCTTACAACCACATGAGATTTTGCGAACATCGAGTGATGTGTATCTTGACCTTTTGGAGAGTAACGTTTTGAATATTTTGTGGGCATTTTCTATTAACTTTCTGACCTTATTTATTCATGAAGAGCTGATTTTGAAAGATTATACTTACAAATTAACTGATGTAAGCCTCTTGCCTCAGTCCCTTCCGAGGGCCATACCTTTTTAGTTTACATTAGAAAATGGAATTTTTATTTTACCCTCAGAGCTATTCTCTTTCCTGTATGTCACATTAGAGTGCACATTCCCTCAGAAATACTGGTTCTATGCAGAAAAGGATGGAATCCTCCCTAATTCATTTTATGAAGCAAGCATAACCTAGATACCAAAACCAGGCAAAGACATCACTCAAAAGGAAAACTATAGACAAATATCCCAAGAATGTAGATGCAAGAATCTCCAACAAAATCCTAGCCAATAGACTCCAACAACATATCAAGAAAACCATTCATTATGACCAAGTGGGGTGCATATCAGGTATGCAAGGATGGTTCAACATTAGAAAAATAATCAACATCATCCACCACATAAATAAAACAAAGGAGAAGAACACCATGATCATATCAATTGATGCAGAAAACACATTTGATAAAATCCAACAACCATTCCTGATCAAAACTCCCAGAAAAATAGGAATAGAAGGGATATCCCTCAACATAATAAAGAGCATCAATGCAAAACCAACAGCCAACATTATTTTCAATGGAGAAAGACTGAAACCATTCCTCTTGAGAACAGGAACCAGACAAGGATGCCCACTATCAGCACTTCTATTCAACATTGTACTGGAAGTCCTAGCCAGGGCCATAAG
>NW_006921655.1:7963392-7974713 GCF_000298275.1 Orycteropus afer afer | reverse complement strand
TGTGGGCTCGGGACCATAGTCACAGAGGACATCAAGCTCAATTGGCATAACATACTACACAAAACATTGTTCTACCTCCTACTGTGGTGAATAGCAACTGGGATCTTAAAAGCTTGCAAGCTGCCATCTAGATGCAATGATGTGTCTCTCCTCATCCAGAGCAAAGAAGAATGAAGAAAACCAAAAATTCATGGAAAAAATTAGTCCTAGCGATTGGTATACCGTCCAATCTGCAGCCTATATGACTATGAGACCAGAAGAACTAGATGATGATCAGCTACTACTGTCAAGCACTTGGAAGAGGATCTATGTAAGAGATCCTGGATAGACAGGGAGAACAATGTGGAACAAAACTCAAATTCATTTGAAAAAAAAAGGGGGGGACCAGGTTTGCTGGCCTGATAGAGCCTGGTGGAACTACTGAGACGATGGCCCCTAACTGCCTTTCAGGTCTGGAATTGAATCCACACCTGTGGCTTCCAGCCAAACAATAGACAGGCATATGAGTTGAACATTTCCCTGAGGTAGATACACTCCTTGGAGAGAACAAGCATGGAAGAAAGAAGGGCTGCTTATGCACAGGGAGACAGTTCAGGAGGCAGGAGTGCATGGAGGGATGGACACAGGGAAGAGGTATTGGGAGGAGGTAGGAGGCGAGATGTTGCATTGTGGTAAATTGTGGTCAATGTCATGAGACAAAGTGTATGTGAACTGCTGTACGGAAAGTGTTTATGCTCTGTAAATTTTCATCCAAATCACAATAAAAAGAAAAAAAATTCTGCAATATTAGACAAGATAAATAATAAACTAAAACAAATTAAAAAATTATAACTTCTTAATTTAATTGAATTTTTTTTTTTCAAAATTAAAAGCAAACTGGTAGGCAACCAACACTTAAAATGTATTTTCAAATGACTAAAATGGAAAATCTTTTGTTGTGTATATTTTAACATAATAAAAATGTATTTTCAAAACATTCTATAAAATAAACCTAATTTGAGTTGAAAAAAGGAAATACTGGTTGTAGAAAGATCATTTGTTCACATTCTTGCTTTTCATGGCTGGTTCCCCTATTTTCTAACTTCAGGAAATTCTGGGGAAGTACTTTCTTTTTTCATATTGTGGCCATATGATCCATCAGCCATTATTTAGAAAAGTTATTTGTGCCATTCCACCCTATGAATTTATTCAAGAGAAATGAAAACATGTGTCTATACGAATACTTGTTTGCAAATGTTCATAATGGCATTATTAAGAAACTACCAACTGTTTTCCAAAGTGGCTTAATCATTTTGTATCTCCACTAGCCCTATATGAGAGCTCCTTGCCAAAACTTGGTAGTGTCAGTTTTTCTAATTTTAGTCATTTTGCTACGTGTCCAGTGACTTCTCTTTGTGATTTTCATTTGCATTTCCCTATTGACTTGATGCTGAACATCTCTTTATGTGTTTATTTGGCATCTATCCTCGGAAGGAACATTGGGCAATCCTACTTCCGTAGTGATACTGCCTTGGAAACCTAAGGAGGGGTCGCTATGAGTTGGGGCTGACTTGACGGCAAATAACAACAACAACAACAACATGTATTATTTGGTCAAATTCTTTCAGATTTTTGCCTGGTTTTAATTGGATTATGTAGTGGTTATATTGTATGTCAGCTTGTCTAGGTCTGGTTGAGTGGGTGGGCAGCTGGTGGTAGTTATTCCCCATGATGAGACTGGCAATTAACTCCATGGTGGAATCTACCACAAACAGCTGAGTAGCTGCCTTTGGGTTGTGGTCTGCTTCCTGTATATAAAGAGAAGCCTTGGGAATGGTTTCTATCTTATGGTAGCTTTGTAACAAACCATTAAACTATCTTCAAACGTGACTGTACTATTTAATATTTTTACTAGCAATTTATAAGAGCTCCTATTAGAAGTTTGATTTGTAATAAAGAAATTTACTTCTTTCTTTCTAAACTTGTACCTTTCATTTTTTAAATTCTTTTATATTAGTAAGGACATTTAAGACAAGATTTAATAGAAGTGAGGAAAGAGGACATCCTTTTTTTATTTCTTATCTTACAAGGTCTTTCAACAATAAATATAATGCTGTTGTTGTTGTAATGTGCCATGGAGTCGGCCCTGACTCATAGTGACCTCTCCTTGGGTTTTCGAGGCGGTATCACTATGGAAGTAGATTGCCCAACCTTCCTTCCGAGGAGTGGCTGGTGGGTTTGAACCACTAGCCTTCTGGTTAGCAGTCAACTGCCTTAGGCACTATGCTACCAGAGCTCTCCTAAGTATGATGCTAGCTGTAGGTTATTCAAAGTTGTCCTTTAACAGATTGAGTAGATTCTCTTCTAGCTCTAATTTGCTGAACAATTTTATCAAAAATAGATGTATGTTTTTGTCACATATTTTTCCTGCATCTACTGAGATGGTCATATATTTTTCTTTTAGCCTATTAATATGGAGATTTCTATTGATTGATTTTCAAGTATCCAACCATCCTTATGTTCATGGGATAAACTCTACTTGATGATAATATATTATCTTTTTTATATATTGCCAGATTCAGTTTGCTAAAATATTGTTAAAGATTAGTATATATAAGTTCATGAGGAATATTGGTTTTAGTTTTCTTTCCCTTTTTCTTTCCAATATCTGCATCCAGTTTTGCTATCAGATTAATCCAACCTTCATAGAATGACTTAGAATGTGTTCTTTTCTCTTCATCTTCTTTTTCTTTTTTTTTTTTTTTTCCAAAGAGTTTATGCAGACTTTGAATTATTTCTTTTATAATGCTTGGTGGAATCCAAGAGTGATATTATCTGACCTTGGGACATCCTTTATGGGAAGGTTTTAACTATGAATTTAATTTATCTAATATGTATATGAGGATCTCTGGTGGTGTAGTACCTAAGGCATTTGACTGCTACCCATAAAGTTGGTGATTCAAACCCACCTGCCACTCCTCGGAAGGAAGAACCTACTTGAAGGCACCTAACAGCAATAATGAGGTGTATATTGTGGCCAAGAATGTAGTTTATCTTTTTTCCATGTGAGGGTGAAAACAATTTGCATTCTGCTATTACTGGATAGAATATTCTATAAATATCAACTGGGTGAAGTTCATCAATAGTGCTCGTCAGGTCATTTCTAGCCTTACTGTCAATTACTGACAGAGGAGTGTTGTATTCTCCAGCTATGACAGTGGAGTTGTACTTCCATAGTGATACTGCCTCGAAAACCCAAGGATGGGTTGCTATGAGCCTGATCTGACTCAACAGCAGTGAGTTTGGTTTGGAATATATGTATGATTATCCTTGTTATCTTTTACTTTCCAATTGAGCCTTGAAAATTTGTGTCTTTCACTATTATTTTCATTTAAGTTGTCACACTTATTGGCATAATGTTCCAAATATTTTCTTATAATCCTTTTAATGTCTATAGTATCTGTAGTTATGTTCCCTCTATCATTCCAGATATTAATAATTTTTTTCTCTAAGAATTTTTTTTATTAGTTTAACTAAAAGGTTTATCAATTTTATTGTTCTTTTCAAATAACTATAGTTTTTTGTTTTCTTGATAGTCTCTATTGTTTTCTTATTTCCAATTTCATTGATTTCTGCTCTAATTTTTATTACATCCTTTCTTTTTCATGCTTCTAGCTTAAATTGTTCTTCTTTCTCTAGTTTCCTAAAGTAGAAGCTTAGGCTATTGATTTTAGATCTTCTTTCCTAATATATACATTTAATGCTATAAATTTTCATTTCAGCACTGTTTTTACTACATCGCACAAATTCTGATGATTTTTATTTTCATTTAATTCTAATATTTTTAGATTACTCTTGAGGTGTCTTTGAATTGTGTGATTTAGAAGTGTGTAATGGAATTTCCAAATTTTGGGGATTTTCTAAGTATTTCTGCTTGAATTTCTAGTCTAGTTTAATCCATCATGATCTGAAAACATGTTTGTATGATATCTATCATTTTACAATTATTAAGATGTATTCATTTTACTTGATCCACAATCATTGTCCCTGGAAACAGCAGTCAAGAAATAAAATGGATATTACATTCAACAAATCTACTGCAAAAGACCTCTTTAAAGTGTTAAAGAGCAAAGATGTTACTTTGAAGGCTAAGGTGCACCTGACCCAAGGCATAGTATTTTCACTAGCCTCATGCATTTGTGAGCTGGAGAATGAATAAGGAAGACCACAGAGGAACTGATGTATTTGAATTGTGGTGCTGGCAAAGAACATTGAATGTACCATGGATTGCTAGAAGAATGAGCAAAACTGTCTTGGAGGAAATTTAACCAGGAAGCTTCTTAGAAGTGAGAATGTCAGACTCCATTTCTCATACTTTGGCCATGTTGTCAGAAGGCACCAGTACCTGGAGAAGGATATTGTACTGGGTAAAGTGGGGGATAAATGAGAATGGGGAAGACCCTTGATAAGATGGATTGACACAGCAGCTGCAATGATGGGCTCAAGCATGGAAATAATTGTGAGGATGGTACAGGACAGGGCAGTGTCTCATTCTGTTGAATGTAGGGTCACCATGAATCAGAAGTGACTTGATGGCACCTAACAGCAACAATGAGATGTATTTTGTGGTCAAGAATGTAATCTATCTTTTTTTCCATGTGAGGTTGGAAACAATTTCCATTCTGCTATTGTTGGATAGAATTTTCTATAAATATCAGCTAAGTGAAGTTCATTATTAGTGCTCTTCAGGTCATTTGTAGCCTTACTATCAATTACTGACAGAGTTGTGTTGTAGTCTCCAATTATGACAGTGAAGATTACATAAACAAAAATCGACACAAGGTTGATGCCCAAAGTGTGAAGAAAATGCAGGCTCCTACTTTCTCACTTCTCCATCTCTGACACCAACCACACATACGACATTTTCTCTCTTTCAGACCCTAACTACCCAGAGGTAGATCAGGCCAGCTAACCTGAGCTGGGTCAAAACATCTTGAGCTACCCAAGGCCAGGTTACCAGGGACCAACTGTAGGCTCAGGAATCTGCACAACTTCCTGCACTTCAGACCAGCTGACTTCTCTTTCTCTAGTCTCCTGGAACTAGGTCACAAATTAGCAGTCTACCCTTCTTCATTGACTGCCTATGCCTTCTTGCCCTATCACCTAGCCAACAAGATCAGCATCTACACAAATTTCTTCTGTATTGCTAGCCCCTGTTGTCTTATTGTCTCTGTGGATTTGTTAATTCTTTATGATGGCTCACAAAATTCACAGACTTACCTATATTTACAGTTATACATTTATTATAACCAGAAAGATACAAGCATCAGGCAAGGTCTGAGAGGGATCTCCAGGGATATGCTGCTCCCTCTCCTGTGCAAAGTTGTTCTTACCAATCCAGGAGGCCTAAGAGAGTGCTCCAAGGTCCCAGTTTCCCTAGTCATGGGGAACTCAATGAATATTCATGACTTGGACCTTAATGCATAGTTATTATTCAACCAATGGATATCCATGACTGTATTAGTTTGCAGGTTCTGAAGTTAGGCTTGTGTAGCATCCACTTGCTTGGATACTTTGGTAAACAAAGGCAAATTTATTTTTGGGTTATTTTCAGTAACCCAAGTCAAAGGCCAAACCAAGTTCTTTGTCCCACAAATTGCCTATTTTTCCTTTTTATTTCTATAAGTCTTTGCTTCACATATTTGGATGCTCTATTATTGTTGTTGTTGTTATGTGCTGTCGAGTTGGACCCGACTCATAGCGACCCCTCCTTGGGTTTCTGAGGCAGTATCGCTACGGAAGTAGATTGTTCCATCTTTCTTCCGAGGAGTGGCTGGCGGGTTTGAACCGCCAGCCTTCTGGTTAGCAGTCAAGCGCCTTAGGCACTACACTACCAGAGCTCCCGCTCTGTTATTAGGTACATACATATTAAGGATTAGTATATCTTGGAGAGCTGACATCTTTGTCATTATGCAATGCCTCATACATCCCTGATAATTAGTTTTGTTCTGAAATCTGCTTTGTCTGAAATATAGCTACTTCATCTTTCTTTCATGAATGTTAACATGGTATAGTTTTCTCCATCTATTTACTTTTAACCTAGCTCAGTCTTTACATTTAAAAATGGGTTTCTTATGGACAACAAATAGTTGGATCTTATTTGTTTTGGTTTGCCTTTACCTTTCTTCTTTTGTGTTCTCCACTTTTAATTATTTCTTATTATTTTATTTTTATTCCTGTGTATAAATTATATCGTTCTTATAGTTGGTTTTAGTGGCTTCCCCTACAGTTTATACTATATATTTTAACTAATCTAAGTCTGCCATAAAACAGCACTATGCTGCTTCACATGTGGTACATGTACCTTATAACAGAATATTTCTGGTTCCTCCCTCCTGTCCCTTTTGATATTGCTGTCATTTATTTTCCTTATCGTATATGGCATATTATATGCTAAAATCACCCAATGTATTGTTACAATTATTACTTTAAACAATAAGTTACCTTTTAGATTAATTGTGGAAAAATACAAATAACATACTTTATTTTACCTTCATTTATTCCTATTTGATGTTCTTCCTTTCTTTATGTAAACCCAATTTTCTGAATGATGTCATTTTCCTACTGCCTAAAGAGAAATTTTAAGAAATTTATTTACAAGAAGCAGAGCTCAGTTTTGTGGTGTGAGTAAAACAATTGAAAAACCCAGGAATCTAGATTATGAAGACCCAATAGTCTCAAATTCTGTTTTTCTTGGTATATATGTTCAGACATTCATCCTCTGCTTACACATACTTTCTGTTGCTACAATTCCTGTTTGCACACATTTCTGGCTTGCCACGGCACCACTTGTAGCCTCAACTCTGCAGGATCTTATGGCTTCATCTGACCAGATTGCAAACTCACCTCAGAAAACTTGACCTTTTGAATCATGAATTTTGTAAATGAGATGATACGTAAGATAAACATGCTTCGAAGTGTCATAGTTTAAATAAAGATAATTTCTTAGGATAATACAACTTCCTGAAGTGTTACCTATGTCTGGTGTTGCTGATTCTCTTTTTTAACAATTAGAATTGAATGGACTCCAAATCAGGTTCTTTTTAAGCAGAGTCTAATTATAACACTGAGCTTCTTTTTATTTATTTTTGCTTAGGAAAAACTTATATATATTGGGTTTCTATTGTAGCTTAATTTTCATACTGTTCTTTCTACATGTGTTTTAAGATTGAATTATTAGAAGAACTAGGTGGTGAAGAGGTCCTTCTAGTACTCCCAAACAATAAAATATCCTGGACTGGATTCAAACTGGGCAAAAAAATGCAGAATTCTGCAGTTGACTGTATTTCAATAAGCTTCAAAATCATTCCTAACACATGACACTGCAATTTTTCTGTATTTCACTATGCATTTTCTCTTTATCAGAGACAATCCAATAGTACATATTCATGGAATAAAACTGTTACCATTTCTATTCATTCATGTCTGTAAGTATACAGCAGTTGAAAGATAGATTGAAGAGGTTAAGTGATGTTCTCAGAGATTCACTATGATGTGTAAGATAAAAGAGAACCATTAAATTGTATATCTTATTTATGGGGAAACAGAAGTGGGCCCTATGGATTGTCAAATACTGTGTGAAATATAACTGAGCCTAGTAATGCATTTTTGCTAATAATTCTATTGTTTGTCAGAGTCCCAGCAGTAAGGTAGTTTGCTCAGTAGCAGCTCTGTGGTTTATATGTTTTCTTGGCATTTAGGGGATTGTTTTCATAATTAATGTTCAAATTATGCTAACTAGTGGCTCAGGCATTCTCTTTAGAGAAGGCCCCTGGTCACATGACAGAGTCCTGGCCGTATGCCAAGCCCAGGAAAGTTCATATAATGTCAAAAGCTTTGAAGAACTGGAAGGGAGTGCTATTGTGTTCAGGTGATCAAAGTGAGCCCACTTCAGGACGAGTTCTCTGAAGCGACCTGTCAACCATCAGATAGTTGACTCCTGCCCAGGCAAAGAGATAGCCATTGTGTTAGGTGTCCTATTTCCACAGTGTATTTGGGCAGTGCTATTAAGTATAGTTTCTGCAGTCTGAATATAAGGAAACTGGTGTAACCAACACATTGCAAGTATAATCACCAAGTAGTTTTAAAAATGCAGTCACCAGGAAGGGCTTTGTTCTACCAGTCTCTGCAAGCCAAATGCCTATATCCAGGGACATTTTAAGATGAGAAACTAGGAAGTACCGTTAGAGGGGGAGGGCAAAAAGATCCTCCACCTGAGAAAAATAATGATAATAATAATAACAACAAACTGAGAAGTACAGAGGAACCAGAGCAGATAGCATAGCTTACAGTCTAAAGCAGAGAAATATTAATATTCTTTATTGCCAGGATTTTCAATCTGGGATTCATGCTGGGCAGAGGGAGCAAAGGAAGGTTTCCTCAAGCCTCTTTAAATTATTGACAAAATTGGGCATTTACATCCATTTTTACATGGAGAGAGGCAAAAGCTTTTGGCAGATACTTAAAATTAAAAAAATTACAGCAAAGATGAAATAAGAGTGATTTATGTATATCTTTTAATTGTTATTGTTAGCTGTCACTGAGTCAGCTCCAACTCATAGTGACCCTATGTACAACAGAATGAAATACGGTCCGGTCCTGTGCCTTTGTCACAATCCTTGCTATGCTTGAGCCCATTGTTGCAGTCACTATGTTAATCCCCTTTGTTGAGGGTCTTCCCCTTTCTCATGGACCCTCTACTTAACCAAGCATGATATACTTCTCCAGGGACTGGTTCCTTCTGACAACATGACCAAAGTAGGTGAGACGAAGTCTGGCCATTCTCACTTCCAAGCAACATTCCAGCTGCATTTCATCCAGGACAGATTTGTTCATTCTCCTTGCATTCCCAGGTATTTTCAGTATTCTTTGCCAATACCATAATTCAAAGGCATCAACTCTTCTTTAGTCTCCCTTATTTGTTGTCCAGCTTTCCCATGCATGTGAGGAGTTGAAAATATATCACTGCTCTTCAACATTTTAAAGAGGTCTTTTGCAACACATTTGCCCAGTAGAACTGTGTTTATATCACTTAAATGGAAATATGGCTGAAATATTATAACAAACTCAAACTTGAACTCCAGCTCTACAACTTTGAGTGACCTTAGGCAAATCTGAATTCCTCTTTGTAAAACAGAGACATTATACCTACCTCACTGGGTTATTATAATTTTCTAGATGAACTATGTAAATATAATTATAAAACACCTAGCAGAGTGCACTGCATATAGTGAGTGTTCAATAAGTGTTATTTCCAAAAGACAATTTAAAGGTTATTATGTCTGTAATTTACATTAAAATCTACAAAAATATCAAGCAACCTGTGTGATTTATGTTGGGACCACTTGGCTTGAGTCACACACTATGTACTCTCCTAATCAGAAATTCACATTCAAGGGGTGGTCAGATGATATCCACACTCCAAATATGACTGCTGCAAATATTTAAGATATATTTATCTTTAATTTGCACCAGATGCTACAGTGAAAGTTACAAAGAAGTTTTTGCTGGTGATATTTGAAGCTTATTAGTTAGTAGAATAAAACTTAGAAATAGGCTTTTATTTGTGAGATGAGTGGTATCCTTGATACATGGAATGGCTAGAATATTTTAGAGACACTCCTCATCTTTCTGCTTATAAAAATCACATAGCAGGTGTAGCATGCAGCCTCAAGGATGGTGCATGCTACTCTACCCTATGTCTACCTTTTGTGCTAATGTGGATTATTGTTGTTGTTGTTATGTGCCATCGAGTTGGACCGACTCATAGCGACCCTTCCTTGGGTATCTGAGGCGGTATCACTACAGAAGTAGATTGCCCAACCTTCCTTCCAAGGAGTGGCTGGTAGGTTTGAACCACCAGCCTTCTGGTTAGCCGCCAAGTGCCTTAGGCACTAAGCTATCGGAGCTCCTATGTGGATTATTAGGGTCATGAAATTCTGCTTATATAATACTGATAGATCTGCCTGTAGTGAATCTCCCTTGTAGGCTGTAAATACTATCTGTGCCTGCTTGTTAGCAAAACTTTGTTTACAAATGTCTGCATATTTGAAACAATTTTGTGTGAGATTTGATTTATTGGAAATAATATGGAGCAGTAGTGGCTGTAGACATCTACCAAAGATGTTACAATAAATGTGATGAGATTAACTTAGGTCAGTTTGCAATAAGAGTCAAAGTAAGGGTTTGAGTCTAAACAAAGTAGATTAGCCAGAGTCTATGCACTAATGAAAAAGGAATGTAAAAGCAGGTCCATTGGACAGAAGACAAACAAAAGGACATAAACAATTGCCATCAAAAATAGTAAAAGGACTCAAATAAAAGCAAACCGAAATCAGAACATCTGAAAAATGTGAATAGACAAGGGAAAATAAACAGGAAAACAGCCTTGAAAAGAATTCTGATAATTGAGGACATCCTTTACCTCAGCCAGGAAGATGGATGTAACTCCTAATAGGTCAATTCCACCTTAGCATATCAGTAGGTAGAGGTAAGAGAGGAAACTTAGAGAGAAGGGAAGCTGTTGAGAGGAATCTCCCAACAGAGAGAAATCCTGAAAGAGGTTCCTATTGTATAAATCCTTTTCTTTCCTTCCATTAATCTTTTCTACTCTCTATTAAAAGTATCTTGCTTTGAGTAAGTGGAGCAACTAGAATCCTCTTACATTGTTGGTGGGAAGGTACAATGGTAAAACCATTTTGGAAAGCAGATTGAACATTTCCTATTAAACATACCTGACATTCTTACTTCTAGGCATTTTCAAGTGCTGAAGAGCAAAGATGTCTCCTTGAGGACTAAGGTGCACCTGACACAGCCATGGTATTTTAAATTGCCTCATATGCGTGTGAGAGCTGAACAATGAATAAGGAAGACAGAAGAAGAGTTGATGCTTTTGAGTTTTGGTGCTGGTGAAGAATGCTGAAAGTACCATGGACTGCTAAAATAACTAAAAGATCTGTCCTGGAGGAAGTGCAGCTGGAACATTCCTTGGAAGTGAGAATGGCCAGATTTTGTCTCACCTACTTTGGTCATATTGTCAGAAAGGGCCATTCGACAAAAGAGGGGAAGGCCCTTAATGAGGTGGATTGACACAGTGGCTGTGGTGATGTTGAGCCCATCAAGTACAGCAAGGATCATGGAGCTGGTGCTGGACTGGACAGTGTTTCGTTCTGCTGTGCAAAGGGTTGCTATGAGTTGGAGATGACTCGATGGCACCTAACAATAGGAATTTATGCAAGAAAATAAAAACGTGTTCATACAAAGACTTGCATAAAAATGTGTGT
>NW_006921655.1:7949117-7962467 GCF_000298275.1 Orycteropus afer afer | reverse complement strand
TTTCTCTGTTTATTAGTCCAGCATTTCTCAAGCTGTTTATTAGTCCATTTGTGAGGAATTTTGTTTTCTGTATATTGGGGTGTAATCCATATGCAGACTGCATGTAATCTTTAGTCTTCAGCAGTAAGTGCTTCAAGTCACCCTCACTTTCAGCAAGAAAGTTGTATCATTTGCATATCACAGGTTGTTAATGAGTCTTCCTCCAATCTTGATGCCACATTCTTGTCTATATAATCCAGCTTCTCAAATTATTTGCTCAGCATACAAGTTGAATAAGTATGGTGAAAGGATACAGCCTTGACACACTCCCTTCTTGATTTTCAGCCATGCAGTATTCCCTTGTTCTGTTTGAACGACAACTTCCTGATCTATGTGTTAGGCTGAAGCAAACCCAAGCCACCAACATTTCAGTTAGCAGCTTCCTCCGGTGTCAAGCCCTGATGAGACAGCCTGATAAGACAACGGAAGTAACAGAACCCGCCCAGACTGGAAAGTCCCATGCAGTGGCAAGCTTCCTCTTGTGAAGCCCCCTCATGCTAATTAAGTGCAGACCCATACTAACAGCTAATTGGACCCCACTATTTCCTTAATGTCCCCACTTAGGTCCTCCACAAGACTATAAACCCTCCCCTCCCCAGCCAGGTGGTGCAACTTCCCGGGCCCCTCTCAGGGACCCGTGAACCTCACCCGGGCCCCTCTCGGGGGCCCGTAAACCTCCCCCGGAAACTCAGAATAAAAACTTATCTTTAACCTCACTTTTGTGCGTCCTTTTCTCCTTACTGTGGCCTTACACTATGTACAGGTTCCGCATGAGTACAAGCAAGAGTTCTGGAATTCCTATTCTTCTCAATGTTATCCACAATTTGTTATGATCCACACAATCAAATGCTTTTGCATAGTGAATAAAATGCAAGAAAACATCTTTCTGGTTTTCTTTGCTTTCAGGTAAGATCCATCTGGCATCAGCAATGATATCCCTCATTCCACGTCCTCTTCTGAATCCAGCTTGCATTTCTGGAAGCTCTCTGTCAATGTACTGCTGCAACCATTTTTTAATTATCTGCAGTAAGATTTTACTTGCATATTATATTAATGATATTGTTTGATAATTTCCACATTCTGTAGGATCACCTTTCTTTGGAATGGGTACAAATATAGATCTCTTCCAGTCAGTTGGCCAGGTAGCTGTCTTCCAAATCTCTTGGCATAGCCGAGTGAGTGCCTCCAGTGGGGCATCCATTTGTTGAAACATCTCAATGGGTGTTCTGTCGATTCTTGGAGCCTTGTTCTTTCAGTATAGCTTCAATTTCTTCCTTCAATACCATTGGTTCTTGATTTGCCACCTCCTGAAATCAATGAACATTGACCAATTCTTTTTGGTACAGTGACTGTGTATTCTTTCCATCTTCTTTTGATATTTCCTGCATCATTCAATGTTTTGTCCATGGAATCTTTCAATAGTGCAGCTTGAGGCTTAAATTTTTCTCCTCAGTTCTTTCAGCTTGAGAAATGCTGAGCATGTTCTTCCCTTCTGGTTTTCTAACTCCACGTCTTCACACATTTCATTATAGTAATTGGCTTTGTCTGCCGGAGCTGCTCTTTGAAAACTCCAGTTCAGCTCTTTTATCTTGTCATTTCTTCCATTTGCTTTAGCTACTCCTTGGAAGGAAGGTTGGGCAATCCCACTTCCGTAGTGATACTGCCTTGGAAACCCAAGGAGGGGTTGCTATGAGTCGGGGCTGATTCGACGGCAAATAACAACAACAGCTCTTTGCTCAAACGCAACTTTCAGAGTCTCTTCTGACATCCCTTTTGGTCTTTTCTTCCTTCCTTCTCTCTTAAATAACCTCTTGCTTTCTTCATGAATGATGTTATTGATGTCATCCTACAATTACTCTGGTTTTTGGTCATTGGTGTTCAGTGCATCAAATTTATTTTTTAAATGGTCTCTAAATTCAGGAGGGACATTATAAAGATCATATTTTAGTTCTCATGGACTTGTTTTAATTGTCTTCAACTTCAACTTGAACATGCATAAGAGCATTTGATGGTCTGTTCCACAATCAGCTCCTGACCTTGTTTTGGCCAAAGATATTGAACTTCTCTGTCACCTCTTGTCACAGATGTAGTCAATTTGACTCCTGTGTATTCTATCTGGTGAGGTCAATGTGTATAGTCATTGCTTATGTTGTTGAAAAACAGGTATTTGCAGTGAATAAGTTATTGGTCTTACAAAATTCTATCATGTGATCTCTAGAGTTATTTCTATGACCAAGGCCATATTTTCCAACTACCAGTAACTCTATTTTGTTTCCAACTTTTGCATTCCAGTCACCAGTGATAATAAACACATCTTGATTGCATGTTCTGTCAATTTCAGACTGCAGAAGTTGGTAGAAATCTTCGATTTCCTCATCTTTGCCTTTGGTGTTTCATGTGTAAATTTGAGTAGTAGTAGTATTAACTGGTCTTCCTTGTAGGCATATGAATATTATCCTATCACTGACAGCATTGCACTTCAGGATAGATCTTGAAACACTCTATGTGATGATGAATGCCACACCATTCCTCTTCAATTTGTCATTCCTGGCATAGCAGATCATATGGTTTCTGATTCAAAATGGCCAAAACCAGTCCATTTCAGCTAACTAATGCCTAGGATATTGAACTTTATGTGTTCCATTTCATTTTGACAACTTCTAATTTTTCTACACACATACATATATAAATTGTTACACACACATATATAAATTATTATATGGATATGTAGTTATATATATATATATATATATACTATATATGCATATATAGTATATATATAGTGTGTGTATATATATATGTACATATACATCAAACACTTCTCTGGTGTTGTGTGTGTATATCTATAGCTATATCTATATATACATCTATATATCTACATATCTATCTATCTATCTGGTGGTATAGTAGGTAAGGCATTTGTAGTAGGTTAGGCTGCTAAACAAAGGTCAGAAGTTCAAACCCACTAGCCATTGCATGGAAGGAAGAAGAAGTTATCTTCTTGTGTAAAGATTTATAACCATGGAAACCTAATTGGGGTTGCTGTGTGTTGGAATCAACTTGATGGCAGTGGGTATTTATATAGAATAGAATACTGTCAGTAATTAAAACAAACTTGAGAATCTGATATATTATTCAAATATTATATTGTGTTGGTGTGCTATCATTTTTGCTGCTTTGTGGAGAACAGGATATATGCAGAGGCAAAGAGGTAGAAAATAACTGGTAGGGATCTCATGCAGAGGAAAAGTGATGTAGAAAATATTGTTTGTTCGGAAGGTGTTATGAAACCTCTCCAGACAAACCATGGAGGTGTCTACTCTACTCCATTGATCAATGATGGCAAGTTTGGGCATTCAAATGGTATGCAAATAAGGCATTGTTTTCCTCTGGATACATAGTTTCAAGAATTGGAAACTAGGTCCTATTTATGAATTTTGACTTGTTTCTTTCCCTTTAAGAAATAGCAATAGTTTCTTTCTCCCTGGAAAATAACTGTTGTTATGACCATCCAAATGAGAAGTTGCCATTTCATATTTTAGCACAGCAATGGGATTTCCCTCTGAAATCTAGCTTACTATATGTAAGGGGCTCTGGTGGTATAGTAGGTAAGGGATTTGGCTCCTAACCAGAAGTTCAGTGGTTCAAGTCCACCAAGTGCTCTGTGGGAGAAAGTTAAGGAAATTTACTTCATAAAGATTTACAGCATTTGAAAACTAATTTGGGTTGCTATGAGTTGCAATTGATTTGATGGCAGTGGGTTTATATGTGAAACAAGAAAAAAAAAAAAAAACAGAAAGGAAAAGACTCTCTCTTGGCATATATCTTGGTTGTCTAGTACTGTAATAACAGAACTATCACAAGTGGATAGCTTTAACAACAGGGATTTATTCTCTTCCAGTTTAGGAGGCTAGAAGTCTGAGTTCAAAGTGCCAGCTCTAGGGGCTGGGTAAAGGTCCCTCAACTTTAGGCTTCAGCTCTGCCTCTTGTTCCTGGCCCACTGACGCCTGAGGCTTCTTTTAACTCAGGCAGCTGTTAATGCTGAAGCTGACAACTCCAAGGTCAACAAATAAAATGACACAGTCTCAAGGTTATAAAGCAACATGGCAGGCCACTAGCTCAAGTCCAGAAACAATCAAGTTCAACAGACAACACAGTAGTCACTTATTGATGACTTGGCCAAATGCCAGTTCCAAATGTGCCAAGAAGCTCAAGACTTTTCTCAAAGAGTCTTCTTATATACTAGAAGCAGACTACATTACTAAGGCAGCTACTTAGCTGCTCGCAGCAGATTCTACCATGGAGTTGATTACTGGTCTCATCATGGGGAAAAACTACATGCAGCTGCTCAGCCACTCAAAACCAGGTCCAGCCAAGTTGACACACAAACTTAACTACCACAGGATCTGTAATGAAACCCTTGAACTTTTATGAACTCCTCTTTTCTAGCAACAGAAGTTGCCTAAATTCATGTGGAAGGCTGAGAATCAAGGTCACAATCAGCCCAAAGCTGATTCCTATGAGGTAAAGTCTGATATATTTTGCAACATTTTTCTCAACTCTAACATCAGCTGTCTTCCCCATGACACTCTCTACTTCTCTGCTAGGTCCAGCAATTCATTGCAATGACTACACAGACACAGACTATTCTTACAGTTATGGAGTTTATTAGGGAAGTAGCAGTTTGAAACTCAGGGTCAGGATCAACATGTAAGCAGTAGGAACAGATCATGATACAATTCTTCAATCAAAATAGGTCCCAACCAAGACAACATTTGGTTTCTTCTTGGCCATCCTGCAATTAGCCTTGCTGTCTGTCTGTGCTACTGGGTGCTTGGGCTTACTGTCACTAGCCCTGCCACCATCTGGCTCCTGTCTTGCTCAGGCAAGGGTTATAACACTTTAGCTCTACTGACATAGTGTCCAGAGGCACCCAACTCTGCCAGCAAGCCTCTTATTTGAAGGTGCTCAGCTATGTTACTCCATGGGTCAGGAAGCTCACCATAGCCACCTCACACTGATCTTCTAGATCCATTTCATGCCAGATTGTACTGTTTCTCAATGACTCCAATCTTACAACTTTCAGTGTCTCCAGGGTGTAAGAGGTTCTCAGAGCAAGGACCCTGGGTCCCAAAGATGTGCTCCAGTCCACGTTCTTCTTCATAGTAGTGAGATCCTCCTCATCCTCTGTGGGATTACCTCTTTTATAAGCCTACTCCTCCCACCAAGACTATGAACTGACCTATCCCCTTGGTAGGCCACAGTTACCTTATTTGCATAGTAAACTGTCCATTCCCTTTGTAACATTCTGAACTAGCAAATTATATTGGCAGAACTACAATAAAGATCACATTTAAAAAGAAACCTATTGCACAGCAACCCCCTTTGAACACATAGGAGTTTATTGTGAGAAATATTACACCAAAGACCAAGAACATAGTCCCATGACATTTGGACAGTTGAAATTTATAAGCAGGTTAGTAATTAGTGGAAGGTTTTCTATTTAGGATATAGTCAGAAGATGGTTGATTACCAAGACTTTGAAGGAAAGAAATCTTTTTCTTTATGTATAGCCCTTTATGCCAGTAAATGATATATGCATCTCAACAATCTCCAATAGAAATGAGAAGAGTTTTCTTTAAAAATACTTCTTAGTCAAGTTTCTCCATGAACTAGTTCTAATTTTAGTTTCTGTTCTCTAAGTGAAAAGGAATTGTAACTGTTTTTCCCCTAAATTTCCTCCTTTCCTGAAAAATAGAAAAGGAAGGTGCAGAATTACCAAAAAGAATAATCTCTTGAGAAGAATCAGAAGCTGTTAATATAGTATAAAGGAAAAAAAAGAAAACATTAATAAGCTGTAACTTGTTTATAAGTACAGACCTCTGCCTTGTCTTCTGAAATAGTGATTTGTACAGAGCCTTTATTTGGCCACTCAATAATTTTTTATATGATATACCCACAGAAACTTGTATAATACCCAATATTTTGTTTTTCATCAAACCTCCTAGTGTCAGTCTCATTAGGAAAAATAGGGGAGAGGTAGCAGAAGTCAGGTATTAGAAATGATCAAAGAGTCAGACACTCTTAGAGGACATTAGGAAAACACTGGTAAAGTAACTGAGGCAACTGTCTCTATTTAAGAAAACAAAGGGAAAAAAAAAAATCAACTCAGAATCTTGAGATCGTTGGCTTCTAGCACCATCCATTTCCTTAATCAAATAGTAGAAAATGCTCCAAACTCCACTCCTTGGCTTTTAGAGGTCATAACACCTGCTGACATTTCTTATTCATTTCACAAATACTTGAAGAGAGCCTACTCTTCTAAGTCCTGGAGGTGCAGCAGTAAACAAAACAAGTCAAGTACCTGCTCCCATGCAGCTTATATTTTAGTGAGGAAAGACAGACAAACATATAAATGAATAAATAGGATAATTTCAGATAGTAATAGGTAGTGTGAAGAAAATAAAAATGTGGTAATAGAATAGAAAATGACAGGGTCTAGAAGTTGTGGGGTTCTAGCTCAGGCAGTGTGATCAAGGGTGATTTCCCTGAGAAGGCATCTTTTAAAGCAAGCCTTACATTTGAGAAGGAATCTGCCAGGGAAAAAAAATTCTCTAAGCACAGAAAACAGTAAATTTGAAGTTCTAAGGTGAAAATACTTTACTCCTGAGTGTTCAAAAAGACAATCAGTGTCACAGGAACATGGAGATTGAGGTAGCCGGTGGCAGGAGATGAGATTGGAACAAAGGACCAACATTGGATTCTACTGCTGCTTGCTACCTTTTTAGGAAGACTTCAAGAATAGATGGCTTTTGGAATTCAGTATTTGTATATTGCTCATCTGGGTGGATCTTTATATTCTAAATATTCAGCTAGTACCTACCCTATGGCTCTGAAAGTAATGAAATAGGAAAAAGAAATTATTGTCACTAAGGATAACCCATAATGAGCTGCTGTGGTATAGTGGTTAAGGCATTTGGCTGCTAACCAAATGGTCAGTGGTTCAAACCCACCAGCTACTCCACAGAAGAAAGATGAGGCAGTTTGCTTCTGTAAAGATTTACAACATTGGAAACTTTATGAGTGTCACTCTGAATCTGAATCTACTCAATGTCAGTGAATTTGGTTTGGTTTTTGAAAGGATACCTCATATTTTACCTAATATTTTTAAAATTAAATGTTTTGTTCCTGATAATGAAATACTTCAAACATGATTGTGATAGTTGGACTGTGTGTCAACCTGGCTAGACCACAATTCTGTGTGGTTTAAGCAATTGTGATGTGGATTATTCCCATGATGGGATTGGATGTATACGTTTTGAGCAGCCAATCTGTTGAAAGGGAGTTTCCCTAGGGGTATGGCCTACTTCCAATATATTTATGGACATCCTGAGAAAAGACACACTCTTCTGTGGATCGGGATTCTGTTGTGCTGCCTACAACTGTCCATGAGTGAACAATCCATCATTTGGCCTGGAGATCTTGTATTCGTCATTCATTGGAGTCAACAGCCAGTATACTGCCTGCCAACCTTGAGCTCCTCAGCCCCTGCAGCTGCATGAGTCAGGAAAAACCTCCAGCTTGACGTTTGATCCAAGAACTTGTGACTTGCCAGCTTTTATAATTAAGTGTGTGAGCCATTTTCCTAAGATAAATTTATCTTTCTCTATATGTATATATAAGCTTTAGTGGTTGTTTCTCTAGAGAACCCAGCCTACCACAATGATGCACATTGCACAACAGATACCACGGTCCCCACAGCCCAGATTTAATAGAAGTTAACAATTAGCCTTTATTTCTTGCTTCAGAGGTCTCTTTATTTTTAAATAAAATGTTATAGAATGCAATTAAATCTCAGTTTTTCCTCCCGTGAGATAATTAGTCTTCTGAAGTTGGTGTGAGCTATCTCCAGACATGTTTTAAACAATTACTATATATTATTTGTATCAATAACCAGTACATGTATTTGGTCTATGTAAAAATTTGCTTAAACAGTATCATATTTCATATGTATTTTCATAGCTTGCTATTTTTTGTTTAGATTTCCTTGAGATAGATCTAGCTTGATTTATGTAAATCAAGTTAATTTGTTTTAACTCATGAATGGTGATGTTTCATAGTAAGACTAAACCATAATTTGTTTATTAATTTCCTTCCTGATAGTCAGTTTCACTCTTTGAAATGATGCCACCATGAAACCCCTGTACATTTTTCTGTCTGGCCATGTGAAATAATTTCTCTAAGGTGTATGCCTAGATGGAGAGTGCCTAGTTATTAGATATTTACATTTTCAATTATAATAGCTGGGATAGAAACTTCTAGTTGTGGAAACCAGTCAACCTCTTTCCTCAGCAACCCTTGTTATTGCTCAATGGGTTCATAAACAAAGTGGATATGGTGGCAGGGATGGAGGTTTTGCATGGGCTCAGCAACATGGACTTCCACTCACCAAGGCTGACTCAGCTACAGCCACTGATGATTTAAACACCTAGCAGCAGAGACCAGCAATGAGTCTGTGATATGGAACCATTCTTCAGGTGATTAGCTGTCATCAACCTGGTGGCAGGTTGATTACATCAGACCACTTCCATTTTGGAAAGGGCAATGTTTTGTTCTTACTAGAAAGATACTTACTTTGGATAAAGACTTGCCTTCCCTGCATGCAATGCTTCTGCCAAAACTACCATCCATGGACTTAGAGAATGCCTTATCCACCATCACAGTATCCCACACACCATCACCTTGGATCAAGGGATTCACTTCATAGCAAATGAAGTATGACAATGGGCCCATGCTTATGGAATTCACTGGTCTTACCATGTTACTCATCATCCTGAAGCAACTGACTTGATAGAATGATGGAATCGCCTTCCAAAAACACAATTGCGGTGCCAGCTATGTGATAATACCTTGCTGGGTAGGGGCAATGTTCTACTGGAAACTGTATGTGCTCTAAACCAGCATCTAATATATGGTGCTGTTTCCCCAACAGCCAGGATTCATGGGTCCAGGAACCAAGGGGTGAAAATGGGAGTACCCCTGGTAACCCACTCAAAAATTTTTGCTTTCTGTCACTGCAACACTATGCTCTGTGGTTTGGAGGACTTGGTCCCAAAGGAAAGAACACTCTCACCTGGAGATATAATACTGATTTCATTGAACTTAAAGTTAAGAATGCTACCTGGCTATTTAGGGCTCTCATGCTTCTGGATCTACAGGCAAAGAAGGAAGTTACTGTATTGCCCAGTATGACTGTTTCTGATTACTAAAGGGAAATTGGATTGATATTACATAATGGAGGGAAAGAAGAATATGTCTGGAATACAAGAGATTCCTTAGCACGTATTTTAGTATTATCGTGCCCTGTGATTAAAGTTAATGGAAAAGCACACCAATGTAATTCTGATATGACTGACCACTAATAGCTCAGACCCATCATGAATGAAGGTTTGGGTCACCCCACTAGGAAAAAAAACACAACCAACTGAGGTGCATGCTGAGGGCAAAGTGAATATGGAATGGATGGTGGCAGAATGTAGTTCTAAATACCAGCTACGACCATGTGACCAGATAAAGAAATGAGGACTTTGATTGTTATGTGTATTTAAATGAGGCTAATGCATTTTTAGGAGCTCTGGTAGCATAGTGCCTAAGGCAATTGACTGCTAACCAGAAGGCTGATGGTTCAATCCCACCAGCCACTCCTCAGAAGGAAGATTGAGCAATCTACTTCTGCAGTGATACTGCCTCGGAAACCCAGGGAGGGGTCGTTATGAGTCAGATCCAACTTGATGGCAAATAACAACAGCAATAATGCATTTTTAGTTGTAAGCATGTTAGTTGTATTGCATTAGATACAAAAGCATGTTAGTTGCATCATGTTAGGTGCAAGTATGATTTTGTCATTGTCTTTATTTAGAGATTATGTATGGTTTGAAAAGATGTGTACAGGTGCCAAGTTGCCAAGGATTGGACTGTGCTAGTTAAGGTTGTGTGTCAATGTGGCTGGGCAGCTGATTCTAAGTGGCTTGGCAGTTGTGATATACTCAGTTATTCTCCATGTAGTTATATCCCCATGTGATGTAGTTATACCTATGTAGATGTGGTGTAATCACCTCCATGGTAGAGTCTGCTGACAACAACCAATCAGTTGAAAGGTATATGGTATGGCCTCCTTTTAGTATATATGGAAAACCTTTGGGAAATATCTCTAGCATTTTGCTCATTTTGGTTCCTGCATTTGGCCTGTCAAATCTCCATTTCATGGATTTGAACCAGTTGCCTGCCATGCTGCCTGTCAATCTTAGAATTGTTACCTTCACAGCCTGAGAGCCAACAATCTGCCATTTTATCTCCAATTCTGGATTTGTCAGCCTCAGCTGCCAGCAGCTGCATGAGCTACTGATTGCCAGTCTTGAGTTCATCAGCCCCTGCAATTGCGTGAGTCAGGAGAAGCCTCCAGCTTGACATTTGATCCACAGGCTTGGGACTTGCCAGACTCTACAACTATATGAGCCATTTCCTTGAAATCTCTCTCTCTCTCTCTCTCTCTATATATATATATATATATATATATGTCACTGGTTTTGCTTCTCTACAGAATCTAGCCTAAGACAATGCCCAAACTTGTTCTCCTTTGATTTTTTAGTTGAAACCATTGATTCCTGGAAGAGATATTTTTCAGTCTCTATGTGGCTAAATATGATCATGTAGTAAATTCTGGCCAAGGATATGTAAGTAGAAACATTGTGTGGTAGTTTTCAGGATATTACCTTAAAAGATAGCTGGCATATGTCATTTGTCACTTTTTTTTTTTCTTTTTGCTCCTTTCCACTTTGCTGGTATAGAATGATAGATGTGATGACTCTAACTCACTGCTGTCAAGTCAGATATGACTCATAGCGACCCTTCCTTGGGTTTCCAAGGCAGTATCACTATGGACATAGATTGCTCAATCTTTCTTCTAAGGAGTGGCTGGTGGGTTTGAACCGCCAGCCTTCTGGTGACTAGATATCTAGACATCTGGGACTATACGTATGAAGGTCTTGCCTTAGGGATGCCAGAATTGGAAAGGAACCTAGACACCTCTCTTGAGGTACCTTACTAGTAATAGACTTCTTCCCTTGATACTTTATTGGAGAGATATTATTTTTTTCTTGTTTAAGGCCTTGTTTTAAGTTGTCACTCACAGACAGCCAAACTTATTCTTAAGTGATGTAGTAATATTCTAAATTAATTTTTAGGTGGTTTTACATTTTTATACTCCCAGAAGCAATACATTATTTTACATTAAATATATTATTTACATTAAAGTACATTATTTTACAATCACATTTTTGTAACTCTCACTTTTATTCTCACAATGCTATGTGAGGGAGCAGATAAACGCATTAAAATCCCTGCTCTGAATCTCAGAGGGTTAGGATTTAGGGAAGTTCAATGGCTTGACCAAGGCCCCTGTATTTTAGTGTCTGGTGATGGTAATAATAATTGAGGACAAGATACATTCTGTGCTCCTGTGGGCTCTAGGTGAACAGATTCTCTGGAATGTGATCTAGTTATTCTGACAAACATTACCTGTTATGACAAACAGTACCTGCCCTCAATTAATTCATATAATATTTTGATGGAAGTCTATGATTTACTGCCCTATTACGAAGCAGCAGCATATTGACTGCATGCTAGAATGCCTACTTTGGGCATTGGTTCAGACTAGGGAAGTCATGCCAATTCAAGAAGCTAATTGGTTTACAGAGAAGGGAGGGGGAAGTGTGCATTCATCAGAGGGTGCCGGCCAATTGCCTGGTCTCTTGGTGTTGCTTCCCAGCCAATTTTTAACTAATGTTGGCATCAGATCTGAAAGAGTCACTGATCTCTATGCACAGCTGGAGGGAACTGGGCTAAAGGAACAGAATTTGAAAAGGAAGAAGGAGCTGATGTTTAATCCTATTTTTACTTTAATTTAATTTTACTTTTGCTAAAATGAGGGCAACCTAGAGAAAATGAAATGGTGTAGGAACTGTTCAGACTGCTAGGCAAAGTCAGGAAGGCTGTGCTCAGGGGAAGCTCCTGAGGATAGAAGTAAGTTTCCTGGGAAATACCAGGAAATGGTTATTGCCTGACACTCAAGATGTCCTAAAAGGGTGCTCTGGACACTATATTCCAAAAAGTGCTCTGTAAGCACATGGTCTTATACACACATCATCAAAGGGCACTTTGAGATTTGCTTAACTTCAGTCTGAGGTTTTTCACTTCCCATTTCCTGCCAAGAAGATGTTTGCTACCATCACTTCCTTTTGTCCATTCTGATGTCAGTTTGCAAGGGGTTTTTCAGGAGAGACATATATGTGTTTAGTGTGTGTGTGTGTGTGTATGTGTGTATACATACATGGAAGGAAAGAAAAATCAATTAAAAAGAAACAGACACTCTTGTATATACTGTTGTTAGGTGCCATTGAGTCATCTCCAACTCATAGTGAACCTATGCACAGCAGAACAAAACACCTCTTGGTCCTGAGCCAGCTCCATGATTCTTGCTATACTTGAGCCCATCACCGCTGCCACCATGTCAATCCATCTCGTTGAGGGCCTTTCCCTCTTTCATTGACCCTCCGCTCTACCAAGCATGACATCCTTCTCCAGGGAACGGTCCCTTCTGAGAACATGACCAAAATATATGAGACAAAATCTGGTATTCTCACCTCCAAGGAGCATTCTGGTTGCACTTCCTTCAGTACAGACCTGGTAGTTCTTTTAGCAGTCCAGGGTACTTTCAGCATTCTTCGCCAATACCACAGCTGAAAAGCATCAATTCTTCTTTGGTCTTTCTTATTCATTGTCCAGCTCTCACATGAGTATAAAGCAATTGAAAATACTATGGCTTGTGTCAGGCACACCTTAGTCCTCAAAGAGAAATCTTTGTTCTTCAGCACTTGAAAGAGGTCCTTTGCAGCCAATTTGCCCAGTGCTATACGTCATCTGATGTCCTGAGAGCTGCTTCCATTGGCGTCAATTGTAGAACCAAGTAATGTGAAGTCTTTGACAATTTCAATCTTTTCTCCATTTATTTTAATGTTGATTATAGGACTAGTTTTGAGGATTTTTGTTTTCTTTATATTGAGATGTAATCCTTACTGCAGACAGTATTCTCTAATTTTCATCAGTAAGTACTTCAAGTTATCCTCACTTTCAGCAAGCAAAGTTGTGTCATCAGCGAATTGCAGGTTGTTAATGATTCTTCCTCCAATCCTAATGACATTCTACTTCATATAGTCTAGCTTCTTGGATTATTTGCTCAGCATACAGATTGAA
>NW_006921655.1:7947351-7948903 GCF_000298275.1 Orycteropus afer afer | reverse complement strand
TAGTCAATAAAATACAAGTAAATATCTTTCTGGTATTCTTTGCTTTGAGCCAAGATCCATCTGACATCCACAATGATATCTCTCATTCCATGTCTTCTTCTGAATCCAGCTTGCATTTCTGGAAGTTCTCTGTCAATATACTGCTGTAACCATTTTGGATTATCTTCAGTAATCATTTACTTGCATGAGATATTAATATTGTTCAATAATTTCCACATTCTGGGATCCCTTTTTTGGAATGGGTATAAATATGGATCTCTTCCAGTCAGTTGGCTGGTTAGCTGTCTTCAAAATTTCTTGGAAGTTACAAGTGAGTGGCTCAAGTGGGACATCAATTTGTTGAAACATCTCAATGGGTATTCTGTCAATTCCTGGAGCCTTGTTCTTCACCAATTCTTTCAGTTCAGCTTCAACTTCTTCCTTCAATACCATTAGTTCTTGAACAAATGCTACCTCCTGAAATGGATGAAGATTGACCAGTTCTTTTTGGTAAGTGACTCTGTGTATTCCTTCCATCTCTTTTGATGCTTCCTGCATCATTCAATATTTTGCCCATAGAATCTTTCAGTATTGCAACTCAAGGCTTCATTTTTTTCCTCAGTTCTTTCAGCTTGAGAAATGCCGAGTGTGTTCTTCCCTTTTGGTTTTCTAACTCCAGGTCTTTGCACATTTTGTTATAGTAATTGGCTTTGTCTGCTTGATCTGCTCTTTGAAATCTGCTGTTCATCTTTTTTATCTTGTCATTTCTTCCATTTGCTTTAGCTATTCTCTGCTCAAGGGCAAGTTTCAGAGGCTCTTCTGGCATTATTTTGGTCCTTTCTTTCTTTCTCATTTTTTTAATGACTCTTGCTTTCTTCATGGATGATACTCTTGATGTCATCTCACAATTCTTCTGGTTTTCTGTCACTGGTGTTCAGTGCATCAAATCTGTTCTTTAGGTGGTTTCTAAATTCAGGAGCAATATATTCAAGGTCATATTTTGGTTCTTGTGGAGTTGTTTTAATTGTCTTCAACTTCAAGTTGAAGTTGCATATGAGCAGTTGATGGTCTGTTCCACAATCAGCTCCAGGCCTTGTTTTGGCTTAAGATATTGAACTTTTCCATCGTCTCTTGCCACAGATGTAGTCAATTTGATTTCCAGTGTACTCCATCTGGTGAAGTCTATGTATACAGCTGTTGTTTGTGTTGTTGAAAAAAAGGTATTTACAATGAATAAGTCTTTGGTCTTGCAAAATTCTATCATACGATGTCCAGCATTATTTCTGTCACCAAGGCCAAATTTTCCAACTACCAGTGATTCGTCTTTGCTTCTAACTTTTGCATTCCAATCACAGTAATAAGCAACACATTTCAATTACATGCTTGGTTAATTTCAGACTGCAGAAGTTGATAAAAATCTTTAATTTCCTCATCTTTGGCTTTGGTGGTTGGTGCATAAATTTGAATAATAGTAGTATTAACAGGTCTTCCTTGTAGTCATATGGATATTATCCTATCACTGACAGTACTATACTTCAGGACAGATCTTGAAACATCCTTTGTGATGATGAAT
>NW_006921655.1:7928123-7934492 GCF_000298275.1 Orycteropus afer afer | reverse complement strand
AGTTGGGGTTTAGTCCAAATCTGCATCCTTTCCTTCAAGGCTCAGGGGTCCAAGATTATCTTCTGTGTCTGTATTTATTGGTTTCCCTTTTCTTTGTTGAAGAGGGTCTGTGCAATCCTTCTGCCTAGTCCGCCATCTTGCCCCGCCTCCTGCCATGTTCTTATGTTTAATGGATGTTTGCAGATGTTTCTCCTAAATTTGAGTTATGCCATGTCAGCACATGGAGGTCCTAAAAGAGTTACTTTATCCATATCATTAACATTGGTTCTACTCTGATGAGGCAGCTCTTTCCCAGCCCTATTTTGAGTGCCTGCCAACCCAAGAGGATCATCTTCCTGCACTATGTTGGACAATGTTTCCAAGCTATTCATAAAGTTGCCCAGTAATGTATCAGACAGTGTTTCTCTGCTATTCATAAAGTTTTCCCTGGACAATTTTTGAGAAGTGGATGGCCTTCTCCTTCTTCCTAGTCTGTCTTAGTCTGTAAACTGCATTGAAACCTGTGCACCATGTGTAATTCTACTGGCATCTGAAACACCAGTGGCACAGCCTCAGGCCTCACAGCAATTTACAAACCCCACAAGATAACAAACTGACAGACAAGTTAGAAACCTCTGTGCCCTCCCCTTACCTAATTCTTACCTGGAACCTGCAACTTTGTGGTCCCTGGCCTCTCCCTCCCTTTTCCTGGCTTTAGGGGGCTTGGGGCCTAGCCTTGGGGCTTGTCTCCTGCCCCTTTTTACCTGGATGTCCTGCTACTCCGGAGGTCCCTGGCCTCTCCTGCTCCTTCCCTTTCCTAGGTTTAGGGGGCTTGGGGCCTAGCGTTGCCTCTTGTCCCTTTTTACCTGGATATCCTGCCACTCCGGAGGTCCCCAGCCTCTCTTGCTCCCTCCCTTTCCTGGCTCTAGGCCTCTTGTAATAGGAATCTGAAGCCAGGTAATTTTAACTATATTCTCTTTAAACATTTCCTCCCTACAAAATATGGTCTCAACTATTATGGGAAATTAAACTGCTATTTAATCTATTTTCACCATCACTAAAAAATGTAAATAGAGGAAAATAATCTATAAATCAAACTCACTATGTTACAGTATACAATTCAGTTCATATATGTCCAATAAATATCAGGTAATTTTCTAAACCTGAATTTAACTATCTCTGCTTGATGTGGAAGGGCAACATATATACTTAATAAAAATTTAAAATCCAGGCCTCAGGGCTCAACAATATTCATTTCCTGCCTACTGAATTTCCTCACTGAAAATAGCACACTGCATTGAAATGGAAAGCCCAGGGAACTGGAATTTCTAGTGAAATTAGACAGAAAGCTCTTACTCCATTTAATCATCAACTGATATGAGATACTAAACTTTGGTTAACCCATTCTGGCTCTGCTTTTATTTGATTCTGTTGTCTCCTACTGATGGGGGAGACCACATGGAATGGCTGGGGACTGTGTTGTGCTCTCATGATACAGTGGGAAGAATATTGAATAGGGATTCTGGAAAACTAATTTCTAATTCCTGTATTACCTCTACGTATTTCTGAAATTGTGGGTGCTTTTAAGCCTCAGTCACCTTTAGTGTAAAATAGGGGAATGGGAGATGGTTTCCAATATCCAGCCCAGTTTAGTAGCCTATGATTGTTTCACAGTTTATTCCACTGATTTAGAATTGTTCCTGGTAAAAGTGCAATGTAATGGTGTAGTAGATGTTTAGTACTTGGCCATACCTGGTTCTCCTCTTTTTCCTGGATCTGTGCTTTCTGATCAATGAACTGCAAGCTAAAATGTCACTTATGAGCCAAAGAACAGAAGAACTGTGTGAGGTTCCCATGTTTCTATTCCACTGACATGGCAACTTTTCAAACTAAATATTGAGATGGCAGAACCACAAGATAGAAACAACTGAATTGCTGATGTTTGGAAGGGTACTGCTCTGGAGAGCTAATGGACTTCCAAAGAACTTGGGAGAGTAAGACATAAACTGTGTAACTGAGGTTTTGAACTACAGTATTGCCTAGTCTAGCCTGATTAACACAAACAAGAACCTACCATTCCCCCAGATCTAAGCCCATCACCCAGAAGAACCCATTTACATACATGCAGTAAATGGATAATTGTTCACAGGCAAAGCTGCACAATAGAAAAGAAAGAGAGTAAATCTCTCTGTCTATACACTGGAAGAAAGCACAAAGAAGAAATATAGCACTAGATATGTTTACCGGAGGACACAGCTTATTTAACAAAAGAACATTGTTGCTTCCCACCTGTGTGTTTGGGTGGAAACAGAGTATGTGGGAGAGTGTGAACCTATTGAGAGGATCTTTGTATCCTGAACACTATAGCGCATGGTAGTGATCAAGAACTGTTTGTTGAATTCAGATGAATGAATTCACTTGGTATGGTGAAACATATGGTTGACTTTAAAACTGAGAGTATAGAGATGGGTATTGGTACCATTTCTTACTCAAAGCCACAACTTTAAAAATAAAAATAACTAAAATCTATACATGTGTAAGGCTGTTGTTATTGATTGAATTATGTCCCTCAAAAATACGTATTATAAATTCTACCTTCCATGCTTTTAGTTATAGTTCCATTTGGAGGAGATTGTCTTTGTTATGTTATTGAGGAAGGACTTTTATAGGGTGTATTCTGAGTGACTCTTTTTTGAGATGTGACAATTATTAAACAAATGAGCAGAGCATATAATGGGGGATGAGAGATGCCAAGCCACACTAAGATCACCTAGGAACAGAAGCTCAGAGACAAGGACTTCCTTTCACAATTGACAGAGACAGAAAGCCTTTCCCTAGACCTGACACTCTGAATTTGGACTTCTAGCTTCCTAAACTATGAGAAAATAAATTTTAGTTTGTTAAAGCCAGATAAATACTTGCAGTATATCTGTTACAGCAGCACAAGATAGCTAGGACAGAATTTGGTACTGAGAAGTTGGGGTGCTGCTCTAACAAATAGCTAAAAGTAAAAGTGGTTTGGGATGGCTAATGATTAGAGGCTGAAAGAGTTTTAAGGTGCCTAATTGATTGCCTTGACAAGACTGTTAGAATTATGGGTGTCAAAGCAGTAGTTATGAGGGCTCAGAAGGAAGTGGGGAGACCTATGGAGAAAGTCTCTATCATCTTAGAGAATACATATGGCACCAGCAACAGAATGTTGCAGGAAATGAGGACACTAAATGTGCCTGTGGTAAGGTTTTAAAAGAAAATGATGAATATGTGAATGGACAATGGGGAAAAGATAATGCTTTTTATGAAGTGACAAACAACTTGTCTGAATTATCTTCAAATGTTTGGTGGAAGATATAACTTGTAAGTGATGAACTTGGATGTTCCACTTAGGATATTTATAAGCAAGATCTTAAAGAGACTGCATGGTTTCTCCTTTTCTCTTATAATGAAATGTGAGAGGAAAGAGATGGACTTAAAAATGAACTGTGCAAAATGAAAACAAAACTTAATGATTTGGAAAATTGTGCTGTACAAACTAAGGTCAATTATCCTAGAATTTTCACCAGGACATGACTACACAATTTTTATCAAAAAAATTAAGCCTGTGACTGATGAGTCTAACCAACTACCACAGCAGTAAAACCATCAGGCTATTCTAAAGGGGACAGAGAAAGAATGAGAGGAAAGAATGCCGTCTGCCTCTTGGAATTCTACAGGCAGGAGACAGGCCAAATATGTTTCTTATTCTCCAAGGAAAGAAAAGTACCATCCTTGGACCAGCTTGGAGGTCAGCAGAACCATTAGAAGGAACACTAGAAGCAGGGCCTTCTTGGTTTCAAAAGGTGAGATCATCATCTCCTGGATTTCAAATGGTGAGACCACAGCCTCCTAGGTTTCAAAGAGTCAGATCTTTGCTAATTTAGTTCCGAGTGTGGGGCTGCCATTAGGGTATGCCAGGAGGATGGGACTATTACCCAAAGCTGAAATGGTGGGGTTACCATGCCCAAGGGGCAGAAGAACTGGGCCTTCTGGGGAAAAAGAGGTGGCATTGTCACTCAGATGGACTAGGTGGATGGAACTACCCAAATCCAAGGGAGTAGAGTTGCTGCCCCAGTGGGCCTGGAAGATGGAGCTAAAGCCCAGGGCTGAGGGGCCTTCAACCAGAATCCAAAGGATGTTGTCAACACCAAGAGTCTGGAGGGCAAGGCCATTGCCCAAGTGATCTCAGAGAAGAGAGGATTATTTTCAAGCCTTTCGAGCTAAGGTAAATTGTTCTGCAGGGTTTTGGACTTGCTTGGTGCCTTTTATTCCTTGTTTCCCTCCAATTTCTCCTTTTTGTGATACACATGTATAACTTGTGCCTGTTCTATCATTATACTTTGAAACAAACTCAAAACCAAACTCATTGCCATCGAGTTGATTCCGACTCATAGTGACCCCTTTTGTGTTTCTGAGGAGGTAAATCTTTATGGAAGTAGATGGTCCAGTCTTCCTTCTGTAGTGTGGGTGGTGGGTTTGAGCCATCAACCCCCTGGTTAACAGTCAAATGCTTAAGGCAGTGAATCACCTAGGTTTCACAAATGCATAGATGAAGAGGAATTTTGCTCCAGGAAGGAATACACCTAAAGTTTCACCAGTAATCCATTAGCTCTTTCTGAAGATGAGAGTTTGGACTTGGAGTAGATTTAAGGCTTTTGCAATGATGTGATGGGTGAATGTGTTTTACATGTGGCAAGAACATGAATTTTTGAAGGGCCAAAAGTGGAATGTCATGGATTAAATTATGTCCTCCCAAAATATGTATTATAAATCCTATCCTCTCTGCCAGTGTTATCACTTCTTCTGCAGTCTTCCTTATGCACTGTAAACTTTCACATGAGTACGAGGCTATTGAAAAGACAATGCTTGGGCCAGGTACACTTTAGTCTTTGCTCTTTTAACACTTTTAGGAGGTCTTTTGCAGCAGATTTGCCTAATACAATATGTCTTTTGATTCCTTGACTGCTGTTTAAATGACCGTTGGTAGATGGTGGATTCTAGTAAAATGAAATCCCTGACAACTGAATCTTTTATCCATTTATGATTATGTTGCTTATTGGTCCAGTTGTGAGGATTTTTGTTTTCTTCATGTTGAGATGTAATCCATACTGAAGGCTGTTGTCTTTAGTCTTCATCAGTAAGTCTTCTTCATTTTCAGTAAGTAAAGTTTTGTCATTTGCATATTGCAAGTTATTACTGTGTCTTCCTCCAATCCTAATGCAATGTTCTTCTCATATAATCCAGTTTCTCATATGAGCATACAGATTGAATAAGTATGATGAAAAGATGCAGTCCTTACACCCACCTTTTCTGATTTTAGACCATACAGTATCTCCTTGTTCTGTTCAAATGACCACCTCTTGGTCTATGTAGAAGATCTTAAAGAACTAGCAAATCTTGTTCAAGAATGAACAAATCTATCTGGGAAGAAGCCAAGCTTGAATGCTTCAGAGAATGTCCAGGCTTCATCTCCTGTATTTTGGTCATATTATCAGGAGGGACAAGTCCCTGGAGAAGGCTATTATGCTTGGTAAAATAGAAGGTCAGTGAAAAAGGGTAAGCTCTTCAATAAAATGGATTGACACAATGGCTGCAATGATGGTCTCAGACTTGGCAGTGATTGTGAGGATGGTCCAGGACTGGCCAATGTTTCCTTCTGTTGTACATGGTGTTCATATGAGTTAGAACTGACAAGATGGTGCCTAATAACAACAACATGCTTGCGGTAATGATCCCATTTGGGAATAGGTTGTCTTTGTTATGTTAATGAAGCAGGATAAATGTAGGTTATATCTTGAATCAATCTCTTTTGGGATATATAAAAGATTAAACAAGAGGGCAGAGGAGCATTGGGAAAAGAAAGATGCCATGCCACAAGAAGATCACCAAGGATCCAAGGAATAAGGACTTTCCTCCAGAGCAAAAAGAGAGAGAATGTCTTTCTCTAGAATCTGAATTCTGACTTGTAGCCTCCTAAACTATGAAGAAGTACATTTCTGTTTGTTAAAGCCACCCACTTATGGTATTTCTGTTCTAGCAGTAATAAATAACTAAGAGAACTATCATTCGCACATTCATTCATTTAAATATCTATCAAGTGCTTGCTCTGTTCCCTGGTCTATATTAAACACTAATGACATAGAATTGGATACATCCTCATGGGCTTTATATTTTGGGGCATGGAGAAGGGAAGAGGGCAGGGGCAGAGGTGATAAGCATTAAATAATTATTTAAATAAAGTTGTTCTAAGTGTCACCAGGGAGCTCTGGTAGCATAGTGTCTAAGGCACTTGACTGCTAACCAGAAGGCTGGCAGTTCAAATCCACCAGCCACTCCTTGGAAGGAAGATGGGGCAAT
>NW_006921655.1:7926743-7928023 GCF_000298275.1 Orycteropus afer afer | reverse complement strand
TGCCTAAGGCACTTGACTGCTAACCAGAAGGCTGGCAGTTCAAATCCACCAGCCACTCCTTGGAAGGAAGATGGGGCAATCTACTTCCACAGTGATACTGCCTCGGAAACCCAAGGAGGGGTCACTATGAGTTGGATCCAACTCGATGGCACATAACAACAACAACAACAACAAGTATCACCAAGGAAATTTACAGAAAGAACCCTTTGAGATTATATGGAGTCTCTGTTTAGTGAAAATAGTTAACATGCTTGGCTGCTAACTGAAAGGTTGGTGATTTGAGTCCATCCAGGGCACCTCAGAAGAAAGGTTTGATGATATACTTCTGGAACAACAACAACAACAAAATCAGCCACTGAAAACCCTATGGAATATAGTTTTATTCTGACACACAGTGTTGCTGTGAGTCAGAATAGACCCAGCGGCCACTGGTTTTGAGAGCATGTGGAGGTGGACTCAAAATAGTCTAGTGATCAGGAAAATATCCCAGTTTTAAAATATGTCAGCATCTTTACAATGATAATTTAGTAATCAAAAGGCTTGTCTGAATTTTTCAGCCCACATGTGGAATCTTACCACTGTGGTATTGCATACAGTCACAGTGGTTGCCAAAGTTAAACCAAAGCAGATGCTTTTTTAATATTATTTGAATTTTAATTCACCAATATTTAGCAAGGGGCTCTGGTGGCATTGTGATTAAAGCATTGAACTGCTAATCAAAAAGTTGGTGGTTCAAATCCTACAGCGTCTCCACAGGAGAAAGATGAGGCAGTCTGCTTCTGTAAAGATTTACAGACTTGCAAACCCTATGGGGGCAGTTCTACTCTGTCCTCTACAGTTGCTATGAGTTGGAATCGACTCCATGGCAATGGATAATATTTGGCAAGCATACTAAATATTGCAGAGCTCTAGCCTTGGGAAATGGAAGGAAGTGGAGCAAGGATTCTATTCTTCCTTTCCTATAGAAAGATTTGCATATAGAAAAGAGGCTATTATTTTACAAATGATGAAGTTCAGACATCAAAGGGTAAGCTGTTTGCCCAAAGACACTCAGGTAGTGAATGGTCAAGTGGGAATTTGCGTTCAATGAGTCTTGTTTCAGAGTGAAGGAATTTAGGCCCTGCTATACAGACACTTACAGGCTAACCAGACGGCTGGCGGTTCAAACCCACCAGCCGCTCCTCGGAAGGAAGGTTGGACAATCCTACTTCCGTAGTGATATTGCCTCGGAAACCCAAGGAGGGGTCGCTATGAGTCGGATTTGACTCGACGGCACATAA
>NW_006921655.1:7923782-7926643 GCF_000298275.1 Orycteropus afer afer | reverse complement strand
TCTGGTAGGAGCTCTGGTAGCATAGTGCCTAAGGCACTTGACTGCTAACCAGAAGGCTGGCGGTTCAAACCCACCAGCCACTCCTCGGAAGGAAGGTTGGCCATTCCTACTTCTGTAGTGATACTGCCTCAGAAACCCAAGGAGGGGTCGCTATGAGTCGGGGCCAACTCGATGGCAAATAACAACAACAACAACATACAGCTCTGGTAGTGTAGTGCCTAAGGCACTTGACTGCTAACCAGAAGACTGGTGGTTCAAACCCACTAGTCACTCCTCAGAAGGCACGTTGGACAATCTACTTCCATAGTGATACTGCCTCAGAAAACCAAGGAGGAGTTGCTGTGAGTTGGAGAAGACTGGATGGTACATAACAACAACATGCATTACACTGGTGACATAGTAGATAAGACATTTGACTGCTAACCAGAAGGTCAATGGTTCAAGCCCACTAGCTTCTTTGCAGAAGGAAGATAGGAAGATCTATTTCTGTAAATATTTACAGCCTTGGAAAGACAATAGGGATCACTTTGAGTTGGAATCAACCCTATAACAGTGAAGCTTTTTTTGTTGTTGTTGTCACACAACACTGACTCTCTGGATGTGAAGCAGCATCATCTTACTCAGGGAGCAAGTTCCCATGTTGGCGCATAGCTGAAAATTATGGTTAGGAAAATCTCCTTGGAAGATTCTTAAGAAGGTTTTTTAATAAATCCAATGTGGTCATTTTTTTTTTTTTTTTTTGACAGCCTTGGAATAGGTTGCTGTTTGGATGGATATTTATAAAACAATTGATTAAACTTTTGGGGCCATGTTGTTAAAACATGCATATCTATAGACACTAGAATCACCAGCAGTTTGAATGCTGAGACTGACCAAGGGCACATATCCTCATCTACAGAGGGCAAGCTGAATTGCTTGGGCTGTTTATTGTTTTCTCTCCATTTGTGGTGTTTCCCTTTGCTAAACCACCAAATTGAATTGTAGTTAGTTGAGCATACCTTACTGTATGTTGATTTGTCACATTTTCTAAGTAATAGAATCCTTTTTAGAGATAATATCTGTTCTACCACCCCTTCCAAAAAATGTCTAATAGAAATTCTAGGGAACTTGGAAAGTGTGTTAGGTAGATTTTTGAGTCAAGTGGGACTTAAATGGTACCAGTTAGGTTAGTATTTTTGAAAGAGTGAGCTGAGGAAAGCCAGTATCAAAATCTCTGGGGATGAGGACCAGGATGCTGCATTTTTGAGCAAACTTCTAAAGTGATTCCTATGCATCCTAAAGCTTGAACGTCATCTACATGTCTATCCCATCCTACTGGAGAGAATAACAGTGGATTATTATATCCACTGAGTTGTCAATGAAATCCACCTTTTAGCATTGCCTATAGTACTGTGTCCCTGGTGTTATATCTGTAACCCTCTAATGCTTGCTTTCTGAGTATCAGACATAACTCTGTAATACTCTGTTCAGTGAAGTAAAAGGCCACTCAACCAGCACCACAGAGAATTCTCCCAAGTTGACTTCACACCACACTTAGAATAAGGAATTTGAGTACCAAATACCACTAGAGGAATGACTCACCTTTTGACTAATATCAAGGAGTTCCTGATATTTTGAGTAGATATGATTCAAATTAAGCAGTTTCAACTAAAATTTGTCAGGAAGGTATTCCAAAAAGGAGCTTTTGTGGCGTAGTGCCTAAGTCATTTGACTGCTAACCAGAGGTTGACAGTTCAACCCACCATCTGCTCCATGGAAGGAAAATAGGATAATCTACTTCTATAAAGATTTACTGCCTTGGAAACCCAATGGGGGTTGTTATGAGTTGGAATCGACTTGAGGACAGTGAATTTTTTTTTTTGGTGTTCCAAAAGGGGGCAGTGAAAGGGAATTGTATAGGTTATTGTTATGCTAGTTTACCAAGCAATCAAAACACATCATAGCACAGTGCATGCTTTTAGGATTTGTCTTTTACAGAGTCACCAAGGATACATTAGCTATCCTAAAACACAGCCTCTGGTCAGACCTTGAAATTCCTGCTTTTTGAAGCTGACTACACATGGGTAATTTTCCAAAACAACCCAATGCTTAAGGCTAAATGGTCACCATTAAGCTGAATACTTGGCTACTGTTTGACTTGAAGGCAACTACAAAGAACCAGTTCCTTAAAGGGACAATGTTCAAAAGAATACTTAAGGGTGAATGTCCTGGGTGAGTCATCCCAATTCCATGAACCCAGAAATTTGGATTCCAGGATACTCAAAATGGTTTTCTCAAAACCCACCCAGAGGTGCCTTGGAGTACAAGCCTGATGATCTGCTTTTGAAAGGTAACAGTCTTGAAACCTTATGGAGCTATTCTACTTCACACACATGGGGTTGCCATAAATTGTACCACTCCTTCAAATTCAACTTCCAGCTCAGAGTGTCTGATTTGCTGAACCTGAGAAAGTACCTCTCCCTGGTAGTGCTGAGGCAGAGACAGTATGATCTGGATCCCTTGGTGATGAGCAACAACTTCTACCAAGACTGCACACTGGGCACAATGTTCTCTCAAAGGGAGGCTCAAACAGGCTTGGATGCTGTGCTGTCAAAAATGACAAAAAACATATGTCTATGCCTCTCTGGGAGGCAGTCTCCTCTCTCCCAAGGATCGATCACCTTTCTGTAATTGTGGTGCATCTGTGTTCCCCATTACATTGCTATTTAAGAAGTACTAGCTTCTAGGGAAAACTGTTATCATGAATACATGGCTAGTTTAAATCGAAGCAAAATACATTTCAAAGGTCCATTCTCTCTTTTTCTGCAAATAATCCAGGTGATTTTATCTGCTATGGAAAATGATTTTAAAACACATACACA
>NW_006921655.1:7921278-7923682 GCF_000298275.1 Orycteropus afer afer | reverse complement strand
AGAATTTGAAGGTATTAGGAATACAGTGTGGCTTAAAAGAGTACATTTTTTTTTCTCTGTTGATCAATTTCTAACTGCCTGAGGTCATTTAAACAATTTTTTTTTATGGTGTATCTAAAGGTACAGTTATTGTTGAAGGTGTCCTGTTGATATTTAGCAGCTATTATACATAATCTCTTATTTATCACTCCCTTAACCAGCTGGCTGTGCTTGACTAACCTATCTCTATTGACTTATAATGTTGTTGTTGTTATGTGCCACTGAGTCATCTTCGACTCATAGCGACCCCTCCTTGGGTTTCTGAGGCAGTATCACTATGGCAGTAGATCACCCTATCTTTCTTTCGAGGAGTGGCTGGGGGGTTTGAACGGCCAACCTTCTGGTTAGCAGTCAAGTGCTTGTAATAGTCTCACTTAATTGTTCACTTACAACCTTGGGAAAGTGACTGAACCATCCCAATGGGATTTATTCAGCCAAATGGTATCCTTTGGTAGAGTAGGATATTGCATTACTGTTGTTAGTTTCTTCTTAACTATAGGAACCAACTAGACATGGCCAAAAGGGCTGGAAGTCAGGATGGAGGAAGGACATATCCATTCAAATAGATAAAGATATTGGGGACAAAGCAATGAGGACCTGTGTAAATATTTCTAATATATGCATTAAAATATTGCAATTCTGACTCAGATCCATTCTAGAAATAGATGATGGTATAAATTATAAACAAAACACTAATTATTATTTGGAGATAAAAATTGACAACTGACTTAATGTGTTTGAAAGAAAAAGAATGATAATGTTATAGAAGAGAAACTGAAGCAGAAAGTTTTATTTATTTATTTATTTTTTTATTTTGAGTAGGTGACATTCTAGATGGCAGCTGTACTACACCAAAGACAGAGCTGGTGAAAGAATCCAAGATTCTTAGACTGAAAAGTGTACACTTGCCACTGTATCCGAATATGAGGTACAACATGCCCCCTTACTCTACAAAACTGAAAGGGTACTTGCTGTGCTAAGCAATTTACTCAATATATCAAGACATACTGTCTTGCTCAAACTGTATGTGCCAAAAATATTGACACATGATTCAGTCAATGCAAACAATCTACTACTCACTTTCTTACTGAGATGTGACTTTCGTTTAGTTAAAATTTTCCCTCTCACTCATACTAACGATTACCCTTCTGACTCCTCAGGTATGAGAGGAAGACTGTTCACAACCCCATTTTTACTTTTCCTAGTCAAATTCTTAGCAAAATTATTCTAGATTCAAAAAATAATTGCTATTTTCTTTCCATCTTTTCACAGGGAGAAAAAAAAAAAAACCTTCAAGGGTTGTCATGTAGCTAGGAAATGTATAACTCAGGGCTGCTAATGCAGAGAAGGAATGGACAGTCTTGCTAACTCCTATTATCATCATTGTGTCTACAGTCTGTGTCAGTTTGAAACTAAAATGTCCTCCTTTGCATCTATGGTACTTTAAATATCCCAATAGTATCTGCATTTATATAATGCCCATCTGCATGGCATCAAATCATCTTGACAAATGTTATGTATATCTATTTTTTTTTTGTTGTTGTTTTTGTTTTTGGTCTGTGTGACTGAGAAAACTTAAAGGTTACAAGATTAGAACTTTTTTTGAGTTATTTATAGTTCCCAAAACTGTAGTCTTTAATGAAAGTAAGAGCCATGTAACTTGGAAAAAACATGGACAGAAATTGATCAGAAATGACTAGTCAGCTGCATTTTCTTTTTCTGCAATACTATTTTACATCATTAATTTTAAATGCAAGGGACTGGGAAGAATTGACTTCCATTTAATGAGGTTTGATTTAGTGAAAATAGGATACCTTGTTAGCTGTAAAATACATTTAAAATAATGCACTATTTAGAATAAATTATCATCAGGTTGATGGGTATATAACGATAATATTGATATCATTTCATACTTGCACAAAATGTGGCAGTTTACAAAGCACACTTATATGCATCATTTTGCTCAATACTCATAATTTTCTGGATGTTACTGTTCATATTTTATACATAGGATACTAAAGATTGGACAGGTTAAGTGACAGCTAATAAGTAGAAAACTGGATTTCAGTCTGTTTTTTCTGCCTGCAAGAACTTTTTAGTGATCACTTTTACCAAAATGTTGCTATTGTTGTTAATTGCTATCAAGTCCAACCCATGATGACTCCATGACTATCAGAGTAGAACTATGGTCCCTAGGGTTTTCAAGGCTGCAGCTCTGGTGGTTTAGTGCCTAAGGCATTTGACTGTGAACCAGAAGACAGGCGGTTCAAACCCACCAGCCACTCCCCGGAAGGAAGGTTGGGCAATCTACTTCTATAGAGATGTTGTTGTTGTTGTTATGTGCTGTTGAGTTGGACCTGACTCA
>NW_006921655.1:7909428-7920961 GCF_000298275.1 Orycteropus afer afer | reverse complement strand
GGGTTTGAACTGCCAGCCATCTGGTTAGCAAGCATCTTAGCCACTATGCTACCAGAGCTCCCAAGGTACCTCTAGGGGGGTTAAAAACCACCTATCTTTTGGCAAGATATGTGCCTCCCCCCCTCCCGGGACTTCTAACCAAACAAAAAAGTAGTCATCATTATTTCTTGCCTGCACTCTGATCTGCTATTTTTCCCCAGCACACTCTCTTATGGCCCACTCTTGATCTTCCCAGAAGCAATTTAAATCAGAATTCTTTATTGACAGTTCCTCCTTGGAATTCCTTTGCTTAAATTTTGGACTCATTTTGTCATTCAGTGCCCTTTACAATCAGACTTAAATCTGGCCTTACCCTAGTTCTTCAGTCACTTGTCCCTAACACATTGCTTATGTTTTAGTCTACCTACCTTATAATTCCCTCAACACCCTCTGCTGTCCCACAGCTTATCTTTGTACCAATTGTTTCTTTTCTCTGGAATGCTATCCTCTTGTCCTCTATCTGATAACTTCCTACTCATGACTTGAGAACTAGCTCAAAGTGTACTTCCCCTATGAAGCCTTTTCCTTTCCTACCTTCTTAGGACACACATGTATTTTATGATTGTTTATATGACATAAAGTTGGAATCATGTGAGTAAGCTTCCTAAGTGTAAAGATCATGTCTTTGCATCCCATACCTAGCACAGTGTCTGTCATTCAATAACTAGTTCTGGAATTAATAAGTGAATTATCAGTCATTTCTGCAGTAAAGTATCTAGCCTATTAGAAGTCAAAAACACTTTTAGTGACATTTCCTTCGTAAGTAAGTAGATGAATGAACTAAAGAAATTATTTTGAGCACTGTATGTTTGTCTTTGATCTATAGCAAGAGACAAACCCATTGCCATTGAATCAAGGAGAGCTATAAAATATATTTGCTCTCAAAAGCTTGGTTTCTAATTGGAGAAATAAAAATTAGATGTATATAGTGATGATATGATTTCAAGGTAATAAATTTCCATAAAATAGTTTAACCACTCTAGTCCTGAGGTAAAATTGAGAAGACATTGGAGTTAAATTGGGTTAAACTTGGAACCTTTCTAGAAGGAAGTATGTTTGCAGACTGATTTTGAAGTTTTAGCTTGGAAAGTATTGACAAAGAAGCAATTGGAAAAGAGCATTGACACAGGTGGGCTCTGGAAAGATAGAAATGAATGAGCTATTTATGAAGGGGAGTATAATTAATTCTTTCAACAGCTATGTAAAATAAGTATTATTTACAATAATAAAACCACTGCTATCCAGCGGATTCTGATTCATAGCAACCCTGGTTTAACAGGCAATAAATCTTTATGCTGGCAGAGTGCCTAAGGCATTTGACTGCTAACCAGAAGGCTGGAGGTTCAAACCCACCAACTGCTACTCTGAAGGAAGGTTAGGTAATGTATTTCCGTAGTGATACTGCCTCAGAAACCCAAAGAGGGATCATTATGTGTAGTATCTGACTGGACAGCAGTGCATTGCTTAATCTTTACAGAAGTAGATTGCTTGTCTTCCTTCTGCAGAGTGGTCGGTGGGTTGAATTGCCAGTCTTCTGATTACAGTCAAATGCTAAAGAAGCAGAGCTCCTTTATTTGTTGTTGTTTGTTAAGTGCCGTCGAGTCGTTTCTGACTCATAGCGAACCCATGCACAGCAGAACGAAACACTGCCCAATCCCACGCCAGCCCAACAATCCCTGCTATATTTGAGCTCATCATTGCAGCCACCATATCAATCCATCTCGTTGAAGGCCTCCCCCTCTTTCGTCGACCCTCCACCCTACCAAACATGACATCCTTCTCCAGGGAATGGTCCCTTCTGATAACATGACCAAAATAGGTGAGACGAAGTCTGGCCATTCTTGCTTCCAAGGAGCATTCTGGCTGCACTTCCTCCAGGACAGATCTGTTAGTTCTTTCAGCAGTCCATGGTACTTTCAGCATTCTTTGCCAGCACCACAACTCAAAAGCATCAACTCTTCTTTGGTCTTCCTTATTCATTGTCCAGCTCTCACATGCATACGAGGCGAATGGAAATATCATGGCTTGTGTCAGGTGCACCTTAGTCCTCAAGGAGATATCCTTGCTCCTCAGCACTTGAAACAGTTCCTTCGCAGTTGACTTTCCCAATGCTACACGTCGTCTAATGTCCTGACTGCTGCTTCCATTGACATCGATTGTAGAACCAAGCAACGTGAATTCCTTGACAACCTCAATCTTCTCTCCATTTATTGTGGTGCTGCTCATTGGTCCAGTTGTGAGGATTTTTGTTTTCTTTATATTGAGACATAATCCATACTGCAGACTGGATTCTTCAACCTTCATCAGTAGGTGCCTTAAGTCATTCTCACTTTCAGCAAGCAAATCTCAGGTTGTTAATGATTCTTCCTCCAATCCTGATACCATGTTTTTCTTCATATAGTCCAGCTTCTTGGATTATTTGCTCAGCATATAGATTAAATAAGTATGGAGAAAGGATACAACCCTGATGCACTCCCTTCTTGATTTTAAACCATGTAGTGTCCCCTTGTTCTGTTCGAACGACAGCCTCCTGGTCAAGGTACAGATTCCTCATGAGTACAATCAGGTGCTCAGGAATTCCCATTCTTCTCAATGTTATCCATAATTTGTCATGATCCACACAATCAAATGGCTTTGCATAGTCAATAAAACACAAGTTATCATCTTTCTGGTATTCTTTGCCTTGAGCCAAGATCCATCTGACAACAGCTATGATATCCCTTGTTCCACATCCTCTTCTGAATCCGGCTTGAACCTCTGGAAGTTCTCTGTCAATATACTGCTGCAAACTTTTCTGAATTATCTTCAGTAAGATCTTACTTGTGTGTGATATTAATGATATTGTTCTATAATTTGCACATTCTGTGGGATCACCTTTCTTTGGAATGGGCACAAATATGGATCTCTTCCAGTCAGTTGGCCAGGTAGCTGTCTTCCAAATCTCTTGGCATAACTGAGTGAGTGCCTCCAATGGGGCATCTGTTTGTTGAAATATCTCAATTGGTATGCCATCAATTCCCGGAGCCTTGTTCTTTGCCAGTTCTTTCATTGCAGCTTTGACTTCTTCCTTCATTACCATTAGTTCTAGATCATATGCCACTTCCTGAAATGGATGAAGATCAATCAGTTCATTTTGGTACAGTGACTCTGTGTATTCCTGCCATCTTCTCTTGATGTTTCCTGCATCATTCACTATTTTGCCCATAGAATCTCTCACTATTGCAACTCGAGGCTTAAATTTTTTCTTCAGTTCTTTCAGTTTGAGAAATGCTGAGCGTGTTCTTCCTTTTTGGTTTTCAGACTCCAGGTCTTTGCACATTTCATTATAGTAATTGGCTTTGTCTACTCGTGCTGCTCTTTATTTAGAATATCTGTTTTAATTATGAGTAAACTGCAACACAGAAGGAGCCCTGGTAGCACAGTGTTTAAGTGCTTGGCTGCTAACTGAAAGGTCGGTGATTTGAAAATTCCAGCTGCTCCATGGGAAGGAAGGTTGGGCAATCTACTTCCCTAGTGATACTGCCTTGGAAACCCAATGATGGGTGGCTATGAGTCAGATCTGACTCCATGGCAGTGAGTTGAGTGAGTCTGTGGGAGAAAGGTGAGGCAGTCTGCCTCCACAAAGATTAAAAAAAATAAAAGAAAATCTCACTGCTGTCAGGTAGCTTTTGACTCTTTGGGTTTCCCAGGCAATAGTATCTCTATGGAAGTAGATTGCCCAATCTTCCTTCTGAGAAGTGGCTGGTGGGTTTGAAAAGCCAGCCTTCTGGTTAGCAGTCAGATGCCTTAGGCATTACACCACCAGATAACTTCACACATGTAGACAAGTAGGAGCTCTGGTGGCATAGTGCCTAAGGCATTTGACTGCTAACTAGAAGGCTGGCAGTTCAAACCCACCAGCCACTCCTCGGAAGGAAGACTGGGCAGTCTACTTATGTAGTGATACTGCCTGGGAAATCCAAGGGAAGGGGTTGCTGTGAGTCAGGTCCCACTGGACAGCAGTGGGTCCACAAAATATTACAGCCTTGTAAACCTAGTGGAGCAGTTCTACTCTGTTGTATAGAATCACTATGACTTATAATTGACTCTATGCCACTGGGTTTGGTTTTTTGGTTGCAGCTTAGAATGCTTTTATGTAACTTACTCATAAATAATGGCAGAAAAACGGCTTTAAATTCAGATTTCCTGGTTCCAACATCTATCTATTTTACCCAATGAGCTGTGCTCTTCTTGCCTGTAGATTCCATTATAAAGCAGTTCTCAATATCTTATTTCTGCACACCTTTCAATAAACTTCTATGGTTTGTTGACAGTTTTCAAGAACACAACACATTGCTATCAGAGAGCTTGATTGCATGCTCACAGATAACTAGGTGAGTTAAAATATGTTTAAGCAACAATATGAAAAATTCAGTTTTGAGAAAATTTTTCTGACATGAGTTCAATCCACTGATACACAGATTAAGGTTAGGAAATATACTCCTTTGGAAAATAAGCTCCATCCCCACAATTTAGTACTCCGATTTTATAGCTCTATGGCTAGTCTTCACATACAGTACTTCCGGTGCACAATCTTTTCATGAAATTCCCTTTGCATGTTGCATAGTATTTTCAAATGTGTCAGGCTGCTGACTGTCATCAACATGTCTAACTCTCATCAGAATTTACATTTTTTTTTTTTTTTGGCTAGGATTGCAACAGATGCATTAAGTTAGAGAAAGTCAGAAATGAGTAATAAGGATTAGCTAAACTAAGTCCCCAGCTTATGAACAATCAACTTAAAGACAACTCCTACATGCCTTTAATGTTACGTAAATTTGCCCTTACTTTGAAACAACTGAACCAACCCCTACTTACCACAAATTCTCTTGCTTCACTTGCTGCACATGCAGCTTTTAAATCATGGAAAAGTTTTGAGGCCCTTTCTTGTACTAACCCAATACCCATTTCCATCCAGTTGATTCTGACTCATGGAGACCCTATAGTACAGAGTAGAACTGCCACATTGAGTTTCATTTCCAAGGCTGTAAATCTTTATGGAAGTAGACTGCCTGATTTTTCTCCGGTAGAGCAGCAAGTGAGTTAGAACCATCAAAATTTTGGTTAGCAACTGAATGCTTTAAGCATTCTGCCACCAGAGCTCCTTTTCTTACACTTGTTGTTGTTGTTGTTATGTGCCGAGGAGTCGGATCCGACTCATAGCGACCCCTCCTTGGGTTTCCGAGGCAGTATCACTGCGAAAGTAGATGGCCCTGTCTTCCTTCCGAGGAGTGGCTGGCTAAATAAGAATCTTATGCACCTGTTCCCACTTATCTAAGCTTCAAGGTAAAGACACATTTAAGAGTGGCTCTCATTCATAATCTGAGGACTGCCTGTACATATGACTTCAATGGGAGAAATGGTGAGGAAAAGCAAACTTTTCAATATTAAATCATGATTATTAATATTTAATATTGGAAAAGACTCATAAAGAATTGGTTGCTGCTTACAGAAAAAGAGACTTAATTTACATGAAATTATCTGAACTAGGTCAAATAGAGAAATATAAAAAAGGTGGTTACTATTTCTTATTCATTTTTAAACAAACTGCTTTACCATATTCAGAATTTTCTATCTTAACATCAAAAGGAAGTCCTATATTTCAGTAAGATGCTATTAGGTATTTGAAAACTATTCAAGAGATCAGATCCTAAATACTTTGATAAAAAGTAGGAAATATTTTATCAGGTTTCAAACTGAAGGGAATCTTGCTCTCTTTGAACATGAAATTAAACTTACGTTAGTTGGAAAATAGGTCTCTTGGATTCAGGTCAGTAGTGGCATGGAAGACAATGAGAAAAGAAATTATTTAAGAATCTCAAAAGTAGTTCATGAAGAATCTGTACATCCTACTGTTGGGAGTATTGACTGGCGTCTTAAAATGTTGTGAGTGGCCAACTAAGGTGCAACTATTTGTCTCTCCCTGTGCAGAGTAAAGAAGAGTGAAGAAAGTCAAAGATGCATGGAAACAATTTATCCAAAGGACTAGTGGACCACATGAACCCCAGCCTCTAAGACAATGAGACCAGAAGACTCAGATGGTGCCCAGTTACTACTACTGACTGCTCTGAAAGAGATCATGTTACGAGGTGCAGCTTTTAAATAGTGGAGAAATCTTGAGGCCTTTTCTTGTATTGCCATCAAATTGATTCTGATTCATTGAGACCCTATAGGACAGAGTAGAACTGAAGAGTGGAAAAAAAGTTGGAACAAAGTTCAAAATCATAAAATAGACCAGCCTTACAGGTCTGAAAGAGACTGGGGGAACCTCTGAAACTATGGGTCTTAGATAGCTGGCAAGCTTGGAAATAAACTCACCTCCATGGCTCAACTTTCAGCCTAACAATAGACAAGGCTATGAGGTGAATAATAACACCAGGGAGGTATGCACACCTTAGAAAAAGCAACCAAATGGGCCAAGAGGGCAACATTTGCCCAGGGACGAAACTCAGAAGGCAGGAAGGGATAGGAAAGAAGGAGGAATGGAATTGGTAAACACAGGGAGGAAGTGGGAAGGGTGCTGTTACATTGTGAGGATTGCAATCAATGTCACAAAAATTGTGCATGAATTGTTAAATGGAAAATCAATTTGCTCTGTAAACTTTCACCCAATTCACAATGGAAAGTCAAAACAGCAGCAGCAGCAGCAGCAACAACAACAACAACAAAAAGCAGAGAGAGAAGAATCTGAAAAGCATTTTGGACAATATACCACTGATGAAATATTTTGCCACATTAAGTACAATGAATTAAAGACATGTGGGTTGCATTTTCCATAGGATTGATAGAGGCTTAAATGTAGGAATAAAATCACGTTTGGCAATCTTATTTGGTATTTTGTAGAAACTAAAGCTTATTTTTGTCAAAAGTTTACTTTTGTGGCTGAATTTGGGATAGAATACTAAAGTACAGAAAGGACTCATTGGCTTACATAATTGTATGGGTTTTTAAGCTGAAAATGTCTTAAAGTCAGTGATAATTTAAGATACTTCTAGGAAGAGATTGATTCATGACAAAAGTAATGAATAGCTTCATTGTCTTTTTCTCCCTTGTTTGAGTATACTAGAAAATTTCAAATTTGTCTTATAAAATATAAAGACTTAATATAAAGCTAAAGGCAAATATGCCTCAAGAAATATTTTTTTTTAAGAAAATCTGAAATTTAGGATTCTACCTTTAATTCTATCCTGCTTATCAGTTGTGGCACATGTATGTCTCCTTCACGTAGTCTACAAACAGCTGGTGGACCTTATGTGTACAGTTACAGGACCAGCTTTCTTGTGTTCAGGTTATTGCAACTGCCTTATCTCAGATTCCCCTGTAGTATAGGTTTATGTTAGGACAACAATATTATTTAACAATTGCTGTTCATTTAGTTTGATGTGTTTCTTTAAACAAGTAGAACTCCATTTATCTTTTTTGTCTCCATTTGGACAGTGAAATATGATCTAGTGAGACTTGAATTCTAACCATGTCACAATAGTAGACCAATGAGAAGCTTCAGAAGAACTCTAGCCATGGTAACTGGTTACATTGAGGTATAGGATGTAGATTCAGAGGAACAGATATACTGATCGTTTGGTATCAGGTATGGAGTCCCTTTGTGACACAAACAAATAAGTACTTGACTACTAATTGAAAGGCTGTCAATTTGAACCTACCCAGAGGTGCCTCAGAAGAAAAGTGTGACATTCTACTTCTAAAAGGTCACAGCTTTGAAAAATCTATAGAGCACAGTTCTACTCTATAACACATGGGATTGCCATAGTCAGAATTGACTCAATGGCAACTACTCTGGCTCCTTAATCAGCAGACCCTCCTCTCATATATTACTTGTTTCCTTACCCTCAGTAAAAAAAACACATGTATATACACATATATGCACACACACACATATATATATATACACACAAATATAGTTCCTTGTTTCTTCTTCCTTTCCTTCCCTATCTCTCTCTGTATGTCGTTTCTTCTTTATTCCTTCTGTTTCTTCTTGATTCTTTGCTTCCTGCTTCTTTCTGTTTTCAAAATCTATATAGGGCTGGCTACTCATATTTACAAACGTCTCATCAATTTCGAGGCCTGGACTACTTTCTACTAAGGCTACAAACTGACCAATCCCCTCTTGTAAGCCACAGACATTTCATTTGCGTAATAGGCACGGCTAGGCTACAATTCACCTCATTTGCATAGACTTGACTAATCCCTGCAAGGAGCATACCAAACACAAGGCAGACTATAGCCATGACCAGGCAGAAAGTATCAAATATACCCAGGAAATGCTAATCAACTAATCAAAAATAAGAAAAAACTCTGAAACAGAAAACTAGGGTAAAGGTAATTCCTCAGGATTTAGGGGGAAAATATCTCAAGCTGTACTTCCACCAAACCAAGGCAAAAGGCCCCATAAAGAAAATCGTTCACACAATCAGTGAAAGCAAAATAAATATTAAATAAGATAGCCAAGCTTAAATAGTATTTTCATCATGAAGATACCACTTTGGGATAAGATGTCTTAGGAAAGTAAGCTTAACATCTCTAAGTATTTACAAAATTGTCATTAAATGATTCTATTGCTGATGATTAGACCTGTGTTATTACTATCACCCAGGAATGGTAAAGCAATTTTTCAATACTTCCTTGGAATTCAAGATAAAAAGCTGTAGAGACTTATTTTTTAGTTCTGTCTTTGGAACATAAGACAACATAAATTATGATGACAAAACTAAAGGGCTAAAGCCAAAGGTTAAAGCCTCAATGACCATGCATATAATTTAGTCATTTCATTGAATAGGTGCAATGTCCATAAGACACTGTCTAACATAGCGATAAGAGGGCTTAGAATATTCAGGTTAGTGAGTCCAGAAATACCTGGAATAGTTTTATAAATCCCTTTCTCCTCATCTTTCTTTTCATTTTCATATTTGCTTTAAGGACTAACACAGAAACACTCATCATTCTGGTTGAGTTATAAATAAATAAGAACTATGAGATCTGAATGTTGAGATTCTAATACTTCAGACTGATCCATTTTTACACTATTTCAGTTGAATACCATTATGTTCACACAACATATATCCTATTTCCCCAGTGCAATAAGTTGTACCTATCTTTTACAGTCAGTACTGATGATTATATATTTGTCTGGTTTTAACCCAGATTAAGCAATTGTATACATGTAAACCAGTCATATGCATAGATGGATAAACAACTATTGATATGATAGCATTTTTAGGGTGCTTCAAAGCATATATGGAAAACAAAGACATAAGCATTATGGCCATCTGCTACTACCATGGTTAAATATTAACATTAGCACTATTCTTTGCAATATATTTGTTGACTGAAAATTCTAGATATTGAGATAGAAATGAAAGCCATAGACATACGTAATTGAAGATAAGTCTACAAGAGCCAAAATATGACTTTGAGTATATTCCATTATGAATTGAGAGACCATCTTAAGAACAAATTTGATGTATTGAACACCAATAACTGAAGACCAGATGAGTTGGATGACATTAAAGAACATCATAAATGAAGAAGCAAAAAGGTTACTAAAAAGACAGAAAAGGAAGAAAGGACCAAAATAGATATCAGAAGAAACTATGAAACTTGCTATTGAATGGAGAGTAGCTAAAGCAAATGGAAGAAAAGATGAAATAAAAGAGCTGAACTGAAGCTATCAAAATAGGGCTTGAGAAGATAAAGTAAAGTATTGTGATGAAATGTGCAAAGGAATTAGAAAAAACTAAAGGGAAGAACATGCTTGTCATTTCTGAACCTGAAAGACCTGGGCGGGGGTGGGGAGGGGGAAGTCAAGCCTCAAGTTGCTGTATAGTTGTGTCCTGATTGGAGCAGGAACCAGATAATTGGCTCCTCTTGTCCAGGACTACACTGGCACCCACACTGATGATCAGACCACACTGTTGTAAGCCAGTGACCCTATCCAACCATACCCAACCATACCTGCTGACCCACCCAGTGGGCAAGTATCACTACCCACTCCAGCATGACTGCACCAAAAACAGACAGATAGTGACCAACACCTACCCAGCCTGACATGAGCTGCTCAACACAATCAATGATTAGCAACTCATGTCCACACTTCCACTTGCTACCCAAAACACCCAGAGACATTCCCCAGTGCTGCCAAATTAGCAACTAAAGTAACACAACCACCTGTTGCCTGAATATATTAAAACAGAACAAAACGAAAAATCAGGGTGAAGCAAATCAACATATAACCAACAAATTAATTCAGTAACACTTCGAAGTCTCAGAGACAACAAATAACTTCAAGTCACACACAAAAACAGGGCACGATGCCTAAACAAGGGAGAAAAATGCATAACTAGAAAATTTTCTGGAGGATGATATGCTAGTGGAATTGCCTGGTAAGGAATTCAAAATAATTATATTTAGATACTTTCACAGATTAAGAGCAAGCTTGAGGACATCACAGAAAAAAATCAAGGAAAACACAGACAAAAGTCTATAAGAATTCAAAAAAGCATGCAAGAACAAATAGACAAAATAAATGGAAAGTTAGATACCACACAAAAACAGCAAATAGACCCAAAAGTTTAGTACTAAAATTTCAGAAATTGATAATGCATTGGAAGGAAAAAGGAGTAGAACTGAATCAATGGAATAAAGAATTAGTGTGATTGACAATAAACCTTTCAACACCAATCTGTTCAAAGAATAATCAGAAAAAAGAATTGAACAAAGTGAAGAAACTTAAGATTTATTTAGGACATTGTGAGGAGGACTAATTTAAGTGTGATTGAATCCCACAACAAGAAGAGACAAAATTAAAAGAAAAAAATTGAGAGAATTATTGAAAATTTTTTGGAAGACAACTTCCCTAATATGAAAAAACGAGAAGTTATGCATTGAAGAAGCTCTAAGAACCCCAAATACAATAGATCTCAAAAGAAAATCACCAAGACATATTATAATTAAACTTTCCAAGATCAAAGACAAAGAAAGAACATTTAAAGCAGCTTGGGAAAAACAAAAAGTCACCTACAAAGGAGAACCATTAAGACAGCTCTGATTTCTTAGGAGAAATCATACCGATGATGACATATATAAAATGCTAAAAAAAAATTATCAACCAATAATTATATATTCATCAAAATTATCTCTCAAATATAATGGTGAAATTAATCATTCTCAGATAAACAGAAATTAATAGAATTTGCAAAAACTAGACCAATATTATAAGAAGTGCCAAAGGTGAGTAGCAACTGGGATTTTAAAAGCTTACAAGTGGCCATCTAGATGCAACTATGGGTTTCTCCTCATCCAGAGCAAAGAATAATGAAGAAAACCAAAGACACATGGAAACAATTAGTCCAAGATACTGGTACATCATGTAATCCTCAGCCTATCTGACTATGAGACCAGAAGAATTAGATGGTGCCCAGCTACCACTGTCAAGCACTCA
>NW_006921655.1:7907653-7908334 GCF_000298275.1 Orycteropus afer afer | reverse complement strand
AAGTGGATTAAACATACAAGTCAACAGACAGAAAGTAGCAGAATGGATTAAAAAACATGACCTGTCAATATGCTGTCTACCTGAGACACATCTTAGCCACAAAGACAAAAATAAGCTAAAAGTCAAAGGATAGAAAAACATATATCAAGCAAATGACAAACCAAAAAGAGGACTGGCAATATTAATTTCTGATAATATATACTTTAAGATAAAAGCCAGGAAAAGAGACATGAAAAGATATTTTGTAAAGGGCCAATCAAAAACGAGGACAAAATTATAATAAATTTCTATGTACCCAATGAAATAGTCCCAAAGCACATAAATCAAATTTTAATAGAATTGAAAGGAGAAATAGACAACTCCATACAGTAGTAGAAGACTTTAATATATCACTTTCAATGAAGCAGAGAATAACTAGACAGAAACTTAACAAAAATACAGATCTAAACAATACAATCAACCAACTGGACCTCATAGATGTACACAGAACACTTCACCCAACAACAACAAAGTATATGCTCTTTTCCAGTGCACAGGAATTTTCTTCAGAATAGGCCATATGTTAGGCCAAAAAACATGCCTCAAAAAATTTAAAAACATCAAAATACCATAAAGCATCTTTTCAGATCATAATGCTGTACAATTAGAAATCAACAACAGGAAGATCTAAGAAAAAAAAAA
>NW_006921655.1:7879871-7906898 GCF_000298275.1 Orycteropus afer afer | reverse complement strand
CAACACCAATTCTACTCAAACTATTCCAGAACATAGGAAATGATGGAATAGTACTGAACTCATTCTATGAAGCAAGCATAACCCTGATACCAAAACCAGGCAAAGACATCACTAAAAAAGAAAATTACAGATAAATATCCATCATAAACATCAATGCAAATATTCTCAACAAAATCCTAGCCAATAGACATTAACAACATATCAAAAAAATGATTCATCATGACCAAGTGAGATTCATATCACGTATGCAAGGATGGTTCAATATTCGAAAAATAATCCATTTAATCCACTCAAAAACAAACAAACAAACAAAAAATGACTTCACTGCCTTCGTGTCAATTCCAATTCAAACCAACCCCCTTTGGGTTTCCAAGTCTGTAAACCTTTACCAAAGCAGATTGCCCCACCTTTCTTCTGAGGAGTGGCTGGTGGATTCAAACCACTGATCTTTGGCTAGCAGCCAAATATCTCAACCACTTCACAACTAGAGCTCCATAAGGTCATTCACTATACAAATAAAAAAAAAGGAAAAGAACTACATGATAATATCAATCAATGCAGAAAAGGCATTTGACAAAATCAAACACCCATTGTTAATAAAGACAGCTAGATGCTTTTTCTTCACTCAAACAGCTTCTGGCTGCTGAGACTGACAAACCCAAGGTTGACAAGTAAAAAGGCACAGTCCTGATGTTTCCAAACCACATGGTAGGCCATCAATGTAAGTCCACTGAAAGTCCCAAGGTTGGCAAAGCATGGCAGGCTGCTGAACAATGACTTCGCTACATGCAGGATTCAAGTGTGCTGTAAGCTAGAGACCATTCCCAAAGCTATTTCTTATAAACAGGAAGCAGATCACATACCCAAAGGCAGCTACTCAATTGCTCAAAGTAGATTCCACCATGGAGTTGTGCAGCCACTCAATCAGGCCAGCCAAATTGACTCACAAACTTAACCACCACACTACTGGAAGTAATAGAAGGCTTCAGCAAGTGGCAGGGTACATGATCAACATTCTAAAATCAATAGGATTCCTCTACACTAACAAAGAGAACAAAAAGAGTTCTGAAAAGGAAATCAGGAAAACAATACCATTTACAATAAAACCAAAAAACTCTATAACACTGTCATAGAGTCGATTCTAACTCACAGCAATCCCCACTGGGTTTCTGGTGATGAGAATGGGACCAGCAAGAGGCCCTCTAGGGAGCTGGCTCCTTCAGCTGCAAGTTTGACAGACATTGGTGGCTTTGTGGACAAAGAGCTGGAGACAGAGAGGAAGCCTATGCTAATGGCAAAATAGGGATAAAAGATTTTTTACTGCTGTCATGAATGTGAAATGTTGAATAGTAAAAGAGTCTATAATTGAGGAGTATATTTATATGTGTGCGTGTGTGTGTGTATTTAACATTTGTAACTCTTTTTCCAGGTTCCCAGCTAATAACTTACTCCAAAGAGTGACAAACATAGATAGCATGTTTATTATTAATAGTTTCTGATATTGAAGCTCAATTTTAACTTTCTTTACAATCACCATCTTTAACTTTCTGAAGGTTTCCTGCTACAATATAGGAATTTTGGAATGGATTGCTATTATTGTCAGTAGGTGCTGTCAAGTTGGCTTCAACTCATAGTCACCTTATGTACAACAGAATGAAGCACTGCCCGGTCCAGCATCAGCCTCAAAATCCTTGCTATGCCTGAGCCCATTGTTGCAGCCACTGTGAAAATCCATCTCATTGAGGGTCTTCACCATTTTCACTGACCATCTACTTTACCAAGCATGATATCCTTCCCTAAGAAATGGTTCCTCTGACAAGATGACCAAAGTAGGTGAGATGAAGTCTGGCTACCAAGAAGCACTCTTGCTGCACTTTGTCCAGAACAGATTTGTTAGTTCTTATGTAAGTCCATGGTACTTTCAATGTTCTTCACCAACACCACAACTCAAAAGATGCAGGAGATCTTCGAATCCTGGATAGAGTGGGAGAACAATGTAGAACAAAACAAAATATCATAAAAAAAAAAAAAAAGACCAGGTTTGGTGGTCTGATAGAGCATGGTGAAACCCCTGAGATGATAGCCCCTAGCTACTCTTCAGATCTGGAACTGAACTCACACATGTGACAGTAGACAAGCATATGGGATGATCAATTACATCAGGTAGATACACTCCTTGGAGTGATCAATCATGGGAGAACAAGAGAGAAATGTTTGCACAGGGAGAAAGCTTGGGGATGGGAGTGCATGGTGGGAGAGGACATAGGGAAGAGGTAACTAGGGGGAGGAAGTGGGAAGAGAGCTGTTACATTGTGGTGAATTTCAGTCAATGTCATGAAACAAAGTGTGTATGAAATGTATGGAAAATGAATTCGCACTGTAAATTTTCACCCAAAACACAATAAAAATTAAAACAAACAAAAAAAAAGATAGAGAAAAAAATAAAAAAAGATCAACTCTTCTTTGGTCTTCCACATTCATTGTCCCACTTTCACATGCATATGAGGCTACTGAAAATACCATGGCATGGGTTAGGCGAACCTTAATCTTCAAAGTGAAATATTTTCTCTTCAGCACTTTAAAGAAGTCTTTCACAGCAGATTTGCCCAGTGCAATCTGACATCTGATTTTTTTGACTGCTGCTTCCATGGGTGTTGATTGTAGAAATCTTTGACAACTTCAACATTTTCTCCATTTATCATGATGCTGTGTTTTGGTCCAGTTGTGAGAATTTTCATTTTCTTTATGGTGAGGTGTAATCCATACTGCAGACTTCACTGCACTCTTTAATACTGTAGTTTTTAATCTTCATCAGTAAGTGCTTCAAGTCATCTTCAGTTCTAGCAGCTAAGGTTGTGTTGTCTGCATATTGCAGTTTGTTAATGAGTCTTCCTACAACCCTGATGCCATGCTCTTCTTCATATAGTCTAGCTTCTCAGATTATTTGCTCAGCATACAGATTGAACAATTATGGTGAAAGGATACAACCCTGATGCAGTCCCTTCCTGATTGTAAACCATGCAGTATTCCCCTTGTTCTGTTTGAACTACAGCATCCTGGTCTATATATAGGTTCCTCATAAGTACATTTAAGTGTTCTAAATTCTCATTCTTCTCAATGTTATTCATAATTTGTTATGATCCACACAGTCGAATACTTTTGCATAGTCAATGAAACACAATTAAACATCTTTCTAGTATTATTTGCTTTCAACGAAGACCCATCTAACATCAGTAATGATATCTCTTGTTCCACATTCTCTTCTGAATCCAGCTTATATTTCTGGAACTTCTCTATCAATATATTGCTATAATCATTTTTGAGTTATCTTCAGCAAGATTTTACTTGCATGTGATATTAATGATATTGTTTGATAATTTCCACAATCTGTTGGATCACCTTTTTTTGGAATGGGTACAAATATGGATCTCTTTCAGTCAGTGGGCCAGGTAGCTGTTTTCCAAATTTACTGGCATAGATGAGTAAGTGTCTCCAGCACAGCAGCATCTGTTTGTTGAAACATCTCCATGGGTAGTCTGTGAATTTCTGGAGCCTTGTTTTTCTCCAATTCCTTCAGTGCAGCTTTAACTTCTTCCTTTAACCATAAGTTCTTGATCATATATAGAGCACTTCCTGGAATGGATGAGCATTGACCAATTCATTTTGGTATAGTGACTCTGAGTATTCCTTCTATCTTCTTTTGATGTTTCCAAATCATTCAATATTTTGCCCATAGATTAAAAAAAAAAAAAAAGTCACTGTCATCAAGTCGATTCTGACTCATAGCAAACCCCTTTGGGTTTCTGAGGAGGTAAATGTCTACAGAAGTAGATTGTTCAATTTTCCTTCTGTGGAGTGGCTGGTGAGTTTGAACCACCAACCTTCTGGTTAGCAGTCAAATGTCTTAGGCACTATGTCACCAGAGTTCCTTATTTTGCCCATAGAACCTTTCAATATTGCAACTCAATGGTTAAATTTCTTCTTCTGTTCTGGCAGTTTGAGAAATGCCAAGTGTATTCTTCCCTTTCAGTTTTCTAACTACAGGTCTTTGCACATGTCATTATAACTGACTTCGTCTTCTCGAACTGCTCTTTGAAATCTTCTTTTTCAACTGTTTTATCATTTCGTCCATTTGCTTTAGCTATTCTCCATTCAAAAACACATTTCAGAGTCTCTTCTGACATCCATTTTGGTCTTTTCTTTCTTAACTGTCATTTTAATGAACTTGCTTTCTTTGTGTATAATATTCTTGATGTTGTCCCACAATTTGTCTGTTTTTTGGTTATTGTTGTACAATGCATCAAATATATTCTTTAGATGGTCTCTAAATTCAGGGGAGATGTAATCAAGGTCATATTTTGGCTCTCATGAACTTGTTTTAATTGTCTTCAGCTTCAACTTAAACTTGTAAATACACAGTCGATGGTCTATTCCATCAACAAGGCTCCTGGCCTTGTTTTGGCTGAAGATATTGAGCTGCTCCATTGCCTCTTTCCACAGATGTAGTCAATCTAATTCCTGTATATTCTATCTGGCTAAGTCCACATGTATAGCCTCTGTTTATGTTGTTGAAGAAAGGTATTTGCGATGAATAAGTCATTGATCTTGCAAAATTCTATCATGTGATCTTCGGTGTCATACCTATCAATAAGGCCACATTTTCCTAATACTAATGATTCTTCTTCGTCCAACTTTTGCATTCCAATCACCAGTCGTAATCAACACATCTTGATTGAATATTTGGTCAATTTCAGACTGCAGAAGTTGGTAAAAATCTTCAATTTCCTTGACTTTCACTTCGGTGTTTTCGGTGTAATTTGAATAATAACACTATTAACTGGTCTTCTTTGTAGGCATATGGATATTATCCTATCACTGACAGCATTGTACTTCAGGATAGATCTTGAAACATTCTTTGTAATGATGGATGCCATGGCATTACTCTTCAATTTGTCATTCACAGCATCATAGATCATATGGTTGTCTGACTCAAAATGGCCTAACCAGGCCATTTCAGCTCACTAATGCCTAGGATATTGATCTTTATGAACTCCATTTCATTTTTGACATCTTCCATTTTCCTAGATTCATACTTGGTACATTCCATGTTCTGGTTATTAATGTATATTTGCAGCTGTTTCTTCCCATTTTGAGTCGTGACACATCAACAAATGGAGGTCCCGAAAGCTTTACTCCATCCACATTGTGGTGGTTAAGTTTGTGTGTCAACTTGGCTGGACCTGGTTTAGTGGCTGGGCAGCTGGCTGTAGCATTCCCCATGATGAGACTGGTAATCAACTCCATGCTGGAATCTACTGTGAGCAGCTGAGTAGCTGCTTTGGGGATGTGGTCTGCTTCCTGTATATAAGAAGAAGATTTGGGGAACAATGTCTAGCTTATGGCACACTTGAATCCTGCATGTAGCTGTGTCATTGTTCAGCAGCCTGCCATGCTCTGCCAACCTTGGGACTTTCAATGGACTTGAATTAATGACCTGCTATGTGGTTTGGTAACATCGGGACTGTGCCTTTTACTTGTCAACCTTTGGCTTGTCAACCTTCGGCTTGTCAGCCTCAGCAGCCAGCAACTGAGTGAAGAAAAGCCTCTAGCTTCAGTGGGCTGGGAACATAAGGAAGAGCTGAAGCCCAAGGTTGAGAGGCTTTCACCCAGCTCCTAAAGCCTGGCACCTACAACTCAGATTTAAAGCCTTCAAACTGTAAGAGAATAAACTCCTGTTTGCTCAAGGCATCCCATTTGTGTTATATTCTTGTCAGAGTAGTACTAGGTAACCAGAGCACACATCATTAATGTTGATTCTACTTTGAAAAGACATCTCTTCCCCAGCCATATTTTGAGTGCCTTCCAACCTGAGGGGCTTATCTTCTGGCACTATATCAGAAAATGTTTCAGGGCTAGTCATAAAATTTTCCAGTAATGTATCAGACAATGTCTCACTGTTATTCATAAGGTTTTCATAGGCCAATTCTTTGACAAGTGGATGGCTTCTTCCTTCTGAGTCTGTCCCAGTCTGGAAGCTCTGCTGAAACCTATCCACCATGGGTGACCATTGCTGGTATTTGAAATCATGGTGGCATAGCCTCTAGCCTCACAGCAACCTGCAAACCACCCCAATACTACAAACTGACAGACGAGTGGTGGTTGGAATGATTAAGCCTAACACAACAACAAACAACAATACATTCAAAATTAGGAAAACTCTTTATATAAGAATATGTCAGTGTAAAGAAAACACAACAGGGTAAAATGAATAAATAAACAGATTTTTCTCAGCTTAATAACACCAAAGGGCAATTAGGAGATTTCCATATAGATGTTCATAACTCAGGGAATGCCTATATGGTTCCAAGTGCCCTCAGTACCTGAATGGAGAACAGAACACGTACCTATGTGGTACATTTTTTTCTTGTCAACTCCATTTGATAATCTTTCATTTGAGATGAAACTCCACTGTATACGTTTGTAACAGACATACAATATGTCATTATCTCATTTATTTTAAGTAGGAAGTCACATGTAGGCATGCTCACTTCTATACATGGGTATACCTTCTTTTTACTTGAAGAAACTCAATGAAAGGAAGTGTGGATTTACAAACCAATTTTAAGAGATAATTGTTCTAATTACAAATACACAAATACATTCATCAACTTCCATATCTGCTAGCAATCCAGAGATTACTTCTCAGAGAGGTAAGATTCAAGTGAAAAAAAAGTAAAGAGAAAAACATCTCAACATTTTTATGTTATAGAAGGTCATTAGGAAGTGCTTTTCGAGGGCTCTGTGGCCAAACAACTAATTTAACGATCAGTGCCATCAATTGCTCTCCCTACAATATTCAATGTCAGGTATCGATTCTCAGAAAAGACAAATCTGCTCAAAATTTGCTTTTTTTAATTTATGAGCAATTTGTTTAGCATATCATTCCCCCTGCCTCACAGTAGGTGATTGAGCAAGAAGTTCACAATTTCCTTATTTTTAAGAATGGACAGGTCTCTTGTAAATTATTCAAAGTTGACCTCTTGTTTTGTAGATGCAGAGCTCTAAGACCCAGTTATTATCTCATGGCTACATAACTAGTTTCTAAGAGTAGAGCCACAGGAGAATTTTAGTCGAGGGATTTTTTTCCTGTCATCACAATCCTACAATCAATTTCTTTCCATGCCAAAATCATTGTAACCAAGCGTTTATTGTCTACACTACAATATGCCTAAGATACTATCGCAAGACTTTAACAATGTGTCTGTGTTCTATATATCTGCCATTATTCCTGAATGCAGAGGGCTCTTGCAGGATTTGATAGATTATATTTTCCAAAGATGGCTACAAAAACCTTTCCCATTTCACACATTATTCTGCATTATGACCTTGCTGCTTCCTCATTAAGAGTTTATTTCTCTAATTCCTTTGAATATGAGTGGGCCCTGTTATTCCTCTGTTTAATAGCATACAGTTGAAGTGATGCTATGTGACTTCTGAGCAGCCTGGAACCTTCTGATTCCTGCCTTCTGCATTGTTTGCTCTTCAGGCATTTTCTCTCTGAACTTTGTCACCTGATGGTGAGAAGTTAGAGCCACACAATGAAGCCATATATAGTCACTCCAACCCATCTAAGGTTCTAGCTTACTGCCGGTATCAGCTGACAATCATATCAGGGTTCCGTTTTGGATGTTCAATCCAGTTGAGCCTTCGTACGACTCCAGCTCCAACTGACAGCTAGCTTCCTACAAATGCATGAGAGACCCCATGTGAAAACTCTCAATAATCCCAGTCAACTCACAGACCATAAGAAATATATATATATTTTTTCTTTAATTCTACTAAGTTTGAGGTGATTTTTTCTTAATATAGCAATCAATAACTGGGAGAGTAGTTGGCACAGAAGTCAACAGGCCTGGTTGCCCACAACTTCAGGTGTACTCTCACCTCTGCCAGGCAAACCCTTCTTCACACTTCAGTGACTCCTGCACACACTGCTCTCTTTGACAGAATCAGTTCTCCCACTCTTCCTGTTAGTGAAACCTGTCAGGTTTGAAACTGATGGCTGAGTACGTTGAATTTTTGATTTAAAAAATTCTAGGAGACTTAAATGTTTCTTAAAGAACATAAAAAAAGAATCTTCTATTTTCCATAGGAGTATCTCCCTTAGGTAACAGGGGTTGACAGAGGTCACAGAGCCCATGAGCGAGTTGAATATAATGTTGACCTTTCCAGAAAGCACAGAGCTAAATTTAATACTCAACCATAGTAACTATTTTAGCCTGGGGACAGTATATTTGCTTCTTCCTTCTACAAGATTTTGATATTTCTATTTTTTTACTTTAACAGTGTTACTGTATACATGTCTTAATTTTAAGTCATTTCTAAATTCTCTTGTAAACAGGCAGGGTCCAAAAAACACTCAAATAACATTAAGTCCTTTACTTAAGGCTTTACTGGTCAGGTCTTCTCCAATATCTGTGCAAGACATTTTGCTCTTCTCATTTAAAACACTTGTTTCCCAAAGCAGAGGACTCATATCACTGACAGAACATGAGAAGGTGTAAGGTAGACCAGGGATTACTAATTTTATTTTATTTTATTTTTTATTTTAACATTGTTGTTAGTTGCTGTTGAATCAATTCTAACTCCTGGTGACCCCATGTATCAGGGTAGAACTGCTCCATAGGGTTTTCAAAGCTGAGAGCTTTCAGAAGCACATCACCAGTCCTGTCTTTCAACGTACCTCTGGGTGAGTTTGAACTGCCGACATTCTGACTGAAAGTTCTTAACCATTTGTGCCACCCACACACTCTCTTTTATTTTAATAGTTATGTATTTATTTTAATATATATTAAATAAGATAATGTTAGTAGTATACCACATGGGCAAGAGTAAATTAAAAAAAAGTGAGTTGGTATAAGGAAAATCAATATTACTTTGTGGCTATGGTCAAACCATGAAGATGACAGATAAATGGTTTGGAATTGCTGAAAAGTCTTTAGAGTTCTGGGTGCCCTTTCTCTTTCTCTTCTCTTATTATTGCTGAGTAGATGTACCTTTCTTGATTATTGATTTTCTGCCTCCTCTTTGAGTCAGAAATCTACACCTGCCACAGTTGGAACTCATATAAATAAATTTTTCTGTTTTATTTAATCAGCAGGATTAATTCAGTACTTTTCTTTTATTTTGGCAGAGGAGTGGTGCATTTTAATAAGAGCTCAATAAGCCCAGTTATGCAGCATTTCCATAAACTAAAAACTGCTTTCTGGAGATGCTTTTGCTTGTTCAACATTTTCCAGAACTAGCTAGCATAGCACTGGATTTCCAGACTGTGCTCAGCCCACTAGAGACCTACAGCTGAGTTAGAAGCATTGCTCTATTTGCCCTCCCCTTTGCGTCTCCAAATTTTTCATCTCCAGATTCCGAAGATGGCCCAGTGATCATCTGCACCAGCACTCTGCCTCTGCTGCTATTATGTTTGTCTCTATATCTTCATCTGGCCCCGCCACCTTCACCTTACACATTCTATGTTAGTGTTGGAAATAGCATATTAACATTTCCTGCAAAGTTACAATTCATATTACTCATACAAATAAATTGCAATTAAAAATGATTTTGGGGACATCTTTAAAAAGATAGCTTATTATGTCCTTCCATCAATGGGGAAATGAACTGTTTCCATTTTGGAACTTTAAGTACTGCTTAGGAATGTGTGTCTCCTCAGTCTTATCATCAAATAAACTATCCTCTGTAAGCTAGATCAAGATCCACAGGCACATCCCTGGTCCTGGATGCCTCACAGACTTCCTCATTTAAGGCCTTTGAATTTACCGCCTACTCTGGAGATACCATCCTCATCAATTCCCATTTATTAGTAGGTGCTTAAAAGGAGGCACTTTCTGACATGCAATAAAAAGCAAATCTAACGAGCAAAATGGCAGTGAACTTGAGGGGCAATTTAAGAGAGGGTCTATCAGTATTCATAACTTTGACATACTATAAAAGACACTTTAGTACAACAAAAATGTGTCAGAAAGGATATTGAGTTAACTGGAGGGAGAAGTCTCTGGTAAAATGCATAAGAACAACCATTTCAACTGATCTGAACTATTAATATTTTTTCACCTTTACTGACAACTCATTTACCAAGTGTCAGATGAATGGTATTTGAGACAGCACTGATATTAACTCCCAAATGAGGTTCTATAACAATGAAAGGTGCATAAGTATTCCACTCTAGCATCTTCTTTATAATTAATACTCTTGTCCTTGCCTACATAGCTGATGTCACTCAAAAATTAGAAAAAGTATCTTTGGATATAATTCTTACCAGGTGATAAATGGCACATTATAATTTCTTTATTTTTCATACAACTCATTTTTCACATGATACATACAAAAGTTAAAGGATATCTTCAGATTCTTAAAGACAATTTTATCTTCATATTTCAAAGCATCATATATAACAACAAATTAAGATTCTTTAGCCTATATTTTTTCGAGATTTTTTTTTTTTAAATCCAAGTAGACAAAGTCCAAAACCCAAAGAACTAAGTCAAGACAAAACCGGTGCACACATCATCATGGAGAGGAAAATGGGTCATCACACTTGCCTTTAAATACAGTAATAATTGTGGTCAATAAATGTAAGCTTTCCCTAAATCATGTCAGTATGCTATTTATATAAAAGTAATTGAAACACTTTTCTCTTTCTTATCCTCTTTTTTTAACAATGAAATTCCAATTAACTTTCCTTTTTTCATTGATTTATAGCATCTCTATTTTTTGTATTATTGTTTAAAACCACACATATATGAATGTTGTGTATTATGAAAGTTAATAATAACATTCTCAGAGAATGGAATATAGTGCTTAGAAGTGACATGAATAACAAACCTAATAAAAACATACTGTGAGTTTTACTGCTTCAGTGTCAGACTCAATTATTAATAGTTTTCTGTTAGAATTCCACAGGTGGCAATGTGGATTATGAGCTAGCAGCATATTTCTTGAACTATTATCTCTTTCCATCTCCATGACATTTAAATGAAAATACTGTTAACAAAGGTAATTTGGCTAAATTCTGGGCTTTCTCAAGAGAAATAGTAAGAAAAAAACATATGGGAAAAGCAAAAGACTCTATGACATTGGCCAGGATTCAAGACCACCTTAAACTCTCTTTTAATGGCTGAAACACAAAAGACCACATCTAGGTCTGCATTACATTTGTACATTCACCATCAATTTGTTATGAAATCCATGAGGGCAATTTATGCAGAATATTACAAAAATAAACATAAGAATTTCACTGGATAATTTCAGGTCAGACTAAGTTACTAGGTTCACTTTCTAGTTGACTTAGGCAGTGAAGATATGTTTTATGTGACCATGATTCTTTGACTTTCATTTGTAAGCTGTATTCTTAAATCCTCTAGTAACAATATTCAAAGCTCTCAGGGTATGTGAGAAAATATTAAACCATCGCTTTTACTATTCTTTGTGATCTTCCCCCATTAATTAATCTACACATTCATTCACTCACTCATGCATCATTCACTAATAATTTATTGAGTACCTGCCATGGACCTAGTCCTTTGTTATGGCCATGGGACTCCAAATGTTATTAAGATGTTGTTCTTGCCCTTGATCAATTTGTAGTCTGTGGAGAAGGCAAAGGGGTAAGAAGATGTTCTTATTACGACATGGTCAATACAATGTTAGAGTTTACCCAGGGCATTAAGATAATGTGTGTGGTTTTGTGGGCATGGAGTGGCAAGGAGAGCAGGGAGAGATTTCTTTCTTTCTTTTTTAACTTTTTACTGTGATTTGGGTGTAACTGTACAACTCAGACTCATTTTATATTTAACAGTTCATACTCATTTTGTTTCATGACACTGATTACAATCCCCACAAGGTAACAGCTCTTCTCCAATTTCCTCGCTGTGGTTACACCATCCATGTTTCTTTCTTACTTCTGCATTCTTTCAGACCTAGCTTTCTCCTGTGCAAATGCTGCTCTTATGGTCTCCCATGGTTGACTGTTCTAAGGGGTGCATCTCCCTGGTGTAGTTGTTCAGTTCATAAGCCTGTCTATTGTTTGGCTGAAGTTTGATCTACAGGAGAAAAAAACAAAAAACACACTGCCGTCAAGTTGGATCCCATAGAGATACCTCCTTTGTTTTCCAAGGTGATATCACTATGGAAGTAGATTGCCCAGTCTTCCTCCTGAGTGGCTGGTGGGTTTGCATCACCATCTTTCTGGTCAGCAGTCAAATGCCTTTGGCACTACACCACTAGAGCTTGAGTGAGTCTAATTCCAGGCCTGAAGGATTACTCAGGGCCATAGTCTCAGGAGTCCCACCAGACTCTTTCCAACCAGTAATCCTGGTCTTGTTTATAATGTTGAATTTTGTTCCACATTTTTTCTCCCATTCTATCCAGGATCTCCAATTTTGATCCCTTTCGAGTGGTTAACATTTGTAACTGTGCACCGTGTAGTTTTTCTGGATTCAAGGTCTTGTACACTGAGGTTCCTGTGGGCTTTTAGTCCCTTGGACTGTCTCCATACATCTTCGATTTTCTTCACTCTTCTTTGCTCTGGATGAGGAGAGACTGATAGCTGCATCTTAGATGGTTTCTCACAAGCATTTAAGTCTCCAGTCACTGTTTACCAAAGTAGGATGTAGAATACTGTGTTCATGTACTATACTATATCAATTGAGCTTGATATCCCCTGAGACCATGGCCTTGAGCCTACAGGCCCAGCAACTCACTCACTCAAGGTACTTGGTTGTGGCTAAGAAATTATCCTTTGTTCCCTTTATCCCTTACTGCATTTTTATACCACATACAAATGTGCTATACGTATGGACATTTTATAGCACGTACAAATGCATATGTAGGAATATCATCTGTCAGACCTATGTGTAATCCTGGGTATATTCCCATTTGTCTATATGCATCTGATTTTCTTCTCTGCCTACTTATGTATCCATCTTTAGATTAGTGTCTGTTATTACTGGTAATGCAGTATTTTGCATATAATAGTATTTACTTCATTGTCTGTACCACTTGTGCACTTCTCTATGTCTTCCTTTCCTTACACATACTGTCCTGGTCACACACTTTCATTATATTGTTTTTCCCTTCACTCAAACCAACACATGTCTCTTAATTAGTATTAGGAAAGGATTTTTTGAGAAGAAATCTGAACAGAGTTTTGAAAGAAGAGCAGGAAATACTCACTGGTTAATGAACACTAAGAAGAGTAAGAGATAGCAGTAGGAGTACTTAAAAGTGTGGGAAGAAAATCAGGGTGGAGGATGGAGTTAAGGAAGGAGCAAGTGGTGAGTGTGCTTTGATCTCTATAGGAAAGAGATATTGAGGGTTCAGTGCAATCCCATAACCAATAATTTATATAGCTGGGCTTTGAGCTCAGGAGTGAAATAGTTTAGTTGTGGATTTATGTATATGGCAGCAGTGGCATGAATTGGAATACCAAATATCTAAAGAAAATTGTATGTCAGAGAAATATAGATATCACTTCTGTTTTTGTTTATTCATTTATATACCAAGCATATAAACTTTTCTAGAGGTCACAGCAGTGAGCATAGGACAAAGCTCAAAATCTTTGATCTCATGGAACTTATTTTTTAGTGAGGATGGGCTGAGGTCATAAGACAGGCAAGCAAATATGATAAAATATATAGAGCATGAATAGTAGTCAGTGTTAGTGAGAAAATGAAGCAGTAAACAGAGATAGTGACATTGCAGTTTTGAGTAAGTGGCTAGTAAAGGCCTCAATGAAATGATATTTTGTAAAGAAGGTGGTACAGTAAGTCATGGAGATATCTAAGGGAAGAGCATTTTAAGGAGAGGGAACATCAGGTGCAAAAGGAATTGGGAACAGGCCTGGTGGGCTTGAGAGAAAGGAAAAAGAGAAGTTTAGAGGAGAGTGAATAAGGGTCAGGTTAGTAGGAGATGAAGTAAGAGAGGGCCAGATTATATTGGGTCTTTTTACGTCATTTTGAATTCCTTGACTTTTATTCTGGCTGTGATGGGAAGCCACTGTAGAGTTTGAAGCAGAGGGGTAATATGCTCAGACTCACATTTTAATAGGATCACCTTGGATGTTGTGTTGAGAATAGACTGAATGGAACAGGAGTGAAGACAGAAAAACCAATGGGGACGTCATCACAATTCTGGACAGAGATAGACACTGGTGTCGTTTGAAGAGACACCAATGGAATTTGCTGATGGCTCAGCTACAGAAGGTGAGAGGGAGAGAAGAGGTAACAATAACTCCAAGGTTTTTCATAACTGAACAAATAAAATATGGAGTTACCATCAATTGAATGGCATGGGGAGTGGAGAAGATAAGAGACTCTGTAATGGACATTTTAAGTTTTAAATGAATATTAGATTCTAAAATGGAGATATTTACTAGTTAGTTGATAATGTGAGTCTGGAATTCAGATGAGAGATCCACAATAGAGATATAAATTTGGGGTCACTAGTGTTTAGATGATATTTAAAGCATTGTCACCAAGGATAGTATAGATATAAAAGGGATAAAGTCCACTGACTGAATCTGGGACACTCAATTTGTGAGAAATCTAGGAGATGAGGAAGAAAGAGACATAGAAACAACTGGAGGAAATTTCAAAGAGAATTATCTTGATTCTTTAGTGCTGGTATAACAGAAATAACAAATGGATGGCTTCTACAAATAAGAATTAATTCTCTTACAGTTCTGGAGGCTAGAAATCCAAATTCAGAGTGCCAGCTCTAGGGAGCCAGGTGGAGGCTCTGCCTCTTGTTCCAGGCCCACTGGAGCAAGCTAATAGCTTCTTCTGATTCGTGAAGCTGCTGGCTGCTGAGGCTGATGAACCTGAGATCAATAGGTAAAATGGCACAGTTCCAAAACTGACAAGAAACATGGCAGGCCACTTATTCAAGTCCAGGAACAAGCCCAAGATTAGCAGATGACACAGCCGGCCACTGGTTATCCAAATGTCCCAGAAACCTTGATACCTTGCTCAAAGCTTCTCCATATATAGTAGAAGAAGCAACACCCCAAAGACAACTCCCCTTCAACAGAATGGCTGCTCACAGCAGATTCTACCATGGAGATGATTACGTCTCATCATAGGGAATAACTACATCCAGTTGCCAAGCCACTCTAAACCATAGCTCAGCCAAGTTGACATACAATCTTAACTACCACAAGAATAATGCTCTGGAAGCAAAATGAAGGGAGTACTTCAATAGAATTATAATTCTTTCAAATGCTGCTGATATGTCAAGTAAGATGAGGACTGATCATTGACAATTAGATTTAGCAATGTGAGATCCTTTGGGAGGCATTAGTATATAAGTGACACTATATTTATTTGGCAACAAATATACCAAGAAGAAAAATATTACATGCAGTATGTGTTTTAAGATACCCTTAAAATCATTCATGGGAATTGTACAAAGCAAGGAGGAATGAGTTACAAAAATAGAACTCTGAGAAATACCAATATTTGAGGGATGGACAGAAGAGTGGGCAGACCAGAGTAAACAGACAAGGGACAATGACCCATAAACCAAGGAAGAAATCAATTGCAAAGGAAGAGAAGTTAATAGTATTCAATATAGTTGAAAGAACAAGTAAGGAAAGGAATTCAATTCAAAAATTAGTTTCAAAAGATTGTGGGATCAGAAGTTAGATTACAGAAAGTTAAGGGTTAACAATAGACGAGAAATTAGACACAGCAAATATATTCTTTCCAAAAACGTGACTGGAAAAAAAAAGGAAGAAATGCTTGTGATTAATGAGAAACTAAGTAAAGAAAAAGGAAATTCATTTTGTAAAGACAGGCAGGCCAGTCTTGTTTCCTCTGGGCTGACAAGAAGGAACAGCTAGGGGACAAGGAGAGAGGAGAGAGGTGTTATGGACAAAGTTTCCTGAGTAATTTTGGTGAAGTGCCTAAGGCATTTGACTGCTAACCAGATATATAATTCCAGCTTATATATCCAGTAAAGTAAAATACCAGGAAGATTGGGCAATCTACTTCCGTAAAGATTTTTCGCCTGGGAAACCCAACGGGGGTTGCTATTTGTAAAATTGACTAGATGGCCGTGGGTTTGCTTTTTTGTTTTTTTAGCTCTTTGCATCTACATCTCTTTTTGCCAGTGAATTGTGATGTAGTAGGAGCTCTGGTGGCCTAGTGCCTAGGGTATTTGACTGCTAACCAGAAGGATGGTGGTTCAAATCCACCAGCCACTCCTTGGAAGGAAGGTTGGGCAATCTGCTTCCGTAGTGATACTGCCTCAGAAACCCAAGGAGGGGTCACTATGCATTTGATCCAACTCGATGGCAGTGAGTTTGTTGTTTGTTTGTTTTTGTCATGTAGTAAGTGCATCAGTAGTGCTACAATCACAATTTATCACGTCAAAATATCATCAATAAATATGCCAAAATATTATATGTATGTATATGTGTACAAAAGAATAAACATGCCAAATTTACATAGCAACTATTTGCATATAAAATATACATTATAAATAGGGTGTCACTTTATGTAAAATAAATGTATATATAAGTTCTTTTCTTTTACGACTATTACTATTGAATGAAGATTTAAAGAAAATTCACATAAAAAGATTTCACTAGAAAAGGGATCTGTTAAACATATCCATGAAATAATATTTGGCTGAGCCTGGATCCCACTAAAATTCTATGGTTTTCAAATGAAAGCTAAATTGTTTACAATTCCAGCTTATATATCCAGTGAAGTAAAATACCAACAAGGATAACACTAGTATTTCTATGACAGAAGTCTTCAGAGACAGCAAACATACTTCTGATAATATTGCATACAGTCCTTGTACTTATGATAAGACATAGATTATACTTCCTTCATCATATAAAGTAAACAATGAGATGAAACAATGTCCTTTCTTCAACTAAAACAATTAGAATGATAGAATTCAGTGCAGTGCATTTTTTCCCCATACATATAAAAAGTCAATCACCAGGGGTTGGTGTGGAGCATAATAGAAGTAATTTAAGCCCCATTTCTGTGTTTCTGGATATTTTCCCTGCCTCACACATAACAAATACAATGAACTTACCAAATCAAGATAGAATAAAAGCACAAAACCAAAAAAACTTTCACATATTAGATGGAAGCTTATCTATTTCAGTTGTACTTTCCATCATTCCAAAGTGCTGGCATAAATTGAAAAAAACAGCAAACTACAGCAATGTCAGAATTATCACATGCTAGGCTAGCCCCTCCTACTCTGCTCATCTCCTTCACAAAGAAGCTACAGTGCTTCACTGAACAACCCCTTAAATCTTTATTGTATTTTGCCTCTGGGGCTTGCTCATCACTGTGAGTCTAAAAGTGTCTGTTACGGTCAGAAATAACTTTAAAAAAATATTGCACCACTGAGCCAACGAGTAGTTCAAATAGCCCCAAAATTGTAAACTTGTAAAGTATAAGGTAGAGTAAGCACTTCAGCATTTGGAATAAACTGACTACTTCACTATGTTATTTTCAGTGCTCTTGTTTTATGAAGACTGGAAATACTAAGTTGAAGCAAGAGTACCTATAAAGCCCCTGGAGGTACTTGAGAATTTTCTTTCCTTCCAAGCCACAAAGATGAATAGCAAGGTCTGGAATCCATAGCTGAAAGCAATTCTTGAAACATGGGGCTGCTCCCTTCACAGAAAGCTTTCTGCATGCCTGGGTAGAGAAAAGCCTGGTGAAAAATATTTTGAACTGAGAATTAGAAACCTCTGTTAGAAGCCACACACATGGGACTTTATGGTAGAATTAAGACCATTCACTGAGCGCCGCTTCTCAGTTTCTTCTTTGCAGTTGTAAAAAGATTATTCATAACTTTGTATTTCCATATTACTGATGTCATTAGTCCATTCAGTTGTTGTTCTGTCTTTATTACTATCTAAATGATGTGAATTTTGCTTTCAGAGTGAGGAGGAGATGGTTTTGTCTGTGGGCAAAACTTGTATTAAAGTAACTTATGAGCATTCCAAAAGCAGTATATCTCTTCAAATTGGTTGGTCATAGTATTGAGAGGTTTTGATCAATCCAAATAAGGAAAATAGATATTATTTAGAGATCTTAGCATCATAAAATAAAGGTTACCTGTCTTAAGATGTTTTTATTTCTTATGGAGATGTTTTGACATGCACACTAATGATGGCATTTTTTTTATTGTGCTCTTTGCTTAGCTATCATCATTGACTATTTATGTTTTGAACAAGATTGAGCAGTATTATGTATATAAGATATATATAAATGTTATATATATATATATATATACACCATAAATTGCATACATATTGTTATAGATGTAGATATCCATTTAGATATATAAACAGAGAGTGCAGATGCCATTTTGGGCAACATTTCTTTGAACATTTGACAATTGGCCTACAAGGGTCAAAACTTATTAGGTGGTGCATATTATTTACCATCAGAGAGAATCTCTGGTAAGTATAGAAGCATATCTCACCTCTAAATTTACATGATAAAAATGAAGCTGCCATATATAGTAGGCATTAATGTAAAAATATATGATTTGATGGCATTGGGAAGTTGTATATAGAATTTGGCAGGCAACTATGTTATTGTACAATTTAGAAACCATGACATCTACAGAATTTAATGACAAGAATTTAACACTCAAGTTACATTACCAAATCTCAGAATACAGCTCATACTACACTAGGCCAGTGTAATCTAGTCTTGGACCTCATCACACTCTTTCTTTTAGACCAGATACTGTGGTCTATGTCATATGGAAGCTTTCTATCCCATCCTTTGGGGGAAAACAAACAAACAAACCTTACACTTTTGATTCTTTGCAATCTTGTATGCCCAAAGACTTGGAGGAACAATATAAAGGCATCAAAAACTTAACATTTATCTAAAAATAGTAACAATTTTTTTATGGTTCCTCCAACATCAATTAGGCCTCATTAACTATGATTTATTCAATGGATGCTATGTGTCGGACACTGTGTTAGGAGGTTTAGAAAACTTTATCTAATTGTTATAACACTGAAGATCAGTGCATTTATCATGTAAATTTTATAGATGAGAAAAGGGAAAAATCAAGAAGATTTAAATACTTTGTCCAATGTCATCCAGTTCATAAAAAAACAGGATTAAAATGCTTTGCTTATTCTTAAAGCATATATTTTTCCTTAAAAGTAAAAAAAAAAATAAAAAAATAAAAAAATCTTAATTTTTCTTAGAACTTTTTTTTTACTCTTACGGAAAAATTGCAAAATGGCATAGAAAGTTTTGTATATACTTCCCTCAGATTCCCCTAATGTTAATACCCCACATAACTTGCATAATACACACCACAGAAAATTAGCATTTATAGAGTACTACTTATTAATCTGTAACCCTTAATCAAATGTTGGCTGTTTTTCCACTAATGTCTTTTCTCTGGTCCATAATCTGATCCAGAATTCCATATTGCATTCAATATCATGTCTCTTTTAATTGGTACTTTTAAATGGTATTGATTACTTATTTTGTAGTATTTGCCTCTATTTTTGTCTAAAGATTTCTCATGGTTAGAGTAAGAATATGCACTGTTGTTGAGAATTCCCCAGAAGTGATGTGGTGCCCTTCTCAAGTGCACTGTTAATACCAGAAGGCACATGATATCACTGTGATGTGTTATAAACTAGCATTTACTTTCTCATATCATACATGAGTTTTAGCTGTTGGATAATATTAAAAAAAAAACAAAACTATAATCCAGCATCACAGACCTTAATAGCTTAATGGGAAGAAAGACTAAGCAGTTCAAACGATGCCATACTATATTCGTGTAATAGAGTTCACACTGGCTTCCAAGTAGCCTCATTAGAGAAGACACTTTAAACCCTTAACTGAATCATCATTGAGTATGAGCATGTGTAGTACAGTACTAGTAAATGTTTAACCATCAGGTTTCTAGGGAAGCAAATGCTTTTATTTTTTGCTGACCAAACAAAAAAACCAAACCCACTGCCACTGAGTAGATTCCAACTCATAGAGACCCCCCTAGACTTCCCAAGGCTGTAAGTCTTCACAGAAACAAACTGCTTCATCTTCCGCCCTCAGAGCAGCTGGTTGGTTCAAACTACTGACCTTTTGGCTAGCAGCCAAATGTTTTAACCACTACACCACCAGCACTCCCTTTTTTGCTGACAGTGTGATGTGAATACTCTTGTTGCTAATTTCAACCTACCCACATGACATCATGAACTCGGAGCTGGAAAATGATGGGTAAGGTCATCACTCAGGAGCTGGTGGGAGCTGGCTCCAGTGCATCACAGATATGGTGTATATTTATATACATCATTTTCTTGATTTTAGTTGCCAGAAATAGAACAAAATACACACACATAGAGAGGAAACAAACTTTTAAATTAAATTAGTCAAGATGAATTGACTCAAACTCATGATAACCTATGTGTGTCAGAGCAGAACTGTGTTGTCTAGTGTGTTCAATGGCTGATTTCTTGGGAAGTAGGTTGCCAGATCTTCCTTCTGAGGTGCTTCTGTTGTTGTTGTTATGTGCCGTCGAGTGGGATCCGACTAATAGTGACCCCTCTTTGGGTTCCCGAGGCAGTATCATTACAGAAGTAGATTGCCCAACCTTCCTTCCGAGGAGTGACTGGTGGGTTTAAACCACCAGCCTTCTGGTTAGTAGTCAAGTGCCTTAGGCACTACGCTACCAGAGCTCTTCTAGGTGAACTTTAATCTCCAACCTTTTAGTTAGTAGCTGAGTGCCTTAATGCTTTGCACCACTGAGGGACTTTCCACAAGAATATTATTGTTAGGTGCCATCGAGTTGGTTCTGACTCATAGAGAGCCTATGAACAACAAAAAGAAACACTGCTCAGTCCTGAGCCATGCTCACAAACGTTGCTATATTTGAGCCCATTGTTGCAGCCACTATGTTAATATATTTCATTGAGAGTCCTTCTTTTTTGCTGACCCAGTACTTTACCAAGCATGAAGTCCTTATCCAGGGACTAGTCCCTCCTGCTAACAGGTCCCTTCTGATAACATGTGCAAATTACATGAGACAAAGTGTTGCTTCCCAGGAACATTCTGGCTGTACTTCTTCTAAGACAGATTAGTTCGTTCTTCTGGCAATCCATTGTATATTTAATATTTTTCAAGAATATCATTACCTTAAAAGACAAATATAGTAGCATCTGTTGTTGTGTGCCACTGAGTTGATTTTAACTCCTACTGATCCCACAGGACACAGTAGAATTGCCCCATATTGTTTTCTAGGCTGCAAATCTTTATCCATAATATCTTACAATTCACACAGTCAAATGCCTTCACATAGTCAATAAAACATAGGTAGACATCTTTCTGGTTTTCTCTGTTTCCTCCCAAGATCCATTTGATATGAGCTATGCTATCCTCATTCCATGTCTTCTTCTGAATCCAGCTTGAATTTCTGACACTCATCTCTCATTTGTTATACTGTGGTGGCTTGTTAATTACTGTGATGCCAATAACTATGCCACCAGTATTTCAGATACCAGCAGGGTCACTCATAGTGGATAGGTTTCTGCAGAGCTTCTAGACTAAGATAGATTGAGAAGAAATGGCAATTTATTTCTGAAAAAAAAAAAAAAAAAGTCAATGAAAACCTTATAGATTGTAGTAGAATATTATCTGATATAGTGCTGAAAGATGAGCCCCCTTAGGTTAAGCACTCAAAATACAACCGTGCAGGAGCTGTCTCCTCAAACTAGAGTGGACCTTAATGACATGCATGGAGTAAAGCTTTAGGGACCTTCATTTGTTGATATAGCATAACTCAAAATGAGGACAAACAACTGCAAACATCCATTTATAATCAGAATATAGAGTCTATGAAGCATGAATCAAGGAAAATTGGAAGTTGTTAAAAAATGAAATGGAATATCAAAGATTGATATCCTAGATCTCAGTGAGCAGAAATGAACTGGTATTGTCCATCTTGCATCAGACAACCATATGGTCTACTATGCTGGCAATGACAAATTGAAAAGGAATGGTATCATATTCATCTTAAAAAAAAAAAAAAATCAAGATCTATCCTGAAATGCAATGCTATCACTGATGGGACAATATCCATACACCTACAAGGAAGACCAGCTAATACCATTATAATTCAAATTTACACATAAACCACTGATGCCTAAGATGAAGAAATTGAAGATTTTTACCATCTTCCGTAGTCTGAAACTGATGAAAAAATGAGTAAAGATGCATTGATAATTACTGGTGATAGTAATGTGAAAGTTGGAAACAAAGAAAAAAGATAAGGAATTAGAAAATACAGCATTGGAGATAGAAATGATGCTGTAGATCACATGGCAGAATTTTGCATGACCAATGACTTATTCATTGGAAATACCTTTGTTCAACAACATAAATGGTGTATATTATGTGGAACTCACCAGAAGGAATGCATAGGAATCAAATCGACTACATCTGTGGAAAGAGATAATGGACAAGCTTGATATCATCAGTGAGAACAAAGCAGGGGCCACCTAAAGACCTTCAACTGGTCATACACAAGTTGAAGTTGAAGCTGGAGAAATGGAAAGCAATTCCATGAGAACCAAAGTATGACCTTGAACTTAGAGACTATCTCAAGAATAGATTTAAGGCATTGAACACTAATAACCTGATGAATTGTGAGATGACTTAAAGGACATCATACAGAAAAAAAAAAAGTGCATAGTGATTCAAAAGACGGAAAAGAGGAAAAAGACCACAATAAATATCAGAAGAGACTCTAAAATTTGCTCTTGAATGTTGAGTAGCTAAAGTGAAAGGAAGAATAATGAAGGAAACAGCTGAACAGAAGACTTTCAAAGGCAGCTCAAGAAGACAAATTAAAGTATTATACCTATGCCTCATTTATAAACTGCCCTGTCATGCAACTTTTGCATTTACAACTACAGTAAAAAAACCCAAAAACTTATCTGACTATTTTGTGAGAGCTCTGGTAGCATAATGCCTAAGACATTTGACTGCTAAACCAGAAGGCTGGCAGTTCAAACCCACCAGCCACTCTTCAGAAGGCAGATAGGGCAATCTACTTCTGTAGTGATACTGCCTCAGAAACCCAGGGAGGGGTCGCTATGAGTTGGGTCCTACTCGATGGCACATAACAACAACAACAACAACGACTATTTTGTACATTAATAACTTACATTTGGCAATAACAAATTCTGAGTTGTGAGCTGAGAGTAACACTGACCGTAATGGTTAAGGTTTTGTGTCATCTTGTCTAGACCGTGATACTCAGTGCTTTGGCAGATATATAATAATGTAATTTGGCAATTATATAATGATGTAGTCATGCTCCATTTTATGATCTGATGTGATCATCCTACATTTTCTCATAAGGCTAATATTTGCATAACAACCTGATATTTGGAAACTAACCATGTCAATGAGTGGTGAGTAGGTGAATAATGAAATGTGTAAAAACCTGGAGTTAGAAAACCAGAAGGGAAGTCATAGTCAGCATTTCTCGACCTCAAAGAACTGAAGAAAAACCCAAGTCTTCAGTTGCAATACTGAAGCACTTTCTGGGAAAAATACTAAATGACACAGGAAGTATCAAAAGAAGATGGAGTGAATACACAGAGTCACTTTAACAAAAATAATTGGTCAATGTTTAACCATTTTAAGTGGTAACATGATCAAGACTGATGGTACTGAAGGTACAAATCCAAGCTGTGCTGACAGCATTGGGTAAAAACCAAGTTCCAGTAATTGGTGGAATATCAATTGAAATGTTTCAACAAACAGATGTAATGTTGGGTATGCTTCCTCATCTATGCCAAGAAATTTGGAAGACAGCTACCTGACCAACCGACTTGAAGACAATCATTTTTGTGCCTATTCCAAAGAAAGCTAGACCAATGGAATGTGGAAATTATCAAATTTAATAACATGTACAAGTAAAATGATACTAAAGGTAATTCAAAAATGGTTGCAGCAGTACATCAACAGGGAACTGCCAGAAATTCAAACTGGACTCAGGAGAGGATGTGGAACAAGGGATATCAGATCTTGGCTGAAAGCAGAGAGTACCCATGTTCTACTGACTATGCGAAGGCATTCTATTATGTGGATCATAACAAATTATGAATAACATTGTGAAGAAAGGGAATTCCAGAAAATTTAATTGTGCTCATGAGGAAATAGTACATAGACCAAGAGACAGTCATTCATACAGAACAAAGGGATACTGCATGATTTACAATTATGAAAAGTGTGCATCAGGGTTGTATTCTTTTACCATACTTATTAAATCCGTATGCTGAACTAATAATTCAAGAAGCTGGAGTTTATGAAGAAGAACATGGCATCAGGATGGAGGAAGTCTCATTAACAATTTGTGATAGGCAGATGACATAACCTTACTTGCTGATATTTAAGAGGACTTGAAACGCTCACTGATGAAGACTGGAGGCTACAACCTTCAGTATGGATTACACCTCAACATAAAGAAACAAAAATGCTCACAATTGGATCAATAAGGAACATGATGAAAAATGGAGAAAAGATTGAAGTTGTCAAGGATTTCATTTAGCTTGGATACACAATCAACATCCATGAAAACAACAGTCAAGAAATCAAAGGACATATTGCATTGGACAAATCTGTTGCAAAAGACCTCTTTAAAGTGCTAACAATCAAAGATGTCACTTTGAAGACTAAGGTGTACCTGACACAAGCCACGGTATTTTAAATCACCTCATATATGTATGAGAGCTGGACAATGAATAAGGAAGACTGAAGAAGAACTGACATATTTGAATTGTGGTGTTGGTGAAAAATACTAAGTATTCTGGATTGCCAGAAGAACAAATAAATCTGGAAGAAGCACAACCAGAATGTTCCTTAGAAGTAAGGATTTTAAGATTTAATTTCACATACTTTGGACATGTTTTCAGGAGGTCCAGTCCCTGGAAAAGGATATCATGCTTGGTGAAGTATAAAGTCAGTGAAAGAGAGGAAGACCCTCAACAAGATGGATTGATACAGTGGCTGAAACAATGGGTTCAAATTTAGTAATGATTGTGAGGGTGACACAGGACCGGATAGTGTTTTGTTGTTTCATATATAGGGTGGCTACGATTCAAAACTGACTCAATGGCACATAACAACAAACAAGATAGAAAAGTGATCTCTAGGAGTGGGTTCACTTCCAGATTAAAGGATATCTCAGGGCGATATTCTTGGGGGATCCTCTAGTCTTGACTGGTCTTGTAATTCTGGCCCCTTTTAGGAATTTGATGTTTGATCTACATTTTTCTTCCATTTTTCCTGGAAGAAAACCATTCCATGCTCAGAATGGTTGTTAGTGGCAGCCTGCCACCACCTAGTTCTTCTGGTCTAAGGATATGAGATACGATTCATGTGAACTGTTAGTCCTGCACATTGGTTTCTTCTTTGAGGTTTGAGTTCCTTCTTTCTCTCTTGCTCTAAGGAAGTATAGACCAATACTTACATTTTATATGACTATTAACAGCCTTTCAAGACCTCAGATGCTACCTACCAAATTAGGCTGTAGAACAATATATTTATAAACTATATTATGCCAAGTGACCAAGTCATCCCCTGAGACTATGGGTCTAAGCCTTAAAACCCAGTAAACCAAATCTTTGACTTATTTGGTTATCTCCGGGAAGTATATCCAATTACACCTCTCTCTCTCTCTCTCTCTCTCTCTCTCTATATATATATATATATATATGAATATATATGTAACACACACAAAGATATATATACATATGCCTACAGATATACTTATACATGAATACCCATATACTTATGTATGCCTTCTTACACACATATATCCATATGTATCTACGTGAGGAACAACACATATATATTTTGTTTGTTATTACGGTTGTTGATAAACTCTATGTGTTATAAACAAAAAAAACAAATCTGACTCATAGCAGTCCCCCTCGTGTTGCTGAGGCATTATCTCTACAGAAGTAGATTGCCCAGTCTTCCTTCTAAGGAGTGGCTGCTGGGTTTGAACCTCTAGCCTTTTGGTTAACAGTCAAATACCTTAGGCACTATGCCACCAGAGCTTCCATATATGTTATAGCATTTACAAAATTGTCTCTTATTCTTATATACTTCTTAGTGTCATTTGCCTTGGTCAAGTTGTGCATCATAATTTAAGGCTTTATATGCTATTCTGTAAGAAGAAATATACACTCTGACATAGAAGGGCAACTCAGCTATTTGACTTATTAATCAAGTATGTAATATATATATGTGTGTGTATGTGTGTGTGTGTGTATTTTGGCTGGCAATAGTAGTATTTCATATTCTTCCAACACATATACTGATGTACATATAATTTAATCCTCCATAAGAGTTTTTTTAATGTATTATTATCTCTATTTTATTGAAAAGTTATAATACTTTATGCACACTGTGGTAAACAGAGTGATGCCCCAAATTGTCCATGTCCAATCCCCCAAACCTGTGAGTATTTTATATGACAAAAAGGACTTTGTAGATGTGATAAAGTTAAGGATCTTGAGATGGGGAGCTTATCAGGTGGATCCTATGTAATCACAAGGGACAGAGAGAGTTCTGAGGAGGGAGCAGAAGTCAGAGTGATATGCCCATAAGCCAAGGAATGTAGGTGGTCTCTGAAGTGGGTAAGCCAAGGGAAAGATTCTTCTCTCAAACCTCAAGAGGAATGTAGCTGTTAATTTTAGTCATTTGAAACCATTTCAGACTCCTGACCTCCAGAACTATGTTGTTGTTGTTATGTGCCATCGAGTCAGCCCGACTCGTAGCAACCCCTTCTTGGGTTTCCGAGGCAGTATCACTACAGAAATAGATTGCCCCATCTTCCTTCCGAGGAGTGGTTGGTGGGTTTGAACCGCCAGCCTTCTGGTTAGCAGTCAAGTGCCTTAGGCACTATGCTACCAGAGCTCCCATAAAT
>NW_006921655.1:7877147-7878821 GCF_000298275.1 Orycteropus afer afer | reverse complement strand
TGTAGGAATCAGAAAACTGAGGTTCTAGCGCCAGATTAGTAGATGACCTTGGAAAATTATTTAATGTTTCTGTTTCATTTCATTTCTAGCATTACATGCCCAAGCTACCTGAATAGAAACAAGTGAGATATGATAAATTAAACAAAAACAAACAAACAAACAAATAACCTGTAATACATGGAGGTAAGATGTCAGATGTCCTCTACTTTTGTCTTTCATTTTCTCCTTTGGAATTACGTGTGTCTCTCTCTGTGTGTGTACGCATGTGTGTAGGTCCCTTGATGGTGGAAACTTGACTTGCCTTGGAGAGTTTACACTTAACTACTAAAGGTTGGTGGTTCAAACAGAGCCTCAAAGGAAAGGCCTGGTGATCTTCCATGAAAACCTTATGGAGAAGTTCTATTCTATAGCATATAGAGTCACAATAAGTCAGAATCAACTCAATGGCAAAGGTTTTTTTTTTTTTTTTTTGGTTTGGGGTGTATGTGGGCATTTGTGTTTGTTTATCACAGGCTGCTCATTATTTGTTAACAAATCTCAGAAGATATATACAGATTTCCACAATAATTACAGATGTTTAATTTTAGATAAATTATTTAGGTATATTTTTTTAAAAGTTGAAAAGTAGTAGAGATTTACTTACTTTGTTGTTGACCTCTAGAAATAAGATCACAAAATTATAAACTCTAAAGAGTTCAGAAGAGCAGTCAGCCGCAGAGATCCAGGTGAGGAGAGGAACTTAGGCACGCCCAAAGCAGCAGGGCAGGAGAATGGGAGAAAGGGGATAAAAAAGCCAGGAACTCAGACAGAGGAGCAGTCAGCCACAGGGATCCAAGTGGGGAGAGGAACTCAGGCATGCCCAAAGCAGCAGTGCAGGAGAGCAGAAAAAAGGGGATGAAAAGCCAGGAACTCAGACAGAGGAGCAGTCAGTTTCAGGGATCCAGGTGAAGAGAGGAACTCAGGCACACCCAAAGCAGCAGGGCGGGAGAGCAGGAGAAAGGAGATTAAAAGGCCTAGGAATCTGGACAGAGGACGAGTCAGCCGCAGAGACCCAGGTAAGGGTGGTACGAGAGGTTTCCAACAGAGATGCAAACTTGTCTGTCTGTTTGTCCTACCATGGTGATGTGTTGATGTGACTTTTTAGGCTGAGCCACTGGTGTTTGTAACCCAGGGGGATGCACATGGTACACAGGTATCATCCCAGCTTACAGACTGAGACAGACTAGGAAGAAGAAAGAAGCCATCCATTTCTCAAATAATTGCCCAGGGAAAACCTTATGAAAAGCAAAGAAACACTGATACATTACCACACAACTTTATAAATAGTCCGGTTAGGTAGAAGGCTCTCAAAATAGGACTGGGAAAGAGCTGAAACATCTGAGTAAACCCAGCCTTACTCCTACGGATAAGATAAAGCTTTCAAGAACGCCATTTGCTGATGTGGCACCACTCAAATTGAAGAGAAACAGCTGCAGATATCCATTAATCATCAGAACATGGAATATACAAAGTATGAATCTAGGAAAATTGGAAGTTGTCAAAAATGAAATGGAATGCATAAAGATTGATATCCTCAGCATTAGTGAGCTGAAATGGACTTGTTTTGGCCATTTTGAATCAGACAACCACGTGATCTACTATGCCGGTTTATGACAGTTTGAAGAGGAATGGTGT
>NW_006921655.1:7873422-7875453 GCF_000298275.1 Orycteropus afer afer | reverse complement strand
GCTATGAGTCAGAAATGACCCCACAGCACCTAACAACAACAACAACAAAGAGTTCATAATGCTCAGAGTTAAGGTTCAAGTCAATCTTTTTAATACAGCAACAAACTCACACATCACCAATCACTTACAAATAGTCCCAGTCATCATAATTGAATGGACTAATAAATCAGAGAGATGTCTACTATTTCCAAATTATTGTCAATTAGTAGAATAAGAAAGTGACAATTCAATAACTAAAGCTTATAAACTGGACTTTTTTTAATATAAAAAAGAAAACAAGAAAGATGAATCAGAAACATAAAATGTATTTTTATAAACACATATATGAATATAGTAACAATCATTGTAAAATATATGTTCATTATAAACAATTCACAACTATTATGGCATAGTGCCTAAGGCATTTGACTGCTAACCAGAAGGTTGGAGGCTCAAACCCACCAGCCTCTCCTCAGAAGGAAGGTTGGGCATTCTACTTCCATGGAGATACCACCTCGGAAACCCAAGGAAGTGTTGCTATGAGTCGGATCCAACTTAACAGCAGTGAGTTTTTTTTTTTTTTTTTGGGGGGGGGTATGGATTTCACTGTTTCCTCATTGAGGATATTGTTTCTGATAGTCTTACCTGTGTGTATGGAAATGAAATATGAGACTCAAAACCTCTTTTATGCTGAGGAGTGGATGAAAGAAATAATAGAAGTGGAGGAGTATGGAGACCATGAACAGGATGTGTGGGGATCAATCAAAATGATCTGTAGTAATTGCACTACACAACAATGCAACACACTGCCATTGAATCAGATTCAACTCATAGCGACCCCTCCTTGGGTTTCTGAGACTGTATCACTATGGAAGTAGATTGCCCAACCTTCTTTCCAAGGAGTGGCTGGTGGGTTTGAACCTCCAGCCTTCTGGGTAGCAGTCAAATGCCTTAGGCACTACACCACCAGAGTAGTTGCAATGAACATGTAGAAATAGAGAAGAAAATGAAATACAGGGGGAAAAGTTATGTGGAAAATGGGAGAAAAAGGCAAGAGCTTGCGAAGAAAGAAGAGGATGCCACATACTTTGGCAATGAATGAGAATAAAAGTAGCGAAGGCCCTTAGGAAACAACGTATGTAGATAATATATAGAACTACTATGCTTTAGTACTAACCAATACAAAACAAACCAAAAACCAAACTTACTGCCCTAGAGTCAATCTCAACTCACAGCGACCCCTCCTTGGGTTTCTGAGGCTGTATCACTACAGAAGTAGATTGTCCAGTCTTCCTTCCGAAGAGTGGCTGGTGGGTTCAAACTTCCAGCCTTCTGGTTAGTAGTCAAATGCCTTAGGCACTATGCTACCAGAGCTCCCCTAATGCAAAATATTATAGAATAAACTGGAGGAAATTACAGTGTAATTTTTCAGCATGAAGCATGGTTTACATTCTTAGAAGCCTGGTCTACTGATAATTTAGGAAAAGCTGGGCAAAGATGAGAGAAAACACACATACACACATACATGTACACATACACATACTGAAAATCAAGCATTGACATTGGCCACCATTTGATACTCCAAGTAAAAGGAAGACTTCTTATGAAATAAAGTTCAGGATTCCTGTGGACTTAAGTAAGCGTAGAATGAAGAAGAAGAATGTGATAGGAAATCACAAGACAGGGAAACGGAGATAGTACCAACCATTTTGACATTCCTAAACTCTATTAGGACAGTTAGGTGAAATGGAATTTGTGTGCTTACTGAAAACAAAAGATATAGATTCAAATTCCAGTTTTGGTCATGTATGGCTAGCATTGACTTTGGAGTCAAGCTACTTTTGTTAGCTAACCCAACCAAGTGCTAGCTAAATAAGATCTTTTACAATACCAGTGGTTGCAGTTCTAAGTTTCATTGGTTTCTTCATCTTTGAATTGAGAATATTAAAAATCTTACCTCAGGATTGTTGCAAGAATTAAGAGAGAATTTGTATAAAATTCATAAAATTTATGCTTGTATTAGCTATTACAATATTAATATTATATATATAT
>NW_006921655.1:7867498-7872850 GCF_000298275.1 Orycteropus afer afer | reverse complement strand
CTCCTGTTGAGTGGATTCTGATTCCCAGTGAGCCTACAAGATGGAGTAGGGTTCCCAAGGCTGTACATTTTTATGGAACAGATTTTCTCTCGTTTCTCCTATGGAGAAGCTGGTGGGTCTGAAACACCAACCATTTGATTAGCAGATGAAAGCTTTAGCCACTGCACAACCAGAGCTCCTTGAAAGTCATTAGGCCGCCAAAGTTCAGTTTGTCTGTCAAATAGTTTGAAACCTGCTTCCAATTTTCTAAGTCCATCCACAACTCTTTTTTAGCCATGATCATGTCATCTGCTAGTAAGAAGCTATAGTATTGCTCTGAGAAAGACAGAGTTCTATGTATACCAAGATCTGTTCTCTAAAAGAGTTGAAGGAGGTGAAAAATAAACTAAATTTATTTTTAAAGCACTGCCTGATTTCCACTGGCCATCCTATCTTTTACTTCACCCTCACTTTTTCACATGCTCTACAGCTTCTAGTAACATGCTGGGTGCATAGAAGCTAAAAGTAAATACTGACTCATTTGGGTACTTGGAAGTACGACACTGAGTTTTCCTCACAATATTTTCTGTGCCACTATAATCAAAGACCCATATCAACCATTTTTCTATAAACATAGATATATAATTGATGCTTAACTTGGATGTACATTATGAATTGATTTCCGAGTTTAAAAAAAAATACCAAATTAAAAATGAATATAATTAGAACAAAATACAATCCAATCTTCTTTATTGGAGATCCATATTGCTGTCATTATAAATGTCACATTTCAGCACCATGTCTTTTACCAAACAGATCTCATTTTGAAATGCCAGTTTTTGTGAAAAACTATCCATTTGTCCAAATGGTATTTGGACAAGAGAATAAGTTTTCTCTTTGGGTTCATTTTCAGGTTGTTAGCCTAACCTAAAATAGAGCTTCTTTAAGAGTCTGCACAAATGTTTACTTAAAACAGAGAAGGGACAGCTGAGTGTTGAGTGGTAGTGTTACATTGAGTGAAGACAGGACTGTAAATAACTCTGCAGTTTGGAAATGAATGATGCTTTTGACAGAGACGATTATGTCGTATTGACAACATTGATGTCAAATGCTGAGTGAAAATATGAGATTGACTATCAGCAGTTTCCACCAGTGATCACTTGAAATAGCTTCTTTGAGATAAAGGAGCAGTAACAAATGCCTTCCTCCCAATACCATGACTCCCCACTCTTTTCTTCTCCTACAGCTAGCTTAGTTCAGCTCCACTTTGGAGGAAAGGATCTCGTGCTCCCACTTCATCAAAGGAGGATCTAATATTCTTAGCTGTTTCACTTTAAGTTCGTAGTTTCTATGACATCATTAAGTACTTTCTCCCCCTCCAAATACGAGAATTCAAATACCCAAGAAAAGAAGTCAAGCCCTGAACTTCCATGGAAATAATTATGATTTCCAAGTTAGAACTGACCTATCTGAAATAAGGTCTTTGTAATGAAAAACTTACCAGATTTCAAATGCATTGCTCACTTAACTGCTAAATGCTGGCTTAGATTTCTAGGTGGGGCATATTCTGTATGGTAAATTTTCCTGTTTGGAAATATGTCATGTATTGGAAAGTCTTTAAGGGTAAGTTATATCTACTGTATTTATTTCTCCAATCCACTCAGTCATTGCTTGGGGCTCTTTGACAAGAATTTTTATTGTATAGAAATTTTGATCTTTGTAACATGCTCTAAAGATACATGCATTCTTTAATATTCATATTCAGACCAAAACAATTTTAATAGTTTTAAAAACCAGGTTTTTTCCATAAAATATCAGATAATATTCATATTTTGGAGTTAGATAAATAATATTTTGTGTGTAAGAACTGTAAGTCACTAAATTTGGATCTGGTCACAAGCATTTGGGTGAGAATTTCTGAGGGCAGAGAAGGTCTGCATGGAAAATGTTTGGCCTCTTGTTCTCAGGGGCTACAAAAAGGTATTTATCTTGGTAAAGACCAGTGTCACATAGGCCAAATGCTGCCGGTGTAGTTTCCACGTTGCCATCTGGTGGTGATAAGAATCTTCAATGGAAGGCACTCTTATGATAGGAACTTTCTACTTTGGATGATGACATTGGTGGGCAATTTTTTGTTTATTTGTGTGTTTTGAACAACAAATGGGATGGGCTTTTTGTAAAAGGATAAGCAATTTCCACATGGAAAGAAGGCATCCAATGTAGGGATGTTAGAAATCCAAACTCTTTAAAACAAGTAGCATTCTGTGAAATGTGTGTCAGTTTTTGAAGGCTTAAAATTTAGTAAAGGATTTGTGAGTGCATTGTCAGAATTAGAGCTGTCAGAACCACTTATACAGAGATATTCTCTTCATGAAGTGAAAAATGAAATCCATCCAGGGAGAGAAACTTAAACTAGGAATACATTTTAATTAAAGTAAATAAAGGGATTCATTCACTATATGAAAATAGTTGACATTTTGTTTCATTAAAAAGAATGTCTTGAAATATAATAAATCACCTTTGAAACTGAGTTCTACAAATCCAAATATTCATTTTTTAAAATTACATCTTAATCTCCCCTGCACAAGAGATCCCTCAGATATATAAAACCCTTCTTAGTATAAAAGATTATCTAAAGGGTAACGCCTTATAGACCTAGTGTACTTAATTTTGTTCATAAAGTAGGACATGTTATTCAGATCTTTGTGTTAGTCACCAGTGAAATAACAAGGTGTTTTGTTTTGTTTTGTTCTTGCCATAGACCTATCTACTATGCAGAAACATGGGAGATCACGCATTAATGTGACTTTTTAATTTTACCTCAGACCTATATACTATGCAGAAACATGGGAGATCACTCATTAACGTGACTTTTTAATTTTACCTCACCCCCTTCTCTGCAAGATGATAGAATTGAAGTACGTCATGTCTCAGATCCTTCTTTTTCTAAAATTTCATCAACCTGTGATCCTTAATCAAAGATGTGGTTTGATATATATTCTTATGTGAATAGTTTTTTGTTCTCAAACTGGACTTCTTTTTGGTAGTTATTTAATTCTTTTATTTATTTAACTATTTAAGAGAGCTAATTAAGCTTTTCTCAGAAGGAAGTTTGGGCAATCTACTTCCATAGTGATACTGCCTCGGAAACCCAAGGAGGGGTCGCTATGAGTTGGATCCGACGCGACAGCACATAACAACAACAACAACAATAATTAAGCTTTTTCTATATCAGAACATTTGAAAATATTGCCTCTGTAAAATTTGTCTCTTTTTCCATTATCCTTAGATGATTTTGCTCATTGTCATAAAATACTAGAACATTTTGTGTTCATCTGTTATGTTGACATTGATTTCAACATCTTCATCACATTCTCATAGACTAGGGTTATGAGTGGTTTACACTAATTCGAATTTAGAAAATGGTTGTATTAAAATGCCTTCAGGGTGTTGCTGTCTCCTCTACTATATAGTGGTGGAAGGCATGTATTAACAAGTGTATGTACAAATGAATTTATAATTGGATTATGAATGAAAGGGAGAGGACACAAAAAAGGAAAATGTTCTAGGGGAAATGATAACATTATAGAACTGAGAAATGCCTGCTTTATAAGGTGCCTCAAGTGGAGTTGTACAAAAAATATAAGAGTTGGCCAAGCCTAGGTTTCAGATGGGGTGAATTCCTTTTAGAAAGAATAGCATGGTAAGGACCCTGAAGCAGAAATTAGTTGGTGCTTTCAAGTCATGTAGTGTGTGATGACATGGAATAAACTCAAAATAGGTCATACAGAAATTTTATAATTTATCCTAAGGGTATGGTGACCATATAAGGCATTGTTCAAAATGGGAAACTTTGGAGGAAAAAAAAAAAGTGGACACTACTAAAAATTAAGCTGGAGTAACAGACATAAATCAGGTATGGCCCAAGAAAACAGTATAAATTCCTACCTACTTAAGGGAAATATGAAGACAAATCTTTTAGACAGAGGAGTAATATACTTTGATTTATGTTTTTGAAAGATTATCCTGGAACTTTGTGCAGAGTGAATTGGAAGAGTTCAAAAATGGAAGCAAATTCTTTCAATAGTTCAGGTGAGGGAAATGATGAAAAGAAAAGTGGATGCAGTTGAGATATATATTGGAATTGATAGAACTTGGAAATGGATTGGATGTAGGTAGGGAGAAGAAGGGAATTGTCAAAATGAACATGAAGGTTTCTATTGTTTTAACCGGGTAAATTAAAGTACCATTTATTAAAATATGTAAAATCAAGACAATTAAGAAGCAGGTTTATGGTGAGAGCAGGAAAGGATCAAGAGATAAGCTTGGGAATCCTAAATAGGAGATGCTAAGAAACCTTCGAATAGAGATGACAGGTAGAAAGTTGTACTTTAGAATGGCGATCCATGTAGTGGATACAAATTTATGGACTATAAACATATAGATGCCATTTAAAACATGAGATTACCCAGATTGATCTTGGGTTAGGGTTGGGTATGGTAAATGGGAATAAAACTAAATGTACATGTAATGTTGAATGTAAAACAAACTCTCAAAATAAATAAATAAATAAAACTTTATATGGACAGGAAAGAGACCTCAGATAAGCAAAACACTATTGAAGAAGAAGAACAAAGTAGGAGGTCTCACACTCCTGGATCTCAAAAGCTACTATACAGCCACAGTAGTGAAAAAAAAAAAAAAATCATATATTAAGGGATATTAAAATGATAAAAGATGTTGGCCGAGAATCAAGTCCTGAGGACCACAAAATTAAATGACAAGTAGAGAAGGAAGAACAGCAAAGTCTTTCGGGAAATTATGGATAAGTAGCCTGTATAATTCTCAGGAGATCTTGGAAGAATTAATCTCTTTATCCTGCTAGCCTATAGCAGAAATATCCATAACATACTTCTATTGTATTTTCCTCCTTACCTATTTCACTGCCCCAGGTCCCTAATATCTGTCTCCTTGAATCATCTCTCAAATCAACTTCTTGTATACACATCCTCATATTAGGCTGTCCTTTAGGCCTAAGAAGAAAGAACCAAAGGAAGAGAAATATGACCAGGTTATGGTTATCAGTAATATGATGTTACTGAAGGAAAAAAAAAAAACAGGCTACAACAAGGAGGAAGGAGTAGTTTTGAATATTGCTGAGAAGATGACTAAGAAAAATACTGCTTTGGTGATATTGAAGTCATTGTTGACCTGAGCAAAAACTATTATGGTGGACTTGTTTGCAAGATTGCCTTGTGAAGTGATAAAGTTGAGCTTGGGTTTGAAGGGGAGCTGAGAAACAGAGTCTAGTTGGAAAGGGATATAGAGTCAAAGGTTTTTTTTTTTTTTTTTTTTTTTTTAATTCTCCACTTA
>NW_006921655.1:7858035-7867202 GCF_000298275.1 Orycteropus afer afer | reverse complement strand
GGCTTTGGACAGTTTGAGGAGCATGAAGAAGGCATTGAATCATGGGAGATCCACTTAGTCTTACAGTGATGAGTGACCATTTGAGGCTGATGACCGTTCATTAATCATCACCCCAATCAACGCTCTTGTAGGGTTTTTTCCCAGCAACCTTCAGTCCTGTGTATGCTGACAGAGAAAACACAGTGTTGGATTCATCTAAGTTTGGAGTTTTGCAAAGCGGATGTCATGGGATTGAAGGTGTTTGCTAAAGGGTGATTATAAAGAGGGCAGTGGGATATGAGCTATTGAAGAAGGGAAGTGAACTCCTGAGGGGGATAGTAAATAGAAATTAAGTGATAAAGGATGTCAGTTGTCTCTGAGATCAAAGAATTATGGGCATGTTCCTGCCAGTGAGCTGGAAGAATAGAAAGTGTGACAAGTCAGGAGGGTTTTTAAATGATTTGTCTTTTGGCATAGTTTTTGCTGGTGAACTCTGTTAAGAATTACAGTTCTCTAAATTTCTACATACTCTGTTCTATGCAGTAGGGATATGCCATGAAGACATGCATTTTATTTTGTCTTTGAACAATTTATTACCTTTACCTTTTTCCCATTTGTTAGAATCATTCCTTTGAGCTGGGCTTGAATTTAGCACATTACTTGTTTTGGGGTGGCGTCATGCATCCAATATAATTTCCTGACATTCTGGAAGCAAGCCCTGACTTCTGCATTACTGTGGGGTTTTAGGCACACTAAACTGAGGAAATCCTGGTACTGAAAACAAAGGTCATTACTTCCTCACAGAAATTTATATTGTCCAATTTCAGTGATACGCCAATTGAAATCTTATGCTCTATTTATAGTAAACTATTTATAGGTGTGTGACTATGTCATTTTTTTTTTTTTTTTTTAATTTCTGGGCCTTTTTTTTCATGTGCCTTTGCCTGAAATGACTTCCTTCTATTATCTCATATTCTTCTTTCAAATGCTGTACAAACATTATCTTCTGTGTGGTATCCAATTTGACCATTCTTGACCTTCCTCTAAGTCTGGTTAGTTCTTCCATCTTCTGTGCCCATGTGGAATTTTCTATTTTATTTTTTTCTACAGTCTCTTATAATAATTTATTAAATGACTGTCTCTTCCTTGGCTGAGTTTTTGAAGTCAGAGAATATATTTATTCATCTTTGTATTCTTAATGCCTAGCCTAATAAAAAGAAAACAAACTCATTGCAGTTCAGTTGAATCCAACTCATAGCAACCCATCCTTCGGTTTCCAAGGTGGTATCACTGTGGAAGTAGATTGCCCAGCTTTCCTTCAGAGGAGTGGCTGGTGGGTTTGAACCACCAGCTTTCTGGTTAGTAAATGCCTTAGGCACTATACCACCAGTGCTCCAATGCCTAGCCTAATTCCTGGCATATTTTAGGTGTTAAGCAAATATTTGTTGGAAAAAAAAAATAATAAGAAATGGACTGATGAATTCCATTTATCTTTTTATAAAGCATACAGGCATCACTAGCAACCATCACAATATTAAATGGCATAAAATATTATAAGCTTGTTTACTGAATCTTACATTGTTGATTGTCAGATGAAAATGTCACCACACATATTTTCATGATGAAACAGATGTATAAGCTGCCATTTATAACTTCGGAGCTGTTATGGACTAGGTGTGGGCTAAAAGGTAGAGAGGAAGAGGAGATGAGGCAGCACTTCCCTATTTATAATGAGGACCTAGGAGCTGAGATTAAAATACAGATTGGCAATCAGATTAGAAAGGTTGATGCCATCCTAAAAATATCCCTCAGGCACAGGAGAGCCGGGGGTGGGGAGTGGGTTGCTATCTTGGGAGGACTAGAGGCTACTGGGGAAAGGAATAAAAGAGGCCTCTCACCACTAAAGTAATGAGAGATAAAATGAAACCCACTTATCTGATTTTAGAATTTTATCTGGACATCGAAACCTTCAAATTATTTATTTATACACAGTGATATCCAGCTTTATCTACTTCTACTCCAAAGGGAACTCTTAAATAATCAAATAAAATGTTGAGATTTCCTGCTGAAGTTATTCAAAGAGGAAGAAAATAAAAAGATAAGGCATGAAGGGATTCACAACATTCTGACTCTTTCTAATAACATAATTTTTAAGTGGAACATCTGGAATTATTACTTGCTTTGTTTCATTTAACATAGAAAAGTCTCTCTTTTTACTGAGCACATTTATATGTGTCAAATGTATATAATTTTAGTTTTACAGACACCTAAATAAAAACATTTCTTTTTATCTTTATATTATAGAAATGAAGGCATTTGCTGAATGAGAAAATCCTCAAAATAGGTCACTTTCACTCAAAGGTAGGGTTTAATCTTATTTATAATTCATAATAAAAACTCAATTTACATTATTTTAACCACTTTTGCTTAGCACACATCTTAGACATTTGCGTGAGAAGCTTTTTAATAATGTCAATTTTACAATGGCATCAGTTTTATTTTAACTTTAAAAATGTATCACCTTTTTTAACATAGTGGATTACATGAATAAATCTATTAATGTTTTCAGTAGAATGATAGGTTAAATGACTAATAATTTTCCCAGATAGGGAAGCTGAGGCAGATAATTTGATCTATTAAAGGCCATTTTCAAAATTTGTATGCAAGTAAACAAATTTTGTTTTACAAGGTAAATTAATGATAAAAATATATTTGTGTGCCCTGGTATCAAAATATGTGGATTTTTTATTTGCCTGTTTTTGTTTTTCCTAACTTTAAAAGGTTCTAGGTTGCAGATGATGGGGAGGGAACATCTGTGTGGCTTTAGAATATCTAAGAACCACACTAGATTTGGGCAGGGAACAAGGTATGTAATAAAAAAGACAAAAGGAAGTGGGCAATTAGGACAATACACCAAAAAAAAGCTCAACTAAACCAGCTGCTGTTGAGTAGATTCTGACTCATGGAAACCTCATGTATGTCAGAGTAGAAGTGTGTTCCAGAGAGTTTTCAATGGTTGATTTTTTCAGAAGTGAATTGCCAGGTCTTTCTTCCAAGGTGCTTCTGTGTTGGATTTGAATCACTGACTTTTTGGCAGTCAAGTGCTTAACTGTTTACATCATACAGGTAATCAATTAAGACAACAGGCAGGGAAAAAAAGAAAGAAGGAAAAATGTAAGAGAAAGAGCTGTGCATGATTGAGAGTGCTAGGGTTTTGACAATTGCTGCTGGAATCCAGTGGTACCTCTGTTCAAAAAGCCAAATTTTAGATAGAAGGCAAATAGAAAACCTCCTGATGATAATCAAATACACAAGTCTATAATCTGCCTTAGGAGCTGTGGTAGCGTAGTGCCTAGGCACTTGACTACTAACCAGAAGACTGGTGGTTCAAACTCACCAGCTGCTCCTGGGAAGGAAGGTTGGGCAATCTACTTCCAAGGTGATACTGCCTTGGAAACCCAAGGAGTTAGGGGTTTCTATGAGTCGGATTTGACTCAACGGAACATAAGAACAACAACAACATAATCTGCCTTATCTTTTGTGTGACACAATATCTACCTATAAAGACAGAGCTGGGGAGGTAAGTTACATGAACAATGGCCAAGTGGTTCAGGCTAACAGGCAGAGAGTAAATTTCCAATTTGGGTCTATACAATGGGGGAGAAGGAAAAATAAAAAAGAATGCAAATACCTTGACTAATCTCTCATGAGTCCCATATTTGAAAGTGGAATATCAACAATAACGAAAAGAAAGCCACTGCTATTGAGTCAATTCTGACTCGTAGCAACTTTTGTACAACAAAATGAAACACTGCCCAATCCTGCATCATCCTCAAAATTGCTGCTATGCCTGAGTTCATCATCACAGCCATTGTGTCAATTCCTCTTGTTTAGGTTCTTCCCCTTTTTCACTGACCCTCTCTCTACCTTATCTAAGGAGCTCTGGTGATGTAGTGCCTAAGGCATTTGACTACTAACCAGAAGGTTAGCTGTTCGAACCCACCAGGCACTCCTCAGAAGGAAGACTGGGCAATCTACTTCCGTAAAGATTTACAACCTCAGAAACCCAAGGCCGTCGCTGTAAGTTGGAATCAACTCAATGGCAGTGAGTTTGTGTTTTGGTTCTACTTTATGTAATATGATATCCTTCTCCAGGGATTTCATCCCTTCTGACAACATGATCAAAGTATGAGAGGTGAAGTCCGGCCATTCTCGCTTCTAAGAAGCATTCCAGCTATGCTTCCTCCAAGATAGATATGTTTGATCTTCTAGTAGTCCATACTACATTCAATATTCTTCACCAACACCACAATTCAAATGCATCAATACTTCTTCAGTCTTCCTTACTCACTTTCCAGCTCTCACATGCATATGAGTCTATTGAAAATACCACAGCTTGGGTCAAGCTCATTTTAGTCTTCAGAGTGACATCTTAAACACTTTAAAGATGTCTTTTGTAGTAGATTTGCCCAGTGAAATAAGTTGTTTGATTTCTTGACTGCTGCTTCTGTGGGTGTTGATTTTGGATCCAAGTGAAATGAAATCCTTGACAACGTCAATCTTTTCTCCACTTACCATGACATTGCTTATTGGTCCAATTTTGAAGATTTTTGTTTTCTTTATATTGAGGTGTAAGTGATCTTGTTTAAAAAACAGAAACAAAACAAAACAAAAACACCACAACAACTCACTGCCATAAAGTTGATTCTGACTCATAGTGACCCTATTTGGGTTTCCAAGGCTGTAAATCTTTACAGAAGCAGATGACCTCTTCTTTCTTTAATGGAACAGCTAGTAGGTTCAAACTATGGACCTTTTGGTTAACAGCCAAATGCCTTAACCACTACACCACCAGAGCTCCTTAAGTAACCTTATAGAGGCCATCAATTTAATAATTCCAATTTATCACTTATATATCATTGATTTCTACAGCTATTGGAAATTCCTGTCCTCTTAGAGTGTCATGCCAAAAGACATATTTGTTTCTATCTCATTGATGTCTTTTACCAGTCACCAGGACACTGATCTGCATTCACTGAAGAACTAAGCACTTCCTTAGCTTCTTTTCCATATCATTTTTATTTATTATCCTGGATGATTACTACCTTCATGTGAATGACACATCCAATACTTTTTTTTAACCTCTTCTACTCCAATGATCTTTATATTCCCTCTTTCTTAGTCATCCAGTTAGTTAATGAATAAAACTGGTGCTCAACCAATACACAATGGTTGGTATAACAGTAAAATGCTTGATACTTGTTCTAAACAGGAGCCCTAGTGGCACAATGCTTAAGCACTTGACTGCTAATTGAAAGGTCAGAAGTTTGAACCCACTCAGCAGCTCTTCCAGAGAAAAGTCCTGGTAATCTGCTTCCATAAAGATGACAGCCTAGAAAATTCTATGGAGCAGTTCTACTCTGCCACACAGTGTCATTATGAGTTGAAAATTGATTCAACAGTACCCTACAGCAACAATTGCTAAACACTGTCCAGAGACTCCCACCCTCTTTGTCCCTCATCATCCTTCCACTCCCATGAAACCCCTCCAGAATTCCTGAGTCTAGCATCTAAAAGTTGATTATTGGTCCTATGTAGAGGGACACTAAGAATCTGCTCCAGCACTTGGTGGTGTTGTTGTTATCTGCCATCAAGTCAGACCTGACTCGTAGCGACCCCTCCTTGGGTTTCTGAGGTGGTATCACTACAGAAGTAGATTGCCCAATCTTCCTTTCGAGGAGGGGCTAGTGGGTTTGAACCTCCAGCCTTCTGTTTAGCAGTCAAGTGCCAGCACTAGGAGCAGCAATGGCTGAGCTATACTAGTCATTAAATATCCATATTACATCTGACCATAACCACATGCACAATTTCATCAGTATGTGAAACTACTTTATGCTTGAAATTATGTGCCCCAAATTGTACTCTAATCTCTCAGTTTTGTCTTTTCATTTTTCATATTTCTTCTCTCTTTTCTCTGTTCTTCCGTCTCATTGAGCCCTCAGTTTTCTCCAATTGTCAGCTTCTCTCTACTTTCACTTTCATCTCTAGCAAATCTTGAAGTTCTATTCTTTTACCTATGTAACTTTGCATCCATTCTCCCAATTGCATCTCTTCTTTCATTGCCTTATTCTTCTAACACATTTACTCTGCAATATTTAAAAAAAAAATAAACTAATCATCCATCTTCTTTGATCTTACAACCTCCCAAGCTTCTGAGATAGCTAGAAAAAAATGAATAAGCATATAGATTTTTATGTACTCAATCATTTCCCGTTGGCTTTTTATAAGCCCTTGCCCAATTTTCTTGTCCCTTTTTATTTACTCCAAGTTCTTAATCCTCTCCTCTAACACCTAACACTTTTCCTTCCAATGCCTCTCTTTCACTTTCACCAGAAATTTCATTCCAATTTTAGTGAAACATGAAACCTTCTGGTTGAAATACACTCACTTTCATATTTGGCCGTCTCAGGCTTATGGAATTTTAACTACATCTTTATGCAATTCTGTTTAGAACCAAAGGAAGAACTTCCCATCCATTGTCCAAAGCCAGTATACACTTATGTTTTTTTTGTTTGTTTGTTTTAATTTCATTCTCTTCTATCTTTTCTCAGACTCTCTTCCAACAATAACTCTGTCTTTCTTCATCTCCATTGGGTCATTTCTCCAAACTTGAAAATGTGTTCATGCTTCTCCCATATTAAAACAAAAGAAACTTAAATCCTCCTCTACCTGATGATGCTTTCTGGCTACCACATGGTTTCTCCTTTTACACATTCATTGTAGTTATTTCTCCCACTCCCACTCGGTCTTCCAGATTCTGAGAAGTGCATTTTGAAAATATATGTTCCAAGTCATTGAAACCATTCTGGTCAAGGTCACCAATGTCTTCCCATTTATCAAATATAATGGGAGCTCTGGTAGCATAGTGGCTAAGACACTTGCCTGCTAACCAGACGGCTGGCGGTTCAAACCCACCAGCCACTCCTCGGAAGGAAGGTTGGGCAATCCTACTTCCGTAGTGATACTGCCTCGGAAACCCAAGGAGGGGTCGCTATGAGTCGGGGCCGACTCGACGGCACATAACAACAACAACAACAACAACAATGGATATTATTGGATTTTTTTTTTTTTTTAATCTAATCTTTCTGACATTTTCAATTGCCTCATATGCATGTGAGAGCTGGACAATGAATAAGGAAGACCGAAGAAGAATTGATACTTTTGAGTTGCGGTGCTGGCGAGGAATGCTGAAAGTACCCTGGAGTGCTAAAAGGACTAACAGATCTGTACTGGAGGAAGTGCAGCTGAAATGCTCCTTGGAAGCGAGAATGGCCAGACTTCATCTCACCTACTTTGGTCGTGTTGTATGTCAGAAGGGACCATTTCCTGGAGAATGATGTCATGCTTGGTAAGGTGGAAGGTCCACAAAAGAGGGGAAGGCCTTCAACGGGATGGATTGATATGGTGGCTGTGAGGATGGGCTCAAGTATAGCAAGGATCATGGAGCTGGTGCGGGATCGGGCAATATTTCCTTCTGCTGTGCATGGGGTCACTACGAGTCGGAGATGACGGCACCTAACAACAACAAATCTTCCTGAAGCACATGAGCTTTCTCTTTCTTGAGCCTCTCCATGTCCTTTGCTTGTGAGATCTTCTGTTTTTCTTCTTTTCTTTATGACCACTCTTTAGTTTCCTTGATTTTGTCTGTCAAAGCATTTATATTCCCCTGTGTTTTATCTTTAGCTTTTATTTCTTCAAATATTTATTTCTCTAGATGATCTTATCCACAAGAGAATTTCAGCAATCATCCATATGACATTTCATCTGTCTATGGAAAGCCTACTGTTAGGTAAAAATGATGATGTTAAAATGAATAGTAATTATTAATATTATTAACATTTATTAAGCACTTTTCTTTGTTTCAGGCACTTTGGTAACTTTTTTTTTTTTTTTCATATCAACACGTTTACTCTTCAAAACTCCCAAATTTTTCCCGTTTTTACATATGACAGGTGAAACAATTGTCCACGGCACACAACAATTAAGTGGTAGATTTAGGTAGGCTTTAAATTCAGCTTATCTGACCCTAAAATCTATGCTTTTAATAACTTTACTAAACATGGCACAGCCTAAATTTATCTCATATCCTCAAGCTTAATCATCTTCCTATATAATCTGGTTTGATAAACAAGTAACCATCTAAGTAGAACCCAAAATAGAAAACTTGAAGTCATCTCAGATTTCCTCCTTCTCTAAGCAGGAAGCTACCAGGTCTTAGTAAATTTTTGCACTCCATCCTTACATTCAAGGAGAATTGCTGTACAGTGGTTAACTGCTTGGCTGCTAACTGAGCACACCCATGGCTACACAGGAGAAAGATCTGGTAATTTATTTCCATAAAGATTTATAGCCTTGGAAACCCTCTGGGCAGTTCTAACTCTGTCTTATATGGTCACTAGGTGTTGGAGCCAACTTGATGGCAGTGGGTTTTGGTTTTGAGTCCTTACACTCTTATGCCATGACTACTGCCTTAGTTCTTCAGTGCTCTCATAATATCCCTCCAGTCCTGTTGAAAAAGTTTTCCAAATATTTTCTGCTACACTTCTACTTTTGTTGCCCTCCTATTTATCATCTAGGAATTATTTATCTTCTTCAACCATACATTTGATTACAACATTCCTCTGGTAAACTCATAATGATGTCTCATATCCTGCAGATATTTCTCAGTGTATTTTCTGTATCACCTCTCATCAAAATCACCTGGAGAACTTGTCAGGAAGCAAGGGACAACACCAAGAATTGTGAACTAGAATTTATGATGGTAGGGCCTAGAATCTGTATTTTCAACAAGCTGCCCAGGGGAATCTTTTTCACAGTAAAGTTGAGAGCTAGGAGATTAGGTCCAAACACTTGAGCATTGCTTGTAAGCACCATCTCACTCTGGCTTAGCTCTTTCTTTTTTCAGTTCTTTTCCATCTCAAACATCTATTCTGCTTTCCAGTACCACCAAACGTTTTTGCAGGTGCTCCAAATACCAAGCTTTTTTTAAATATTGAGGACTTTGCATACCATTTGTCCTCTATGTGAACCTTCTTTTCCCTGTATACCTGGTCAGTTGCCATATGTGATTATGTTACTGTATATGTTGCATACTTTAGTCCTCATTAGACTAAAAAGTTTCTCTCAGG
>NW_006921655.1:7853761-7857935 GCF_000298275.1 Orycteropus afer afer | reverse complement strand
TCCCCTACCAGGGCCTGGTTTTCAGCATTTTTTCTATTCCCTGTTCCTGGTTGAAACTCTGCCCAGCCCCCACAATTCAAGGTTGTTTTTTTTTGTTTGTTTGTTTGTTTGTTTTTTCTTTTTTTTTTCCCCTTTTCCCCCCATTTTTTTTCTCTTCCTCGTGACTAACCCCATTTTTTTTTTTCTTTTTGCAATCTTCCTATTTTTTTTCTTCATTTATTATTCTCTTTCCCTACTGTTTTTTTTTTTTTTTTTTTTGCAGGGAGGGGATAATTTCATATTTTGTTAGCATCCCTTCACCCAAATCACAATAAAAATAAAAATAAAAAAGAAAGAAAGTAGAATTCAAAAAGCTGTTTTGGCCATCTACTGAGAGCTTTGATCAGAGAAATGTTAGAAGTAATTTATGGCTTGTTTATATCAACTTTCCACACTCTCTGTAACATGAATAATCCAGGGGAGGAGGAAAGAAGTAATCATGTTTATGCATTAGGTGTTGATCTAGACATTGCTCTTCACAGCAATTCTGTGTGTAAATACATAATCCTCCATTGCAGATGAGAAAACTGCTCAGAGATGCCAAACAACTTGGAAAAGTCACCCAGCTAATAGGTAACACATCTGAAACTTGCATTCAGATCTCTTTTTCTCTTTTTTTCTATTTTACCTATGTTGCCTTATTTTGGAGTATGTGTATGGCATTTTTGCCTTAATAAGTAAAAGTTTCTTTAGACATTTTTCTTTTTCTTATGAAAATAGAGACATTCCCTTAAGCTTTTCCAAAAAAGATAGTTTTACTCACAACATAAATTAATTTGTTTTTCTCACCATCCAAGCTTTAGAAAATGGCATTAAGGATCATATTTTTAAAACATTTCCCTAGTAGAGTCTTAGCGCCTCAACAAGCACAGAGAAGAGAATACATTGCAAATTACTTAATGGGTGAGCCATTTGATGCTAGTATCTATTTGCCAGGTTGGTTACCTGACCAGTGGTGACACAGGTGGGAAACATAATTTTGGGGTTAAATGCAAGGATTTCCCTGCACCCTTTCTCCTGCCCTCCTTTCCAGCATCCACTCCCTATGCTGCACCCCCAGGAAAGTGGGACAGCTGGTTATCCATCTCATTTTCTTAACAGTTGCATGCTGACTCTGTCACCAAGCTGTGCCTTTGCTAAAATGCTTGTTTTTCTTCATAAGACTGATGATAGGAAGAGAAAACAAAAGTACTGTGCATTGTTTCCCTTAAGGTTCATCATACTGTGTGTATGTGTCTCCCCCCAATTCAGGGGGAAGCTATTAGGAGAGAACCATATCTCTTTAATGAGCCTAGAGGTAATGCAAAATTCATGTGCTTTCACCTGCACCTGGGTGAAGCCTGGTACACAAACAGAAAGGGGGGTTGTGTCAAGGGTCGGTTATTTATGATTTTGCTGAAGCATGTACCCTGGCTGCTACTGGGCATCATGACCCACTTGTTCAGGTTTTAGGAAGAAGTGGATACTTTCAATGGGAGAAACTCAAGCATCATATTTACTCCTTGGAGCATTAATAAAAGGGCTCAGTTAGCTTCATCTCATTATTTTACTATGAGTATTGACTTTGGCCTAGAGTCATGTATAGATAAAATGGTGCAAGGGCTTGTCCTAAGTGATTACTCAGAATTACAAATCATTTCACGTGTAACTGAATACTGCAGTCTAGCTGGCACCCTGCCCCTAGCCTCCCCCCTCCCCTTTCTCTAATAGGAGCGCAAATCCAGCTTTGTCTGAAGAAGCAATTAATCTTATTCACTGAAAGCTGAATTTTAATTCACCGGCATGTGGAGGACATATTTGCCTATCACACAGAATTAGTTTAACAGAGAATTTAGAAAAAAATATCAGAGGTCTAGGCATTTTGGGGTAGGCAAAAAAAAAATTTAAATGCATTCCTTTATTAGTGTTCTATATACTTGTGCATAAGTTTCTTTTTTGTAAAGAGTAACTCTATTAGGGTAAACTTTTTTTTTTCTATTTATAATGGGCTGATTACATCCTGTTTTCAATTTAAAACAAAAAAGAAAAAAGAAAACTCACAAGATATGTGTGTTTTTGAGGAAAATGACCATAAGGTGAGGAAGATAAATTTGAGTTTTTTCGAGATTCTAAAAGGCTATTATTTTTAAGGGCACAGTTTAGAGATGATCAGTAAAAGAGAAGGGCACATAAAAATCTCAACGGCCTACATACATCCAAATCAGATCATCTAGAAGTACAAAGTAGGCAGCATTGCCAGCCCTACATTAAAGAGGATCATAGGAAATCTGTTAGGCAAATACTGGGATTCCAGAGTGCTTCTCCTGTGCTATATTATAACAAATTTCCCTCAAGCAAGACCCCAGCATTTTGTCTGAGGGTTTCTCTCACATGCAGACAAAGTATTAAAAAAAAAAAAAAAAAAAAAAAATAAAAAAAAAAAAAAAAAAAAAAAACACTTCCCAAAGCCATTTCTTAGTTCAAGAGAATTGAACAAGAATATGATTTGAACAAGAATATGATTTAATATATGTCCATGCTTAGTTAGCTATCAAATTCCCATAAGGTCAGAAAACACATTTCCTCTTGTTTCATACTTTTATTTAACATGACATTCCTCAAAGGCTACCTTATGGCACACACAGATATCAAAAAATGTAACTAACTGTTCCCTTCTCAGCGAAAGACAGAAATTAATAGAAAACAAGAATACAGATGATCTTGTATGCCAATTAATAATTAGTCTGGTATAAATTTTAAGGTTTTACCCTAAGAGAATTAGAAAGGTGCTATTGGCCTTTCTACAGCTCTTTCTAGAGTTATGCTTGTCTCTTACACCAGGAATTAACCCTCAAACAGGATTGCTTCCATTTTGAATAGTTGAATAGTTAGTAATAAGGTGAGAACTCAGGGAATGTAGGAACAAAATTTTTCAAAATTCGTCCTTTCACTGCTCATGAACATGGGGTGGGAGTGGGCAGAGTGCAGGGAATCTCCCACATTAAGTGTGCTTAATGGTCACCAAATGTCATGGTGTAGTTGTTTAAACTATATACAGGGGTTTAAAATCCCAAAGCTTTATTGCCTTGTCAAACCATTTGCAGTGCTAAACCTGGCAATTATTCTTAAAGGAAACAATTTAAAAAATTCAGAGTTTTTCCATTATGACCAGAAAATATTGTTTTATGTAGTGTCAGTGCCATAAAGATAGGCTTTTCTAGTCTCTGTGTAAACTGTGCATATCTATATAATGTTTAGAATTTAAAAGGCACAGAAATGGAATATGGATATGTGAAAGCCCGGAAACATATTTTGCAAATAACTGCTTGCAAATGTTGAAGATGTGAATGATACAATGAAAGTGCAAAGATGCTCAGCCATGTTTTATTTTTGGGTTAACTAATGCCACCATAAGAGGTACCACAAGGTATTCTGGAAAAAGATATCCTCTTTTGCAATTCCTTTGACTATTTAATTGTTAGACCTTCAGTGCTGCAGAAATTTGATCTGGAAATAAAAACCTAAGGCAAAGCAAAATGAATGAGAGGACAGAACTTGGAATAGGTTGCTTCTCAAAGCATATGAAGTGTCCCTCCTTGGGTTTCTGAGGCAGTATCTCTATGGAAGTATATTGCCCATGCTTCTGAGGAGTGGCTCGTGGGTTTGAACTGCCAACCTTCTGGTTAGTCTTAGACACTATGCCACCAGAGCTCCTATGAAGCACACATTCCTTTTTTTTTTTTTTTTTTAATTTTAATTGTGATTTCAGTAAAATTTTACAAAGCATACTTGTTTTCCATTTAACAGTTCATGCACATTTTGTTTTGTAACACTGATTACAATCCCATGATGTAACAACTCTCTTCTCACTTTCTCACTGTAATTACCCTTTCCCTGTGCCTTCCCTACATACACATTCTATTCTACCTAGTTTTCCCTCTTTGTAAATGCTGCCCTTACAGTCTCCCTCAGTTGATTCTAAAGAGTGCATCTCCCTGGTCTAAGTGTTCAGCTCATGATGATGTTGTTATATGCGTCAAGTTGATTTCGACTTATCGGGACTCCTCCTTGGGTTTCTGAGGCAGTATCACTACTGAAGTAGATTGCCCTGTCTTCCTTCCAAGGAGTGGCTGGTGGGTTTGAACCTTCAGCCTCT